>NC_138172.1:28916911-29419836 GCF_964165515.1 Mesoplodon bidens | reverse complement strand
CATTCTTTTTTCTTTATTCTGTTGTGCAGGCAGTGAATTCCACCATTCTGTCTTCCAGGTCACTTATCCATTCTTCTGCCTCGGTTATTCTGCTATTGATTCCTTCTAGTGTAGTTTTCATTTCTGTTATTGTACTGTTCTTCTCTGTTTGTTCTTTAATTCTTCTAGGTCTTAAACCTAGAAGAATTCTTTAATTCTTCTAGGTCTGCATCTTCTCGATCTCTGCCTCCATTCTTTTTCCGAGGTCCTGGATCATCTTCACTATCATTATTCTGAGTTCATTTTCTGGAAGGTTGCCTATCTCCACTTCATTTAGTTGTTTTTCTGAGGTTTTATCTTGTTCCTTCATCTGGTACATAGCCCTCTGCCTTTTCATCTTGTCTATCTTTCTGTGAATGTGGTTTTTGTTCCACAGGCTTCAGGACTGTAGTTCTTCTTGCTTCTGCTGTCTGCCCTCTGGTGGATGAGGCTATCTAAGACGCTTGTGCAATTTTCCTGATGGGAGGGACTAGTGGTGGGTAGAGCTGGCTGTTGCTCTGGTGGGCAGAGCTCAGTATAACTTTAATCCTCTTGACTGCTGATGGGTGGAGCTGGGTTCCCTCCCTGTTGGTTGTTTGGCCTGAGGTGACCCAACACTGGAGCCTGAATGCTCTTTGGTGGGGCCAATGGCGGACTCTGGGAGGGCTCACACCAAGGAGTACCTCCCAGAACTTCTGCCACCATTGTCCCCATCCCCACAGCGAGCCACAGCCACCCACCGCCTCTGCCAGAGACCCTCCAACACCAGCAGGTCGGTCTGGTTCAGTCTCCCCTGGGGTCACTGCTCCTTCCCCTGGGTCCCGATGCACACACCACTTTGTGTGTGCCCTCCAAGATTGGAGAAATCCCAGTACTGTCAGGGTCCTGCAATCAAATTCTGCTAGCCTTCAAGTCTGATTCTCTAGGAATTCCTCCTCCCGTTGTCGGATCCCCAGGTTCGGAAGCCTGATGTGGGGCTCAGAACGTTCACTCCAGTGGCTGGACTTTTGTGGTATAAGTGTTCTCCAGTTTGTGTCACCCACCCAGCAGTTACAGGATTTGATTTTATTGGGATTGCACCCCTCCTACCGTCTCATTGTGGCTTCTACTTTGTCTTTGGATGTGGGGTATCTTTTCTGGTGAGTCCCAGTGTCTTCCTGTTGATGATTGTTCAGCAGTTAGTTGTGATTCTGGTGTTCTCACAAGAGGGAGTGAGAGCACGTCCTTCTATTCTGCCATCTTGGTTCAGGCTCGAATATTTGTCAATTTAAACAGTGCGTAACATTTTAGCATTTAACATTTTTAGTGATTCCAGTTTAAGAAATTAAGCAGGAATGTGACCAAAGAGACTTCACTAAAATATTCATTACATGTAGGTTGAACAGTAAATAATAAATTATAGTAGATCCATATGGTACTCTAAAGCTCCATCAATAAAAATCCTAGTGTTATTAAAACATCAGAAAATGTGAAAATAGGTTAAAAAGGTCAAGTTATAAAATATTTCTCTTTCCTAAAGAGACATGAAAAAATAAAAAAAATTAGAAAGAAATAAACTGAAATTTTAGCTGGGGTTATTTCTGGGTAATGAGATTATGGATAGTTTTTATTCTGTGTATGGGAAGATATTCATATAATTAGAAAAAATAAATGCAAGAGTTAAAAATCTGTTACACCTGATATAAACTAGATTGCTTTTACATGTACATAATTTAAACAAAACATTTATTTAGTCAAGCAATTCTTTAGCTGGTTAAAGCATTTGGTATTCTTAATGCAATCTTTTAGTTATAGGTTAACTCATTTTCTCCTTTACATTTCAGTAGTTTCAGGACTCTATGAGTGCTAAGTACCTACTGTGTACTGATTATTATATCAGGAGGCTAAGATGTGAAAAAACAGAGATGAAGAAAAAAAGAAAGAAAGAAAGAAAGAAAGAGTAGCTTCATTTGAAACAATAAAAAGAGAAGCCTACAGTGCAGAAAGTGAGTCAGTTCTGGCCCAAACCCTTCCAGCATGTGCAGGTCAAGCACTGCAAAACAAAGGCCTATTGTTTATCAGTGAATTGTTAGCAATCTCATGACCTTGAGGATTGCACAGAGATGCTTGACTTAACCAAAAAAAAAATTTTTTTTCCATTAAAATTAGTTCAAAGAGAAGGACACAAAGGTGGTGTGAGAGGGTCATTTTTCAGTGCTGTGTGTGGAGGAGAGAGATGAGTACAGTAACTCCCATTACAATTAATCAGAGTGGAGCATCTAGACTAATCTAACCCCCCTGAGGATTTAATTTAAAAAACAACCCTGGCAAAGCAACTCTCATCCATGAATGAACCCCACGCTTGTTCACTTACCTACTCTTTCCAGGCACTAAAGACAGTAGAAAAGAATAACTTTTTTTTTTTTTAACCACACCTCACAGAAAAAAAAAAAGCTCATAGAATGTCAAATTCCCATCATTTTTCAGTTTTATTTTAAATCCTGGGTATTAGTTTTATTCTTTTATTTTTTTCGTACGCAGGCCTCTCACTGTTGTGGCCTCTCCCATTGTGGAGCACAGGCTCCGGATGCGCAGGCTCAGTGGCCATGGCTCACGGGCCCAGCCGCTCCGTGGCATGTGGGATGCTCCCGGACTGGGGCACGAACCTGTGTCCCCTGCATCGGCAGGCTGACTCTCAACCACTGGGCCACCAGGGAAGCCCCTGGGTACTATTTTAATGCCATTTTTAACTGAGTAGTTTAAAAGTGGTTCTGGGTTATTCCAGTTGCTATGTGATATTCACAAAGAAAGCCAGAAATTTTTTTAATTTGATTTAAGCTTCAGTTTCATGAACTTAGGGCCACAATTAATGGCACCCCTTATCCAATACCAAGCCCTTGATCAGCCTCCAAGTATCAGGATAAAGAACAAAGAAAAAAGAATAATTATTATGCCATGCTTCCACAGCCAAATCCATTCATTCTTCTGACTTTCACATCATCTTGATTTAGTCCTCGAAATAGTCCAAGAGGCTAAGGTATCTTGATTTTCAGATGAGGAAACAAAATTAAAAAAAAGATGAAATCACTTGACTAGAGTCCCCCAAATGGGACTAATATCCAGTTCTCCAACTCCCTGTCCCAAACTCACTGGTAGTTTCAACAGGTATAAATGGTTCTGCACCCAAAGAGGATAAACGAAACACTAGACCCACTAGCAGTCAAAGTCTTTCTCCTTCCTGCAAGTTCAACAATGGTAGTGACAGGACAGGGACAGAGCCTCACTAATCATCGTTTCCCTGTGGTTTGAGTTTTGTACTGGGTCAGGGAAGGTCTCTGTGAGGAGGTGATGATGCAGGAACTAGAACGGAGAAAATGAGAACTGGGGAGGCATGTGAGAGTCAGAGGGAAGCACATTCATGGTGGAGACAAGCCTGGTGCCAAGGCCCAGTGGGAGGAGTAGCTCGCTGAGACAGGGGCCAGAAATCCAGGAGGCCAAAGTGAAGACTCAAGATTTTATTCTAATTGAAAGCAGCCACCACTAACAATTCTTAAAGCAAGGGAATAACGTGGTCTAATGTCTATATTAGGAAGACCATGCCAGCTGCTATGTTATGCTAGATTGAAGGGCGGGGGAGGGAAGTGGTTGGGAGGTGGTGTAAACAAGGAAGCAGAGAAATGATTGTGCCTGGTCCAGGCACGATTTGGCAGGAGTGGTGCAGATGGTGAGCAGCAGACTCAGGACATCTTTCTGAGGCAGAGCCTCTGTGTGTACTGTAAGGATGTTCTGAGGATGCTCTTGGTTACAAGTTCTGGCATCATCTCCGTGAGGAAAGAGCCACAGAAGCCCTAACTGATCCCTGCTGTTGGTCATGTTTCTGCATTTCCTGAACAATCAGCCCATTTTTACCTCAAGGAGAGCATCTCTCTTTCCTTCTTTAGGTTGGTGCTAGAAAGTTCAGGGCCAATTCTGTGACCCATCTCTAACAACTATACGGACATTTGGTATCTATTTCATGCACTACCTTCACTTTAGCTCCATCTTACTTACTTTTGTTTGCTCTTATCTTTAAAGCACTTAATCTTACTATACTTTATTAGTCAACTTAAGTCATTTTCTAAACATTCCAGGAAATAAACGAGTAAACAAACCACCTTGGTGATGCCTATTGTATAAATAACTATAAACCTAAAGAAGGTTTTATCAAAGGAATTCATTAGAAAGAGAGATTTATAAATGAGTATACATGTAAGAGAACCTGTATGTGTAAGAATCCAAGAAGATGGGGCCATAAAAATTGATTGAAGGACCAAAGAAATTGCATACACACCTGCTCTATTCTCCCTGAGGAAGGCAAGATGTTGGCAAATAAAATCTTGGGAAATCAAAGTTCACCAGCTGATGAGACACCAAACCCTTTGTTAATTTCTAACATTTAGGCGTATATTAAATATCACCTCAGGCAGAGGGCTGAGCCAAGAAAGGCTGATTTCACTGCCCTGGCTGGAATCTACATGGAAATCTACAAAAATTGTGCTGGGGTGGGCAGAGAGAAGGTATATTTTTCATGCTGAAACCAACTGTTAGTTCTCTCTTTCAGAGCCGTCCACTTTGGAACAATAAATATTAACTATGCATCCAAGTGTGAGTGTATGCATGTGTGTAAAAATCCAGCCTGACACTCTTAAGAACTGCAATGATTGCCAGGTGTAAGCATTTATTAAATCATTCTGCTTGCTAAGTGAGAACCCTTGTCTTTTTTTTAAGTTTTAATGCTAAAAAGTCCAGGCAGTCAACCACACTCACTGAACAAATATTTACTGATTGCCTGTCATGTGCCAGGCACGTGGGGATGCAGTCGTGAACAAACCAGACAGCAATTCCTGCCCTCATAGAACTCACATTCCAGTCAGCCTGAGACACAAAAAATAAGTTACACACTAAGTGAGACTATTAATGCCACAAAGAAAAAGAAGTGGAATGAGGTACTGAAATCTTAAATAAAGGGGAAGACCATCCTGAGATGATGTTTGCATACAATTAGAATAGAGGTCTGAAGGAGATCAGAAGGCATGGCATACATGCATCAGGGGGGAATAGAATTCCAAGGACACAGAAGAGCTGGTTCAAGGGCCATGAAGGAGGAGTGTGCTTAGAATGTTCAAAGAACAACAAGGACGTGGCTGTGGTAGGCACGGAGAGAGTGTCCTGTGGCTGCCATAACAAATTACCACAAACTGGGGGCTTAAAACAACAGAAACTGATTCTCTCTGAGTTTTAGAAGTCAGAAGTCTGAAATCTAAGTGTCAGAAGGGGTACATTCCTTTTGGAGGCTCTTGGAGAGAAAGAATCTGGTCTTTGCCTCTTCCAGCTTCTGGTGGCTGTCAACACCCCTTGACCGGTGGCCACATCACTCTTGTCTCTAACCCCCTGGTCACATTGCCTCCTCCTCACTCTTACACGGACACTTGCCATGGGATTTAGAGTCCACCCAGCTAATCCCGAGTGAGCTTCTCATCTCAAAATCCTCAACTTAATTACATCTGCAAAGACCCTTTTCCATGTAACGTAACATTCACAGGTTCCAGGTATTAAGACATGGACATATCTTTTAGGGAATCACCATTCAACCTACTGCAGTGACGACAGTAGATGCAATCAGCAGTGACAACTTATGGTGGCAGGGCGGGGGTGTATGCAGTTCCTGTAGGAATCTTATAGATAATTATGATAACTTTGGCTTGAGTTTGAAGAAAACAGGAAGCCATTATGGGATATAAGCAGAGAAGTGACACGGATTCAACATGTTTAATAGGATCGATCATTCTGGCCACTGTACTGCAAAAAAGTCCAACAGCATTCAACCCTTAAATTGGTCCTTATTCAGCTCAAGACTGTGCCAAATTTAGATTAGAATTGGAAAAGATGAGAAGAACCTGGCATATAATAGGCCTTCAGAGAATATCCATTAAAAAATGAATGTTCCTTTACCTAACCACCCTGTTTTGAAACAAAATTAAATTTATCCCCCCAAAACATATGAACCATCTACTATATTCAAGGTTCCATTGCTAAGAATGAAAGCAATCAACAAATCACATACCGCTATCTAACATGGCATTGAGTGACAAACCACATTTTTCTTGAGGATTTATGTCATCACTCAGCTTGTATAAAGAGTAATTGAAGAAACTCAGCTCAGTATGGGCAAAGACATGCCCTAGTTGTGTTCTTTGCTATCGCTCTTCCAGTCATACTAAGTTGAGTCCCTTCCCAGGCCCTTTAACAACATCTTGGGCAGAATCTATAACTTTGCAAGTCACTTTTCATAATTAAAAGCATCTCTAGTTTAACAATCCAATCTCAGATTAAAATTTCAAGTCCTGTCTAACACAGATTTGAGATGCAACGTCGACCACTTAGAGCTCTCTACCAACTTCTTCCCTCACTCCTGAGACTGAGCTACTTTGGTATTAGAGGCAGACTTGCCTGTCAGCAGGTGAAAGGCAGTTTTCCCTGGTCCATTTCCAGTTCCATCTGCTGAGAACTTTTGCAAATATGGTGGTCTCTGCATGGTTCGGAATTGATAGACTTGAAGGTATTCAAGTTTCACCTTCACTCTTTCTGCTTCTCAAAACCCATTCAACAAAAGGATGGTCATGTCTCCCTTTGTAACTCTGCCAGTGGTTTATGATCCAACCCCCTTTCTGGATAGGCCATGACTCAGTTGGAACAATATCTACCTGACCAGCCTCGTGGCACCTACCCACTGATATTCACTTTTTTTTTTTTTTTTAAACAAGAACCAGGGCAGGGGCCTGTGTGTTTCCTCCAAGGGCTGTGGAAAATTGGGATGGGGTAGAAAAGCTGCTCCCATCTTCTTTTCAGGAACATTACTGCTCAGTCTCTTCTTGCCCTGCAAAAGGCCTCTCCCTATCCACTTACCCACTACTCAGAAATAGGCAGATGAGAGGCAAGCACTGCTCTGTATTCCTGTGCAATCTCACACTCCGTAGGGCAAATGGGAAGCGCTGCACAGCACCGCCACCTGAGAGTAGTGCCTACGTGGCCTGCATGTTCTGCAGCTCAGCCAACATCAAGCCAGGGAACAGGATGCCAGCACCTTTTCATGGAATCGTCCCCCTCAGGGCTTTGAGCTACCTTCTGCACATGACTTTCCGGGCCAGTAGGGGGTGCCAGAAAGAGGGAAGAGAATACACTCTTGGCATTCCTCTATCCACTATACCTCCCCTGACCAGTTCTCCCCTTAGAGAGTTTGGGAACATGGGGATGTGATTCAACATGGTGGGTCTGGTTCTGCTGCTGCCACTTAGTAATGGGAGTGTGGCTCTCTCTCACATATGCGTATCTCACCAAAAGGATGTCAACCTTTCTGTTTAGGCCCTAGTTGCTCATATTCAAGGACAATATGAAAAGTCCCACTCAATGTCTCTTCCAGCCCTGAATCTCAATTACATTATTGTAGATATAGCTCCATATAGCTCCATGATTAAAAAGCTTCTAGCAGTCATTTGGTCCCTAAACAGAATAGAAACTACTAACCAGTACTCTAGATATCTACATTGGAAACTGAAGATTTTAATGTGATTTCTGTTGATTTATTTTATCTTGACACATCTTATTTAACAAATTTTAAAGCAATCATCTTTGGTGAATGGAAAGGCATCGTGGTTTACTGTTAAAGCATTAGCACTCAACAGATAATGCTTAGTTCCAACAAATCTTGAACTGGAAATAAATCTTGAAGATGAAAAGATTTCTTGATAACTACAGTCATTTCAAAACCTATTAGAAAAGAGAAAAATTAGAGAGCCAGATGAATTTCACTCCTCCTGGACTCATTTTACCTGGGAGCAAATTATGCTGCTCGCCAAGGTAAGTGTCTGGCACCACACTCACAGCACAGCAGAGTCAGGCTTAAGCCTCATAGATTTTCAGAGGTCATCAAGGTTAGTCCCAGTCCTAAATGAAAATGATGATTACAGCCAAACAACAAAGCCAACTAATTATCAGTGAAAGTTATAAATGACAGAGTATAGATTGACAGCAATATACCACTGGAAAGTAGGAATAATGTGGACGCTTAAGACTCCAGGGAAAATAACTCCTAACCAATGATACAAAAAGGTTTGCTGCACATGGGACAGTAACCAGAAGTGGCAGAAAGAGCAACAGAATGAGGATCAAGAGTTTTGGGTGAAGTCTTGACTCCCATGAAGTAGGGCCAGCATTGGCCTGACACTCAGCTTTCCCATTCCAAGCGCCCACAGAGAGGACAGGACAAAATAGTGACCCTAGCAATGACTGCCCATCATAAAATATTATTTTAATTTATTTAATTTATTTCAATTAATTTATTTCTATGATATTATTTTCAGTAAAAGATATAAGCAAGTTGAATGTGTATATATATACACTCTTCACCCCCAATACACACACACATGGGAAACAGACCGAGAAAACACTGCCTCAGTCTCCTCTTGCTACAGTTAAAGCTTTCCCCTTAACAGGTATTAGGCAGTTACCATTTCACTGAGAGGAAGCCGGCCGTTTAAAACAGAATTTTGCTGTTTTTACTTCCCTGGTGACTCTCCTATTCTGCCAGACTCTATGGTGTGGAAGAACAAATACCAGGCTTGAGCCCTAGGACATAGTGGCAGCTTCCTCCTATCAGTGTCCATCTCTAAAACCAGGGCTGGCCATTCCTGTTTTTAAAATATTGCAGTAGTTCTGTCCTTCCTGCCTCCTGAGGGCCACTCACACCTCTCTGTCTCCTCCCCTGGGACTCTCCAGATCTCCCCACCATGAAGAAATTAAGAGGATGATTTCTGGCAGAGCAGAGAACTTCCAGGAACTACACTCACATTGGTCAGCGCCACGTGTCATACTAACTGTTGCATATAAAAATAACTCCTCTACCTAAGACATATCCAGCCAATCCTGACTCCCAACTGTGCATCCATCTAAGCCAAACCAAGACTCTTGAGGCATATTTAAAGCCTAGAACAGAAATCTCAGGGAAATAATTTAGATTGCAAAACTAGTTCAGATATCTAGTATTGTAGAGAGTTCTTAGGATAAGGCCAATTTGTGCCCAAGAGCTATCTGCAAATTTAAAGTTATTTTTTCAGCCAGTTAGTTTGAGAAAGGAAATGGGAGCTAAGTACATAAATTAGATCATTAATTTGCAATAAATATAAATTATGCTAATTCTAAGAATTGAACATAAATTATGTATATATAATATATAAGGAATACACATAAGGCTCTATTAGCAAAAGAAAGGCATCTTGACTTACTGTGTTGTAGAAAACCCATGTATATTCATTCAATAGATTTTAACAGTTTTGATATGTGCATGAAAATATAGGATAAACATGAACTGCCTACTGATGTTCTAACAAATCTGTATTCATTCCAAATGGAAATTAGGATATACTTTGCATTATTTGAGTTAATTACATGACATTTCTTATGAATAATGATGTGTTATTCCATTCATTACTTCTAATTATGTTCCGTTACAAGTGCAAGGCTGGCAACACCACAACCAGCCTTTTCCTATTCCTCACAATCTGATGGCTTGCATGGAAAGCAGGTCAAAAATATGCCCAGAATATAATGAAAAGAGTTCAGATATTGTTAACCATGACAGTTTAAAATTACCTGAGGAAAGTTTCACATAGAAATAAATAGAAATGGGGAATGGCTTTCCATGTTACAGGATACTCATTTTTGCAATTAATATGAGAACTATTCAAAGTGTTATTTTAATACATATAATTATCACCCTACCATTTGCTAGAGCTGGAGAGAGAGCATCCCAAATGTGGTCCTTCACCCCCACCTAATTCGCACACACACTAGCAGAATTATATTCTGTAAGAGATTGGCAGATGGTAAAGATATCTTTTTCTGCTTGTAAAAGTGATTCTGTAGGCTTTGTGCAATTCTAAGAGAATACAGGAAACCTCCTAAAAGCTCTCATTAAAAAGCCAGCTGGACTTTCCTCCTCAAATGCATAACCATGGTCAGGCCAGCTCATCTCACCCCACTCACAGCAGGGCCTGAAGCTAGAAGGTAAATCCTATAATGGAGAAGCAGTCAAGGTCAAAGGAAAACAGTCACAACTAAGTAATTAAGCACAGGGCCCAAGTGAAGCACAAGACCACCTCTAGCCAGTATCCTCACCAACCAATAGGCTACAAGGAGCCAGGGAGAGATGGTGGACAACAGGAAGGGGCCTGGCTGAGGTCTAGAGACCAATATGTACATGCCTCAGGCACACTGTTTCATTGGTGAGTCACCTTTATTTGAAGGGGCCAGGGCAACATGTATAAAATCCATACATTTTTCTCCATCCAATTTCAAATGTTCCTTGCACACACACAAAGAATCTATTAATCCCTTCATGTCAGGTGCCAACAATCTATCAGTCTGTCTATAATAGAAATAAAGATGCCAGTCTCAGCTCCAAGAATGAAAAATAAACTTGGGAGAGGAAGAGCCTTGGCAAGGAGGGCCCCTCTTTCTCCTCTGCTACCCATGACAGTTACTGCCCACTGACCATGCACGCAGCCTCAGAATCCTACTCAACACTGTGAGCTCACTACCAACTGAAGAGATGGCATTTGAGATAAAACAGATTTGCTCTCTGTGCAGTAATTCCTCAGATGACAAGTCGAGATAGATGACAGTCACACAAGGTTTGCCTTGCAATGGGGGTTGGCAGGATCCTCTGTGGCAGGTTCTGGACACTGAAAAAAGATGTCAGTCAATTTAGTGAATGAGGAAAGCATCCAAGAGCTTCCTGTGTTCCTCCTGACCAATGCCATCAAAAACTGGTTCTAGCTGGAAGCAATGTACTCTAATAACCCAAAGGTAGGTGCACATTTATATGGAAACCTTTCCCACAGAAACAGCATAAGAGCACTCTGAACAATCACTGCTACATGCAGATCTTTTGACCACAATAATCTGCCAAATAAAATCAAGAAAAATATGACCACAAGAAAACCAACTTTCCCCATTAGAGCTCAGGACAAAGGACACACGATCGGCTTTGAATATCTCTCCAAGAGTATTTTAAGCTGGCTAACATAAAATAGGCTTACACAGGGTGGGAAAAAAAAAAGGCATATGCTTAGGGACATTTTAAGAGCAAAAAATCTATCTTTAGTAATAAAGATATTAAAATAGTGCTTGCAGTCACTTTATTTGTACAGGGAGGTTTAAAAAGGAGCTCTTTTGAGAAATGAAAGATCATCAGATCGCTATTAACTGCAGCTTCCTGAACAATTAAAGAAATTCACAAGATTACAACCTACTCAGGAAATGACAAATATTTCTGATTTTTATGGAAGGACTAAAAGGGCACTTTTATCTATAGCATCTATTCCATAAGAAGCACTGTTATGTAATGAAGCTATTTTTATTATCTGTTCCTTTATTTCAAGAGTATTCAATATGGCAATGGTCTGAAAACAGAGAAAATTTAACACTGCTTGAGAAGGTAAAATTTTGTGTTAAAAGGCCTTTGCCAGATTTTTCTTTTTTATCTATTGAAGTTGGACCTTAGAACACAATTTCCCTTGTACCAAACTTTTGTTTCTAATATGTCAGCAGAAATGTCCTTTAAGTTACGTAGTCTAATTCTTCACAAACACACTTTGTAAGGCTGTCCTCAATGCATTATCCTAACGTGGCTTGGCCCAGATAACATTCTGTGTGCAGTGCTCCCACCTGGAAAAATCTGCTCTTTTTAACAACTGATTCAATAAACAGTTGACAAATGATTTCTATAATATAGTATGGCCAGCAAGCAAGGTTTGTCTCTGTCATTACACAACACATTCGACCCATCTGCAAACGTGGCCATGTTCCCCTTACATTAGAGCTCTGTATGCCATTCTGACTAGCAATCCGAAGATCAATACACTGTCTGCTGAAAACAACAGGACATAACAAATGAATAATTTTATTTATAATAAAAGCTCCAGTCCCCAAATGGATTCCACTAATGTTCAAGTTCATTTTTCATGCTGAACTCAAGATGAGAGGTAGACACAGCCCAATGCAAGGGGAGGGGAGTGAAGTATTAACTATATTGGCTCAAATTTTTTCAAGCCACGAACAATAGCTGGGCTGCACCAAGGTACATGAATAAAACGTTCGCCGCCGAATTCTGAAGATGCAATCTCCAAAATGCTTCTGTTCTCTCACCAAGACTCGCTGAAAAGCATTTTCCAGTAACAAGAAATTAATGGATTAAAGACATTCTGACATATGCTTCCACAGTGTTGTACCACAGAAGCCAAAGCCTATTCAATAGGCTTTAAACACTGTTTGCAATGAGCAGGAGTGTTTGCTTTAGGTGGGGACAAGGAGGGATTGTGGCTCTTTTGAGAATGAAGCAAATAGTCTTGCTTCAAAAGCATATCTGCAGTCCCTGATCTGACAGTTTTTTTCCTCCTCAGAAATGTATAAAAAAAGTCAGTGAGCAAAGTCAAAAGAAAAAAAGGGTTGAAGAGGGGGGAGCAGAATGTTAAAGAGAACACAAGTTCAAAGATGACATTTACAAGTCTCTCTTGAATGGCACACTCCCCAAAGGCCACCTGAATACTCTTGTTAAAGAGAGAGAATCAAAAATACAAAATAGAATTTTCCGGTTCACATAAGATAGCAATATACTGCCCTTAAAATACAGACTTGTCCATTGGCCAATTAACATGCAAAAAAAGAAAAAAAAATGGAAAAGAATCTTTTCCCATTCACTGCATTGAGACTTAACTCAGCACACGCATAACAGAAAAGTAAACAGGATTGTAACTGACAGAGCATGTAGGGAAAGTTGGGAAAGTACAGCTTGAATAAGATAGTAAAAAATCTGGAATAAAATGGTGACAAGACATGGCTTTGTGCATGGGAAGACTGAAAAAGCAGGATTTCAGTCTTAACTGAAACTATCCACATGCTCCTGATGTTTACAGATTCACTTTAAATTCAGTCAACATAATACTTTTGGGTACTAAGAAAACGAGAACGTGCAAAGAGTAGGTTTTGCCCCCACCCCTTCTCAGGAACTAATGATTCAGTGCAGAGACAGACAGGAATGAACACATTTCTGGCCTGATGCAGACTGGGATCCGTGTTTGGCATGATGCCTGGAACAGAGTAGCTCAGTAATAAACTGTTGAATGAATCAACATGACAATAAGGAACCAAGTGTCACACAAAGGATGGAATATTTTTTTCCTAAGAGGGCAGGACAGGTATCGATGCACTTTAGCTGAAATGAAAAGGATGGGAAGGATCTCAAGGTGAAGAGAGAGGCAGGGTAAAGGATGGGGAAAAAAACAGGTAAAGGGAAATACAACACTTGTTTAAGGAAGTAGTTGGAAAGTGGGAAGGTTGAGTCAAGATAATGGAAATCTTTTAAAAGGATGCTAAGGAATTTGGACTTTATCCTCAAATAAAAGGAGATTCATTATATTCATCAGTGGTTTGTTTGCAAAAGAAGAGGAGAGTGGTAGCATCAGAGCTGTGGTTTAGAGTGAGGTGTAGGCTGGGCTGGGGAAGTCCAGGGGTAGATATGGTACAAGAAGCTAGATGACCTAGAAGACCCACGGCAAGGGGCCTACCTAGGGCAGGGAGGGCAGAACACTCGGGGTTAAAGCCCACTGCAGCCACCTCCCCATTTAGTTTATGAAACATCAGTGGGCAGAGCCATCCACAGCTTCAATTCCCGAATCTCGGGACAAAAGAACATCGCCTTCTGCAAGCGAATGAGTAACTTCTTAAGATTCTTCTCACAGGTGTCACCTAACAGAGTACCAAGGTAAAGTAAAATATAAAGTTTCAGAATCATCATATAAAAAGGATTGCCTGAATCCATTACCTCCTGGCCCTGAAACCACGTTTTAAAAAAAATTTATTTTATTTTTTATACAGCAGGCTCTTATGAGTTATCTATTTTATACATATTAGTGTATATATGTCAATACCAATCTCCCAGTTCATCCCACCACCCCTCCCCCTGCCTTCCCCCCTTGGTGTCCATACGTTTGTTCTCTACATCTGTGTCTCTATTTCTGCCTTGTAAACCGGTTCATCTGTACTGTTTTTCTAGATTCCACATATACGCATTAATATATGATATTTGTTTTTCTCTTTCTGACTTACTTCACTCTGTATGACAGTCTCTAGGTCCATCCACATCTCTACAAATGACCCAGTTTCATTCCTTTTTATGGCTAATATTCCATTGTATATAGGTACCACATCTTCTTTATCCATTCATCTGTCGATGGGCATTTAGGTTGTTTCCATGACTTGGCTATTGTAAATAGTGCTGCAATGAATATTCGGGTGCATGTGTCTTTTTGAATTATGGTTTTCTCTGGGTATATGCCCAGGAGTGGGATTGCTGGGTCATGCCCTGAAACTACTTTAAACACTGTAGATGTAAAACAGCTTTACAGAGTATACTGATTACAAAAAAGTTCCAGTTCTCACTGTTCTCATCCCCAGAAAGGGCCGGGTCCTTCTTGCTGCCTTCCAAACACACTGAGGTTTGTTAATTTTAATACAATGTTCCCCTTGTCCTTGACATTTACTCAAAGAGATGGTGACTGACCAGGACTCATTTCCAAAATGACAATCCCAGTGCCGTCTGAAACGAAACTAGTCATCATTTACTAACTGTTCACTATTCACTATGAACATTTTCCTTGAAGCAGACACCTCAACTTTACTTGAGTTCAAACACATATATGACCCGTCTTATGCATCACACTTTCAGAGTTGGTTAAAAAGACCGTGAAAAATCAAGTTTCTTACTATCAAGAAACAAGTTAAAAAATCACAAAGCAACATTCATTCCATTATTAACCATTTTTTAAAAAGTGCAACTCTGCAACTTCATATTCTTTCAGTCCAAGGCATTAAGATTTGTTCATCTCAATTCACATTTTCATCCCAAGTTCCCTCAGTTCTCTGACAAAAGTCAATTAAAAATGGCAGGGCTTCCCTGGTGGTGCAGTGGTTAAGAATCCGCCTGCCAATGCAGGGGACATGGGTTCGAGCCCTAGTCTGGGAAGATCCCACGTGCTGCGGAGCAACTAAGCCTGTGCACTACAACTACTGAGCCTGCAAGCCACAACTACTGATGCCTGCACGCCTAGAGCCTGTGCTCCGCAACAAGAGAAGCCACCACAGTGAGAAGCCTGCTTGCCACAACCAGAGAAAGTCCGCTTTCAGCAACGAAGACCCAAAACAGCCAAAAATTAAAAAAAAAAAAAAAAAAAAAATGGCAGCCAACGAGAGATGGCATTTAAACAATATTCTTTTGACACTGGAATTCTCAGACATTTTGCTTAAAAAAATATTCCTCAAAGGAAAAAGGCAACCACAAACTTGCAACAATATCAAATGAGAAAATTAAATTATTCTGTTATTTCAAGAACTTCAAAGTCTTTTAGAAAAAGTCAATATAAAATTGGTATACAACTTAAAAATTGTTTTTTTATCCTTTCTAAATCATTCTAGATTTTTTTACTTCAATACACAGAAGAATGTAATTTTCTAATCTTGTATACTTATAATTTTAAATATTTTTATAAACTTGAGTTAAGTATTATCAAGAAAAATGTATATATTATTTACTAGTTTATTGCTATCATCATTAGTTTTGTAGATTTACAAAATTTAGGTTAAAATTTCCATTCAAGGAATTTGGGAGTCTACCACAGAAATCACAATTATCTTTTGGTGCATGCTTTGTTAGTTGTATTTTTTTCAGTGTACAACAGTTACATGGCCAAGAAAGAAGATTATTCATGAAGTTTTCAAGCATTTTGAAAAATCCCATTTGAAAAAAATATAACTTACACTGGAAAAAACTTTGACACATTTGTAGATTCAGAATAACTGAGAAATCTATTTCAAAGTAGAATCATGTCTCAATGTGGACATGATCATTATGTTCGAATACGAAATTTTATACTTTGTTGCCCTCTGCATAGTAAATTAAATTAGGGGGGAAAGAGAAAAAAAATTCTGAGGAGTCAATACAAATGTCATATGCATACAGTCACGAGGGATAATTTCAATAACACAAAAATAACTCTCCAGAGCATTTCACCAAATCCTGCTTCTCCCACTGCAAAGAATGAAGCTTCTACTGAAACTGATGGTCAGATGGAAATAAAATACTCTACCACCAATGGCACTGGACAATGATCTAGAAGCTGGGATGTTTTCCAAGAGAAAATGCCATCTCAGACCCTAACATGAAAAAAATATTTTGTAAGTATATTTATGTGTTTGAATTTAATTAAAATTCATAGCTTGAATGATCTCCAAGAGGTAAACAAACCAAGTCAGTCTCAAATCTTCATATAATCTTCACATAACCTTACTTTCACATCACAAGAGGGCCACCCAATCTCTGTCTTACTATTAAAATTCACAATTGGTAACTGAAAACAAAGTGCTCAGGATATTCATTGGATCCATTTTAGAAGTGCCTATTTATTTACACAGCTAGGATAGTGAAAAGGTCAAGCAAAAAATCACCTCCAAAGCCACGGTTGCTAAGCAACTCTTTTCAGAAGTTTTGCAACAGTGATCAAGCATATTACTGGTGCCACCAACTGGATTCAGAATAAATGTGAATAACATCTTACCTGGTTTCTCCAAAGGGGGAGGGTGGAGGATCCTTGCTTAGCTTTTCGGACAGATCCTTGAGGTCAATCCTGTATTTACTTGGTCTGTTAGAATCAGAGGCTTTCTAATTTTTCTCTCTTTAAAAAAAAAAAAAAGGATACGTCCAGGTACCACAGGTTTCCTGTTCACCAGGGCGAAGGACAGTTCTGTTTTGAGAAACACCACAGAGGGCTTGATGAGATGTTGGCCGAATCTGAATGACATTTCCTCACGGCTTGAATTCTGGAAGAGAAGATGATGTAGAAAATGGACATTTATAAAATTCAGTTGAGAAACTCAGATCATATACCACTTTAAAGAAAACAAAGTCCATTACTACAGATTCTTAGTTGTAAAGAAGACATCACTGATGCTGTTCCCCATTTAATGTCTGCTAAGATGTATTCTGGGTAAGTCCTCCTAAAATATTCCACTCTCTCTATGCTGGTTGGATTTACAGTTTTCAAGCAAAAGCTTGTATGTGTCTTCTTAAACCCCTCTGCACTTCGGGGAGCCACCTTAACCCAAATCCACTAGGTCCAATCTGTCAGGTACTATTTTTAACCATCTGTTTCATCATCTTCGCTAAGCTGAAAATTTTCATGGTTAAGCATTGACTATAAACCTTCTCATTCTTAAAGAGGTACCTGTGGGGACTCACTTTTCTCAAATGGTTTTATCTTTGTTTATATAAAAGCAATTTAGAAAAAGTATAAACACTGTTTGACCTTGTGTACAATTACAAAAGCATGTGGGTACTCCCAGAGAACTATAGCAAAATTTCAAAAATTAAAGCAAAAAAAATTGAGGAAAAAGAAGGGACAAAATAGAGTTCAAGATGAAAACAATTCCTGGTTGATGCAGACGTATTATGGAGCAAGGTATGTGAAATGCTGCATATCCTCTTTTCTAGAGAAAGCCATGGGTTGGGGTAGTAGGGAGAAGACAGGGGAAAGCAAGATTTGACACTTGGCATCTAGGGTACCAAGGAATGATTTTCCATCAGTCAATGCCTATACATGACAAAGTTACTTTCTGAATGACTAAAACACACCTTCCTTGGGAAATCACTTCATTTTTCTAATTCAGGAACCACCCTACTACAAAACTGATGAAAACTGAACCCCTCATGGGAAAATAGAAATAAGACTACAAAAAGGATGACATCAGAAAATGGAAGACCATTTTATAAAGCATACCAATAAATGTGCAATTGTTTAATGATGCTAACATTCTCAATGACCCAAAAGATACAGAGGGCTATGCAAAATTCATCTACTTTAGAAGCACTCAAATAGTTGGAACTTAACACATTTCAGGTACAAAGAATAGTATGGAAGTTTTGCCTCAGTGACACAAATACTGGTTTCTAGAACAATTACAACCATCTCACAAAAATGAAAGGTCAGTAAGGACGTTGAAAATCATCTAACCCAGTGGTTTTCAAGGTGTGTTCCCTGGAGCAGTAGCATCAACATCACCTGGGGAAATCAGAAAGGCAAATTCTTGAGTCCTACTCCAAACCTATTAAACCAGAAACTCTGGGAGAAGGGCCCAGAAATCTATGCTTTAATCTGCCTGGATGATTCAGGACCACTGATCAAACCCAACTATTCTCCCAATCCTTTCCTGCAGAATCTTTGCCTGGTAGCTTGTTAGCCCATGTTTGAACATACTCAGTGACAGGACATTCACTATCCATTCCTTCCAAGATGATCAGCTCCAGCAATTATATGGTTGCCCTTCATACTAATTCCATCTTTTTGTGATGGATTTATGCCTTGAGGGTCATATGAAACAAGTATCATGCAAGTGAAAGTGCTTTAGATATCTGAAGTTAACCTTTATTTATTCCCTCCAGTTTTTCTAGAATAAACATGCAATTCATTTCAATCATCCTACAAACAGCATTGATTCAAGTGCCCTAAAGCTATCTGTGTGGTTTTTTGTTGTTGGTTTTTTTTTGCCTGCCCAGCATCCATTTTCTGTAGTTTTGGCCATACCACCCTAATTTTTCTTTGGGTAATACCCCACCATATTCCATATGTTGGGCCACTCCTACTGCCTGGTTCTAGGGATGGGAAAGTGACCCAGCCATCAGTAGTCTTTTGTCACATGAGTGATTCAGGAGTGGACACAGGACAAAAAAACGAGCCAATCAAAGGAAGGATATCCATGAAAGGATCACTGCTGATACTATGGGGAAAGGGCTTTCTTTCTTCTAAGATGCCAAACTGGTAGGACATGAACCTGGAGAGCTAGAGGATACACCAACAAGAGGCTGCCTGATGTTAGAGCCAACATGGAGGCCAGGAAAGCCAAGATACAGAGAGACCCATACCTGACGACACTGTTTGAGCACCTGGATCTAACAGTGCTGGAAGGATTATATGTCCCTGGAGTTTGTTTCCTCTAATGGATAATTGTACAGAGTTGACTTAAGCATATGCTCTAGCTGATGGGCTACTATTACGAGTCCATGAAAGACTCCCTTCTAGTTTTCATTTTTCTTCTTATCATCATTTTCGTTTCTTCCTTTATGCCCAAACTTGTTCCTTCCTCTCCCACGCCAGGGCTTCATTTTTTATTTTAATATAATTAGTGTTGTATTTATAAGCTTCATGGCAGTTTTATAAATATTTTATACATCAAACATATATAGGGCTCTTGTACATACTTTTTAAATTTGTACAGAAGTTGTATCATGCTTTAAAACTCATTCTGCCTTTTTCTCTCAACACTGTTTTATAGACTCATTCATGTTGTTATAAACAGATGTAATTTACACTTTCTCACTGCATTCCACTGTCATTTTTCTTGTCCATTCTTTTAGTGCTGAAGAACTAGCTTTCTCCAGTCTTTCACCACAAATAACACTAATGACCATACTTACATGTATTTCCCTGGGTGTCTAAGCTAGAGTCCCATTATTGGGTTTTAGCTTAGGTATTGATACATACTTAGATTTTTAAAAATATGCCCCATTTTGCAATCCTTGAAGCAATATATGCAGATTTCTATTTTCCCACATCTTTGCCAACACTTGGCAGTATCTGATTTCCAAGGTTTTATTGATATGATAGGCAAAAGGCATCCTTTATTTTTAATTAGCTTGTCTCCAATGTGATATGTGTATGTGCACATTTCTCCCTGTATGAATCGCCAATTCGTACTTTGACCTCTTTTATATTGGTTTCTTCCCTCCTATTTTCGGATTTTTCTGGAGTCCCTTATATATTTAAATATTGATCTTGGTCTATTAAACATGACAGTTGTATTTTCACCATCTGTTAGTTTTTCTATCGTACACTCCATTGGACAAAAAGCTTTCATCTTGATGTATTCAATTTTTTTTATGGTTTGTTCTCTGTGAATATTGTGAAACAAACACTTCTCTACCATAAGGTTACAAAAATGTATTCTTGGGCTTCCCTGGTGGCACAGTGGTTGAGAGTCTACCTGCCAATGCAGGGGACGCAGGTTCGTGCCCCGGTCTGGGAAGATCCCACATGCCACGGGGCGGCTGGGCCCGTGAGCCATGGCCTCTGAGCCTGCACGTCCGGAGCCTGTGCTCCGCAACGGGAGAGGCCACAACAGTGAGAGGCCCGCGTACCGCAAAAAAAAAAAAAAAAAGTATTCTTAAATTTTCATCTATCAGTTTTATAAATATTTTCACTCTTAACAGTTAGGTATTTAATCTACTTGGAGCTTTGTTTATGGTATGAAGTACAGAAATGGTTTCATTTTTCTCCTTTTGTGAGCCGAATTTCCTAGCACCAATTGCTGGGAATGATAACACTGAGTTCCCATATGTACACAGGGGTGAGTCTGGACTTTATTATATTCTGCTTCTGTGCTAGATGCTGGAGAACAAGGGGAGACAATTTTTTTTTCTCTAAAGGGCCAGATTCAGTCTGTTGTAACTACTCAACCCTATCATGGAAGTATGAAAGCAACCATAGACAATAAATAAAGGAATGGATGTGGCTGTGTCCCAATAAAACTTTATTTGTAAGAACAGGCAGCAGCCTGGATTTGGCTTGTGGACTGTAGTTTGCCAACTCCTGCTGTATAATGTTTATGCTTTGTAAAGAGAAGGTCCTTCTTTATTTATTCTCTCAAATAAATTTTAGATTCAACTACACCCCTTCAAAAAGACTCTTGCTCAGGCATTGATTAGAACTGCACTGAATTTAAATTTTAATGGGCGAAATATGACATCTTCACAATATTCAGCCAATCCATTTATAAATGCTACATTTATGCTCTATAATACTAAAGTAAAACTCTTGTAATAGGGTTTTAAATTTCCCTTATATGTTTTATGAATTCTTTCTTAGATTTATTCCTAGATAGCTTTTAGTTTATGTCAGTATTGTAAATGGTATCCTATCATCGTCATAGTTTATAACTGGTTACACCCAATACAGACAAAAGCTATTGATTTTTTTATGTTGCGCTTATAAGCTGAACTCTTTTATTGCTGTTAATAGTTTCAGCTGATTCTCTTTGGTTTTCTATATAAATGGTTTTACTTAGAAATAATAATTATATATTTCATTTCACTTATTCTACTTATATTTCTTTGTCTTACTGCATTGGTGGGGTATCTGGTAATACGTTGGTAAGTAGAAGCAGCACAGGCATTCTTGTCTTGTTCCCAATCTTAACAGGAATGAGTTTCAAGTTTTGTTTTCTCCATTAAAAATGACATCTGCAATAGGTTTTTAGGAGAAAGCCATTAAAAAGCTAAAAAAAATTCCCTATTTCAAGTTTGCTAAGAGTTGATTCCATCTGGAAAAGAAAAACCTTAACTTTATTAAATGCTTTTTTTTATCATTGATCACCCAATCTCTCATTCTTTGCCATTAATGTGGTAAATTACAGTGAAAGATTTTTTTAAACACTGAAACTTCCTTTCACTTTTATGATTAATTCAACTTAGTCACAATGTACTATTTTTTAATACATTGCTAGATTTGAATTCTTTGTGTTTTTCAATGTCATAAGTCAAGTTGGCCAATATTTTTTACCTGTTTTTTGTTTTCAAAATTAAACTTAATGGCTTGGCTTTTTTCTTTGTTCTATAAGAAGTTTTATGAACAGGATTTTCTGTTCCTTGAGAATTAAATAGAACTTGCTTGTCAAACTGTCTGGGCCTCTTTTTATATTTCAGGGATGTGTAGTTTTGATTATCATTACAATTTATTTAATGGTTGTTAAGTGTTTTCTTGCATTAATTTTTTAGCCATATATCCTTTTCACTTAAGTGTTCATCTGTATTGGTAAAAATTTATATTTTTTAACAGATTATTATATCTAGCCTATGAAATTTTTCAAAGGACCATTTTTTTGTTCTTTGTTTTTATTAATTTTCTCTATTTTGTTCCTTATTTTCTGTGTTTATATTTGTCCCCCCCTTTTTTTTTCCTTCCTTATTTCTTAAGATTTACCATGTTGCAGTTTTTCTAATTACCTGAGTCAAACATTGAGCTTGTGGAGTTGCAGACTTTCTAGTTCTCTCTTGAGTAACAAAAGCTATATATTGCCATCAAAGTACTCCATTAGCTATCTCTCTCAAATTTTGAACTATTGTGCTTTTATTATCACTCAGCTTTAAAATTGTGTTATTCTTGTTATCATTTCCTATTTAACCTGAGGGTTATTTCATAGTATGTCTTTTCATTTCCAACATATGGAATGCATTTGCTATCTTTCTGTTAATAATGAGTGATTTTAAAGCACTATAGCTAGAGAATAGAACCTCGATAGTGTTGATTCTTTAGAATTTGAGGCTTCCTTCCTGATGCATTGAAAGTTGAAGCATGTGCCTAATCCACATGCCCTCCAAAATAAAATATATGCTGCATTTGTTGACTAAGCAGTTCTACATACATGGTAGAGCAAATTCACTGTGTTATCCAAATCTTCCTCTGCTTACTTTTTGTCTTAATTGTTTCATTGGTTTCTGAAAACACTGCGTTAGATTTCTAACTGCAATTGTTTAATCAATGTCAAATGCCAGAAATTACTGCTTACTATATTATGGCACGTGCATAAGTCCCTGCTTATTTTACTCCCTTGATCTATTGTTCCTTTTTCATTTTGTCTGTATTTTACAACCATAAATTTTTCCATCCCCTTATCTTTAATCTGTGTCCTTTTAAATATTTTTTATAAACATTATAGCATTTACGGAGAGGGTGTGGAGAAAAGGCAACACTCTTGCACTGCTGGTGGGAATGTGAATTGGTACAGAGAACAGTATGGAGGTTCCTTAAAAAACTACAAATAGAACTACCATATGACCCAGCAATCCCACTACTGGGCATATACCCTGAGAAAACCATAATTCCAAAAGAGACATGTACCAAAATGTTCATTGCAGCTCTATTCACAATAGCCCGGAGATGGAAACAACCTAAGTGTCCATCATCGGATGAATGGATAAAGAAGATGTGGCACATATATACAATGGAATATCACTCAGCCATAAAAAGAAACAAAACTGAGCTATTTGTAATGAGGTGGATAGACCTAGAGTCTGTCATACAGAGTGAAGTAAGTCAGAAAGAGAAAGACAAATACCGTATGCTAACACATATATATGGAATTTAAGAAAAAAATGTCATGAAGAACCTAGGGGTAAAACAGGAATAAAGACACAGACCTACTTGAGAATGGACTTGAGGATATGGGGAGGGGGAAGGGTAAGCTGTGACAAAGCGAGAGAGAGGCATGGACATATATACAGTACCAAACGTAAGGTAGATGGATAGTGGGAAGCAGCCGCATAGCACAGGGAGATCAGCTCGGTGCTTTGTGACCGCCTGGAGGGGTGGGATGGGGAGGGTGGGACAGAGGGAGGCGCAAGAGGGAAGGGATGTGGGAACAGATGTATATGTATGACTGATAGCAGAAACTAATAATAAAAAAAAACATTATAGCATTTAGCTTTCTATCCATTGGACAATCTGTCTTGATTAGTTTAACCTCCATACTATTTCATCTTTTTGTTCCACTTTTTTCTCCTTCCTACCTTCCAGGTAGATCAAGTTTTTTCCTACTGTACAAAAATAAAACATTCTATTTTGTTTCAGTAGTGGTTATTATCTTATTACAATCCATACTAACACTCAATTTCCCTGTCAATATCTAAAAGTAGATCCATATCTCTGTCCTTAGCATATACTTACCACCTTGGATCTCTCAGATCTCATCCTCCACCTTCCCCTTGTCCAATTTCTGATCTTTTAAAATAATACAGTGTTATAATTTCAAATAGTTATTATATGTTGGTTTTGGTTTTTGGCCACTGCTCACTCCAGTGATATTTTTCATTTATCTTATTTTCAAAGGTCCACAGACATCCCCTTACACCAGGCAGCATTGGGCCTTGGACTACCTCCCCTTATGAATTTTAGCTCCCTCTTTGGTTTTTGCCTCCCACCCCGCACCTTTTTTCCAAAGTTCAACTATACCTTTGAGTGAATATTTGTATATTTTATATAGCATTTCAAATTTTTTTTAGTGGACAATTTTCCAATTATCTACCCTATAATATTCCTAGAAACTAAAGTTGTCATTGCTGTCTTCTCTGTGTGTCCTCTTCTTACGAAGACACAAGTCATTGGATTTAGGACCCCCTCCAATCCAGTATAACTTCATCTTAACTTATATCTGCAAAGATCTTATTTTCCAGTAAGGTTAAGTTCTGAGGTTCCTTTTAGCAGAGATATTATTCAACCCACTACAGAAAACTTTCCTGATTCCTACTGTTTGGATGTCTATTAACCTTTTCCATATAAGGTCTTCAGTTTTCAGGGGATTCTTTATATTCTTGGTCATTATTTTTTTCAAATATTCCCTGACCTCAGTTTACTTCTCTGCCTTCCAGGGATTCTATCTGCTGGGGTTCTGGAAGCCCACCCCAAAATGTGCCTCAGTGGCATACTGATTATTTTGTATTAAAGCTACTTAAGAAATGGACAATGCAAGTGGGACACTCTGACCCTCCTTTCTGTCTCCGTGAAAGCAGGAAATAAATCTCCCTTATGAAAGGTGCTTTCCTGGCATCCAGAGGTAGAAGAACACCCTCATCTCCTGAGACAGGGAATTCAGGCCAAAAAGCCTTATAAACAAACCTTGTTACTTCTTTAATTTACTACCCGGAGCCCAAACTCTGTTTAGATTCTTCACTGATTGAACATCCAAAACCTGTTTCTTTGTCCTTTCAGTTCCTCACAAATTTATTGTTTCTTTGTCTAAAAAGTATAAAAGCTGCCTGCTCTGGCCACTTCTTAGGTCCTAGACCACCATGCACATGAACTAAAATTTGTTTCTTTTTCTCCTGTTAATCTCTCTCGTTATCAATTTTGTCATTAGTCCGGCCACCAGAATTCAAGAGGGGTAAAGGGGAAATTTTTCCCTCTCCGACATATCTAACACTTCTATTCCTTCTCCCTCTCAAGTCTTTCTTCAGTCTTCTCATATTTTTTTTCTTCCTGACACCTTTTGGGAGACAGCCTTAATCCATCTGACTGCTGATGAATATCAGCATGAATATAAGCCATCCACAATGCTGGTTCCTAGTGTTACATATTAGGCTTAATTATGACCCATCTCTCCTCTATTCGAGGCTACCCTGTCTCTCACTTCCCTCCTTCTCAGGCATTACTCTTGCCAATGAGCTCATTTATTTCTAGTGCATTTCTTCTCATGATTTCAGCCTGCCAACAATTTGAAATGTTAACTGCCCTCTTCACTGTACCTTCCCTTTTGGTATGCCTACACAACTCACAAACTACCCTTTGTTGAGAGGAAGCATGAAGAGGTGGAATGAGTATTCAAAGCGCACTTGAGTCTTGGTTCTATCACTCCCTGATCCTCAGCGATTCACTGAACTTCTCACCCTCAGATATCTCACCTGAAACTAATGGATGACAGATACTGTATAGCACAGGAAACCTTACTCAGTATCTTGTAATAACCTATAATGGAAAAGAATCTGAAAAAGAATATATACATATATTTTTGTATATGTGTGTGTGCATGTGTATATATATACACATACATACACATATACATATATACACATATAAATATATATACACATATTGGGTTGGTCAAAAACTTCATTCAGGTTTTTTCCTAAGATGTTATGAAAAACCCAAATGAATTTATTGGCCAACCCTATATATATAAAACTGAATCATTTTGCTGTACACTTGAAACTAACACAACATTGTAAATTACCTATACTTCATTAAAATAAAAATTTTAAAAATGGTTGAAAGAGTATATGACATAAATCTCACTATGTCTGTCACATAACATAGGCAGCCCCAAATGGTAATATTTTAATATTTCCTTGCTCAAATCCAATTCTGCCTCTTCTTTAATTGTGGTAAAATTCTGCCCACTTGTGCTGCTAGCAGACATGCTTCCTCAAGTTTTAATTTCAGTGGAGAAGAAAAATACTCCAGGAATTATAAATGGAACAAAGGTAGAGAAAAGTATAAGAGCCAATATTGTGTGATGGGAAGATTCCTGCAACTCCAGGATTGGAAACTGTCTGCAAGGCTGAGATAAATATTAAATAGTTTCCTCTCACATGAAAACTGCAGAAAGCAATTTTATTTTAAGCTAAAGTAAAATTGCTGATTTTTTTTTTTAACCAAACAAGAAGGCTGGATGTACCAATATTCTGTGGAATTCTCAGGGGAAAATCATCTCCTGGGATCTGTTTCTTGATAAATGTGAAGATGATGGCTTCTGGCATCCAGAGAACAAAGTACTGGGTTTGGGACCTCAGTCTAAGGTTTAGGGTCTTGGTCTTATTAGTGGGCCTTAGCTAAGACAGACATAGAAGGGACTAGGCTCATTCCAGAAGCAGTGACTGAGGCCTGCATGAGTCTCTATATAGACAATGACAGAGTATATTAATGAAAACAAAAGTCATGTTTTTAGCCAATTAATTTTTAAATTTGTATTCCTTAGTAACAACTTGTCTTGAACTAAAAATATGTGACTTCCAGGTATTTAATGAGTCTCCATTTCCCATCTTTTCAGCTACAAAAGTTATCTGTACCTTCTCTTGACCTCTCTACCTTCTATAAGTAATGAAAAGTTCTCTACTATTCACACTTAATTTTGTGACTCGGTGAATTTCATTGGTCATTTTTTGATAGGGCTAGATAGGCAACCTAACTTGCAGTGGAAAAAGGTTCAATGGCCACAAAAGAAAATGTCCCAGAATGTGGAATTTCCCCCAGTAACAACAGTAGATAACAACGGCTCACTTCCTAGTAGACCAGGTTTCTTCCTGATTTGCCTGCAAATGTTATGTTAATGTCCAACTAAGGTAAGTGCCATACTCTTCTAACATTGTCTCAAAAAGGAAAAGTCAACCCTAGGATGCAACTAGAGATTCTCATACTAAGTGAAATAAGTCAGAAAGAGAAAGACAAATACCATATGATATCACTTATATGTGGAATCTAAAATATGGCACAAATGAACCTATCTACAAAACAGAAACAGACTCACAGACATAGAGTATAGACTTGTGGTTGCCAAGGGGGAGGGGGTTGAGGGAGAGATGGATTGGGACTTTGGGATTAGTAGATGCAAACTATTTATATACAGGATGGATAAACAACAAGGTCCTACTGTATAGCACAGGGAACTATATTCAATATCCTGTGATAAACCATAATGGAAAAGAATATTAAAAAAAGAATATATGTGTATAACGGAGTCACTTTGCTGTATGGCAGAGATTGCACAACATTGTAAATCAACTGTACTTCATTAAAAAAAATAAATAAATAAGAAAAAGAAAAGTCAACCCTAGAATTTTTGAGCAGAAAAGGATCACCAGTTTGTTATTTTCATATTATTTCACTAAATGGAAACCCAAAATATAAACTCCTTTTTGCAAATGAGAATCTTCAAAACCCAACTCAAGTTTGAGAAACTCAGGACTGCAGCAAAACAGGCCATGCTCTTGAGGATGTGAAATCCTAACCACCAGACCACCAGACCACTATCCCATGATTACCTTTCCCTACAGTGAATGATTTCTTTGCGACAAGTGAAAAGTCTGAATATTTTCACAAGCAACAGAGCAGGCTGGCTACTCGAAGTGTGGTCTGCTTGTCAACCACCTCTGCCTTACCTGAGAGTTGTTAGAAATGCATATTACCAGGCTCCACCCCAAATCTACTGCATCAATCGGTATTTTAACAAGCTTCCCAGTTGTGTTATATGCACATTAAAGTTTGATAAGTACTTCCCCCAAGCACTAGTTCCAAAGCTAGGTTTATTGAAATTATCTTGGGAGCTTTCTAAAACAACAGATTTTTGAATAGGATTCTCCATCCTTAGCCCAACTCTCTAGCAAAACCTCTAGGGTGATGAGGTTAAGAATACAGCTCAATGTACAGGGAACTCCTCGGTGCTCTGTGGTGACCTAAATGGGAAGGAAATACAAAAAAGAGGGGATATATGTATACGTATGACTGATTCACTCTGCTGTATGGCAGAAACTAACACAACATGGTAAAGCAACTATGCTCCAATAAAAATTAATTTAAAAAAATAATAAAGAATAGAGCTCAAGGGTCAGTCTGTGAGATGGAGATAACAATAATACTTCCCAAGGACACATGTAAAGCATTTAATAAGTATACGATAAATGTCAGTCATCGTATTATGGTTAGTATTTTACCCTGGCAAAAAGTGACGGCCAATTTTATTCAGTAAACAGTTGTGATGTGTCAAGTAGTAAGCAAGTTAATGACAAGTTGCTTGGAATAGTGCTTTTCATATAAATGGCATATAATTTTTAGTTAAGCAAAATTTTTTTAAAAAACACATTTTGGCACTACACTACCATTAGATGATTGTTAACCTCTCTATACTAGAGACAGAGCAATATCTGATTAAATAATAGATGTAACAGCTAACAGTTACTCCCTACTTACCTCATTCTAAGCAATTTCTTCATAATCCTCCTGAAAACCCTATGAGGAAGGTCCTTCATACATCAACATCTATGCATCTCTTTACTTCTCATGTATCAATTCCTAGGTTTGAGAATCACTGTGTTCAAAGGATACGGACCCTTCAAGGCTGTTGATATGTACTGCCGAATATCTCTCAGGAAATGTTTCCACAAATTTACATTCGGAAGTAGTACAGGGAGAAGGGCCATTTCCCCATAATTTTGTCAGCACTGGGCATTCTGATTCTCCAAATCTCTAACAAAAATTTGTTATTATTTAGGAATATGATATAGTGAGAAATGACTTCTTCTAACTATCTTAGCTAAAGCAATCTGCCATGAAAATGGACATCTCCTAGGCAACCAAGGAGCCAGACATGATGAAAAGGAAATAATGTTCTTTTGGTTTAAAGAATGAAAAACTTGTTGGTTTTTTTTACCTTAAAAAATAAACATGTTATTCCATTATGGCTGGGAGTGATAGGACTTACTTTAAAAATAATCTGTCATTTTTATATCCTGACATGACTCAGCAAATAGCAGAACTCTAAACCAACCCTAGAAGGCATGACCAATCCTTTTTGGGGGTCATCAGAAGAAGCCATACTGCAAGTAACTCCAGACACTTCTACTGATGAGTAAATATATTTCTATTTCAATTCACTTCATTTAAAAACAGGGGAATCAAATGTTAACCAAAAAAGTAAATACATTTGAAAGCTGCTGGCTAATGGATCCCAAGACTAACCTTAACAGGAAAAATTACTTGTCATCTAACTGATGCTTTCAGCTGGCCAGGCTCTCAAACAAATTTTATTGATGACTTGGAAAACAATCAACGTACATAAATGGATAGCTGGAGACATATATTCAGGTTTAGATAATTTATAAAACATTCTAAGCTTACAGGCACACATCAAAATTCCACAAAAGACAGCCTAAGAATACCCCGCAAGAAGATAACAAGAACAAAAAGAGAAGACAGCTTAAAGTGTCTCAGAATTCAAGCAAACAAAAGTGTACCTGTAACATTTTTATACAAAGAAAAAAACCCAAATTTTAGTAAAGTGTATTAAGTCATCAACCCATGGTGTCACTAAAGAAAATTTTTTAATTTTTAGCAAGTCAAAAAAAAATACTGAAGCTCAACTATTTATAAACAGGAAACACACGGGTATTTGAAAATGCAAACTACTTCTTCAAGATCTCACTTCATCAACTACTCTCCTCCCCTCCCCTCACTTTAATGTTTTCCAACATTTGCTTATGTAGCATCTCTAATCTTACTCTCACTGGTTCCTTCCCCTTCTCCAACAAAGATATTCAGGGATTGATTACACTGAAATAATCTTTCCTTGAAATGGTTGCTCCTTAAACTCTAATCACTTATTTATTCATTCAACAAATATTATGTACTTGTAATATTCTAGGTTCTATTCTAGGGGTAAAAGTGCCAGCCCCTACACTCACGGAGCATTCTAGGGGCAGGGTAAGGAGGAACGGTAAGTGGTGGAGACCACAAACCAGTCAGAAAGCAAAAACATTTCTGATTGTGAAGGAAATAATCAGGGAGCAAAAACAGGTAGTGACTTGAAGAAGGTGGAAGTGGCTGGTATAATGTCAATGGAAAGGGAACCTAACATTTGATCTGGGATTTGAATGAGGAAGAGCCCACTATACCTGAGTATCTGTGGACAGAAGGTTCCTGGTGGAAGAAGAGCTTAAGGTCTTAGAGGAATGGAAGGAACAGTGGGATGGTAGAGTCTGAGAATAAAAAGCAAGACAAAGAAGTGAGGAGATGGGTTTGAAAGGTAGGCAGGGACCAGATCATGCAGGGCCTTGATTGGTGCTGCGGTCAGTGAGCGATGAGAAGCTCATGAAGAAGAAGATTTAAGCTACAGTGTGTTCAGTTTTCAAATTTCAATTAAAAAAAGTATTTATTATTGTATATTAAAATCATCTCAGGAGCTTACAAAAGGTCCTCATGCTCAAGTATCCTTTCCTAAGATTTTTTTAAACTTGAGATATAATTCCTATACCATAAAGTTTACCATTTTAAAGTGTATAATCCAGTGGTTTTCAGTACATTCACAAAGTTGTGCAAGTATCACCACTATCTAATTTCTGAATATATTCATCACCCCCAAAAGAAACTCCAGGTAGTTAATCCATGTTTACCCCTCCCTGCAGCCCCTGGAAAACATTAATCTATTTTGTCTCTATGGATTTGCCTATTCTAAACATATCATACAAACAGAATCATATAGTATGTACCCTTTTGTGTCTGGTTCACTTAGCATAATGTTTTCAGTGTTCATCCATGTAGCATTTTTCAGTAGCTGATTTCTTTTAAAGACTGAATATTATCCCATTTTAAGTATATTCTACATTTTTTTAATCCATTACTCAGTTTATGGACATTTGGGTTGTTTCTACATTTTGGCTATTATGAATAGTGCTCCTATGAACATTCAGGCGCAAGTTGTTATGTGGATCTATGTTTTCAGTTCCCTTGAGGATATACTTAGGAGTAGCACTGCTGGGTCCTATGGAAACTCTCTAACTTTTAAGGAATGGCTAAACTGTTTTCCTTAGTGACTCCATCATTTTACATGACCACCATCAATGAATTAAGGCTTCAATTTCTCAACATACTCACCAACAGCCCACTCCCATATATTTTATTTTAAATGGTCTAGCTGAGACCTGGGCGTCAGGGTCTTTTTTAGTGTTGTTGTTTTTCAGAGTTCCCATGGTAATTCTAATGTGCAGTGAGGGCCAAGAACCCCTTATTCCTGCCCATTCATTGCCAATTTCCAGACAAGTATTTACACCTACTCCCTGAAGTGCCCCAGAGCTCTTTGGACCTATTACATTCTTGCCACCACCCACCCCTCAATAATGACATCTGCTTTGTAGGCAATTCATCCAATGAGAGAATGAAATACAAATAAGGAAGACAAAACCTTGTATTTATGAAATATATAACCTTATATTTATATAATTATAACATGTATAATCTTGTATTTATATAATTATATATAACCTTGTATTTAGATATAGATATAATAGAGCTTTATATTCATGCTACATAAATATGTCATTTACTTTCAAAGAATAGTGAGCACATATTAAACTATTTTAAAATCATTTCTGTGTGTACATGTACATATAGGAAATCTGAAAATTAAGAATGATTTTCCTCTGAGAAAATGGGTTTGGAATCAATTCTACTACCTTTTCTGCATACTTTTACTTTCTACTATGACTAGGCATTGGAGAAGCTATTTGAAGGGAATTTTTTCAAATACCCTTGTGTAATGTGAATTGCCAGCCCCCTTCTCCCACTGATCCACTGGAGAGATGCTCTTCAAAAAGAGCCCTCCTGTTAAAAAAAAATTGCTCCTAAAGTTCTTTTCATCAAATAGAGAAAGATATAGGGAATGAATGGATGACTTCTATGTGTTTTACATTTCAACTTGACCTTGAGTATTAAACACAGTACCATGTGTACAAAAATGTATAAAATTTAAAATTACTTATGTCGTTTTAAAAATGTATCCTGTCAAAGCAAATACAGATGGTGAAGGTCTTTAACACCAGCATCGAGGCCTAGAGCCATTTAGAAAATCAACAGCCTGTGCTTGTAGATAGCCAGCTCGGGTGGCAAAGAGAGAAGCCTGAATAAAAAGGAAGATTTCTCAACTGAAGGACAAAGTATGGCATGACTTCTCAGTCTGATGCAAGCTGGGATTCATCTTAACAGGAGAAATAACCCAAACCGTATCTTCATATGAACAGCAATGGCAGAAGGGAACTTACAGGTTATGCTATTAAAACAATACTTAAGGAAAAGAATTACAGGTTGAAAAATCACCTTAATGTCATGTATCTTTCTGGAGTAATCATTTTCTACTGCATTCCCATTAATACTGTAGTTTTTACACAGCCATGAAAGATTTTTAAGAGTTCATCTCCATGGATAGACATGTGGGGACATCAACTTAGAACTGGTGCCAACAGCTGGTATGGTAAATCTATCAACTGCAATCTTCTAGAAGCTGGAACCACATGTTAGCATCCCTTCATCAGGGCACAGGCCTCTCAGAGGTTAAGAGACATCCAGGGTTCTTTACTTTTTAAAACAATTTTTTTAAGGCTTCTGGCACATTAAAAAAAAAAAAAAAGGAATGCCAAAGCAAAATTACCCAAATTGTGTTATATTTTAAATGTTAACAGTGAACAAATTAAGACCCCCAACACAAATGAATACAAGGCAATGATTACCATTCTTCACAGGGGAAAGATGATTTCACCACATTTTAACTAATGTGGAATGCCTGATTTTTTGTGGTGAAGCAATGCCACTCATAGGTTTTCACTAAAAATGGAATGGTAAGGCTACTTACAGTGTCGATTATAGCTAAGTGTCACTAGCAATTTATAGATGGACGTACTTCTATTTTAAGTGTGCTACCATATTCTGCAATTTCTAATTGTGCTATTCAAAAGATAATTACATGAAGGATAAAACTTATTAACAGTCTACCTCAGGTTGTATGATCCAGTAAAGGTACAAGTTCAGAACTGTATGAAGATCTTCCTTCAATCCTTTTCAACAGCATATGGGAAGCTCATTTAATGGTAAGATCTAAGTTCAAGGCCGGCCACTCCAGACCACCCATCCAACTGGCTTCTCCCAGTCCTCAGAAGATGTTGGTTAAATGAAATCACAAAAAGTCAAACTATAGTCTCAATATTAGGTTCTCACTAGAACTAACATCGTCAGACCTGTTGCAGCAGCAGATAATCAAGAGAAATTCTCACAGGTTCTTGAAACAGGGATCCTCCCCACTCCCACTTCTGCATATTTCACCACCACAAACTATAAAACATGAATTTGAAGTCAGTCCAAGTCTTGACCCATCTTCCCCACAGAACAGATTTTGCAGCACAGCCTTATCCAAGGTTCCATCCAGGGTAGCTTCGCTTTTTAGTGCCTGATAAATGCCTTCCCATTTCCCTGTGCCATAGACAAATAGGTATTTCTCAGTATCTTTAGGAGTGGCAATGGTGTCTTTTCATTTCCTCATCCTCTCACCATGATCGGCACTCATCAGGGGATCTCCATTCCCATCCATCTCATTACCGCTTCATTCTATTTGTCACCATTTGGGATCTCAGAACTCTTAATTATTAGCTTACTCTTACAAACAGAAATGAGGCTCCAACTGCCTACTGGGGAGCATCATCGAACACTAACGAGCATGCAGACTGAGACCCACACCTGAATCCCATCACGTGGCTCCATTGTTCAGGCTAGGTGGGATGTTTCTTTCTATAGGCAAGCTTCTTCAGGAGAGCTGGGGTTTGCAGGGTGGCTATTGTGCATTCACTTTGGTCTTATGATTCACACTGACTCAAAACAGCTTTCCTATGTGTGGTGTACTCATTTACATACTGGCTATTGCCTCCCTTATAATAACGCTATACTGTTTCATTCTTCCTTGTCCTCCTCCTCACTTGTATAAGGGCTTACTGGAGCTGAGAGTTCTCAAAAGGGAAGAATAATTGGTCATTTTCTTACTTCTCTTGATCTCCACCTGACCTCAAAAGAAAAATGAGGCTCTTACAATCATCTGGGTGATCTGTCCTATACAAACCTTCCTTGACATCTCCCCCAGTGTCCAGCATGTTGCCTCAAACACGAGAGGTGCTGGATAAATATTAATTGACATCTATGCAGTTTTCTGAGCACCTAAGAAGGACAGGCCCAGATCCATAGGAGACAGAAAGATACAGTTTGAAGAATGAGCTGGTCCCCCCTGAAACTATGACAAGGAGGTCTTTGTAGTTAATGGAGGAAGACAGGACTGACCTGAAATCCATTCCTCCCTGGACTTCCTAGCCTTCAACAGCAGCAGGAGCCTTGCACCAATGACAACCAATGAGCATCGATTGAATCCTCCTGTGTGCCAGGGCCTATGTTAGTCCTTGACCTGCATTAGCTCATTTAAACCCCAACAGCCTATACAGTAGATATTTAGGAAACAAAACCCATAGAAGTGAAATGACTCGATCAAGGTCACCTATCAGCTAAGACCTCAAAGCTTGTCTCAGTAAACCAAACTGGCTACCCAAGCACTGCTTGGAGAAGGGCAGGGCAAGATGAGGGCTTACGGTGGGGTTTGAGGAAAGGTGATGGAGGCCAGCGTCAGAGGTGAGAAGCAGTGGCCTCACCCAGGTGTGACACTCTACCTGTGTCCAGCGTAGCTGCTCCCTCATCCACAATGATCACCATGCTGAGCACTGTCTAGAAATGACTATGACACAGGGATAGGAATGTTCTTTCCACAGCTTTATAAAGCTCAGAGGTGCCATTTCTGAGGAGTACTCGGGGTCAGCATTTCTATACATGTGAAGCCAGCAAGAACACCTTGCATGGATACCCACCATGTAGAGACAGTTAGAAAACTTCTGCAGTTAACTTATTAAAGATTTACATTTGTTAATCATACTAGTAATGAGCTAATAGTCCTGCAGCTCTTGGTATAAACCAGGCACTAAGCTAAATGCTTCATGTAAATATCTCACTTATTCTTCTTGACAGCCTTGTAAGGAGGTATTTTCATCATCCTGATTTTACAGAAGAGGAAAGCACTGAGAGTGGAAGTCACTTGCCCAAGCCCACACAGCAAGTAAAACGTGGACCTAAGATTTGTACCAGGGCATCTGACATGGGCCTGCTCTCTACCTCCAGCAATGCTAGGAGAGATCTTCTGCCCCTGTGACATCAGTTGTACCTTCCTTTAATGTAAATGATCATTGCAAATGTCTACATCCAAGTGGGTGAGGAGGTGAAATCAAGAGCACACAAAAGAACATGTTGGCAGGAAAGGAATTAATTTTCAAGTGCACAGTTGCTGCTGCCTACAGTCATTCATGGAAAATCATGAGTCAGTCTGGTTTTCCATAGGTGGAAGGAGATTACTCAGCGCCCACAGGGTGGCCACGCCATTTCTTTGAGGGCCAAAGGAACAGGCCAAGGGCACAGTCAAGCTCTCCTTGACTCTCTCCATGGCTCTGCCACACCTGCTCACTTGGTTCACCCACGACATGAGAGAAACATGGAGAGGAAGGGGCAACTCTCCTTCCAGCCTGTGCCATTGCTAAGGGTGATTTATGGCACCTTTCACTGCCAACTGGGCTGAGCAGGACAACACAGTAATTAAAAGGCAGACAAGCAATCACTAATGAAGTGCATATGTATTGCTGAGTGGATTTCCAGTCCTTGGAAAATGATGATGAGTGTTCTCCCCAAGGAACATCTCTAGAGTTCCATAGCCTTAAAGGCTCTTGCTTTCAAAGTAACATTTCAAATGCCAGTGATTAGTAACCTACACACCTGAACCTTGGTTTGATGACAAATGTGAGCAAAGGCCATTGCTTTTTGAAAAAAGCAACAAACAGACTTAAAAAAAATTCTCTTGAAAAGTTTTATCCCAGTTTCAAGTGATTTTGTTTAGATGATCCCGACTTCAAGAGCCCTCCTGGGACAGAGCTTGATTGACACAACCAAACTCCTATCTTTACAGTCCTTGCCTTTGTGTGCCAGGGTGCAGACTATCAGAAGCCACTTGCAGAACCACTGCTGACAAGAGAGGGGTGCCCTCTAAACCCTGCCCCAGTTCCTTTCTCTTTTCAGGAAACAAACTCTGAGCCACTCAGCCTCATGTGATCTCCCTGACTGTCTTCCCTGTACACATGTGGCCACACGAGGCCTTTTCACGGCTCAGGTCAGAGTTTTGCTCAGAGTGCTTTTTAGAGTTCTAGCATGGTATTATTAACTCTTCCTGAGACATCATCCAGGAAGAACATTTCAGCTGCTAAACCCAGATTCCCAAGAGCTTTGACACACAATGAAAAGAACAAAAGTTGCTTGGGAAGCTCACTGCCTGATTTGGTCTATATCAGGAAGGGCCCACACCCGGCACTCACGCTGTGGCTTCCTCCTCCTATACATGACTGACATCACTGAGCAGGTATAACGTGTTATCCAGCAGGAGCTTCTTAGCAAAGCCTTCCAGATTGTCATTACCTATCAACCGCAATTGCTACATGACATGCAAAACCTACTTTTCATTTTTAGCCTTTAGTCTAGTGATCCAGGGAAAGCTTTCATGGTAGCCTTGAGATGGTTCCATCCATTTCAAGCTAAAGATGTGGTAACACATGTAATCTCCCAGAATCTCAACTCTTTGAGTTAGGAACATGAATAATAAACTTCAGGCACTGAAATAACATGTCCTATGGTAATCCTCTAACGAATCACCTTGTTAATAAATATCTAAAGACTACCTTTTTCTCGGGGCTTCCAGCCTCCATGGGAACATTCTGATGGTGACATAATTTTTAAATTAGTAGGTTTATTCATAGTTTTATATTAATAAATGTCAAGCTTCTTACTAATTAGCAAATTCTGTAAATCCACAGTAGTATTAATTTTCAACTGTAGAGGGAATTAACATGAGAAAAAAGAAATAAAGAGACAATTAAGGTTTCTCTAGGGGCACTTATTTCTATGAAATTCAGCACAAAGCAAGAAAACATTAACCCCATTTTGAGGGTGCACAGAGAAAGGATTACAAAAGACGTGTCACTGTCACCGAGAAGGAGTGAAGTGCACATGTGCTGTAGAGCACCCCCGGTTACAGCTAAATTCTCTGATGACGTTTTCTCAGGTTGCTGCTGCTAAGATTACCCTTCTTGTCTTCAATTTTGTTAAATGCACTTTCCCATAAGTCTTCCACTTCACAAGGTTGTATTATTTCTTTATTGATGTTTCCACTCAAGTTGCTGATGCACTTTCTCTGGCTTGAGAGGACAATGCACCTTACAACGTTCTGATCTTCAAACACTGCTCCACAAGGGGTCTCTTGCTCTCCAAGTACTCGTTAATATCAATCTCACTTTCTCCATTAACTCACTGAGAGGGTGAAAAACACACATCTCTCTGGGAGGCTGTTTAACCTGCCAGCTCCAGGGCAAGAGAGAAAGCACAGGCACATCTCTCCTACGGGCACTTAACACATCTTCTTTACAAAGCCATCCTACAAACACTGTTATGACAAATCTGCTTGTTTTTCAAACTCTCCTTCAATTGCCTAAGTCTACTGCTAAAATGTTGGAGTCTTCCTGTGTTGGTGGCTTACCTTTCTGGGCATGCCACGCTGCTGGGGACAGGCCAGGGCACCTATGTCCAGAGAAGTTAAGTGTGGATGTTTCAGGATGATGACTCCCAAAGGTTTCAGATCACAGTAAGTAAAATGCAAATTAAACTGTAACATGGTACACTCTAATGAGGAAACTGCAGTTTATAAGTTTACAAACAAGACAGTGCACAGATAACTAGCTTATATTGAGGGGCAACTTCCTTCCATTATCAAGACTATCAAAGATGCAATCTTGGGCTTCCCTGGTGGCGCAGTGGTTGAGAGTCCGTCTGCCAATGCAGGGGACACGGGTTCGTGCCCTGGTCCAGGAAGATCCCACATGCTGCGGAGCGGCTGGGCCCGTGAGCCATGGCCGCTGAGCCTGTGCGTCCGGAGCCTGTGCTCCGCAACGGGAGAGGCCACAGCAGTGAGAGGCTCGCGTACCACAAAAAAAAAAAAAAAAAAAAAAAAGATGCAATCTGTTGCAAAAGAATGAGGTCTTAATTAGTGAAACACACGCAGAGGGCCTGTCCTACCATTCTGCCTTATTTAACATACCTCGGACACACTCCTAATATAGTACCCCTCACTCATACTATAATTATGCATTCAATTTTCCACCTCACGTACTAGATCATGATCTTGCAGGCAGGGAATGCTGTGTGAGATTAGGGTTATCTGTTATCCCCCCTCCCCAAGCAGACCCAGAAGCCACATAGAGAGGCAAGAACAGCTTTATGAATAGTTGGGCAGTTCTCAGTAGTCTCTGAAGTCTCTAAATCAACCGTACATAAATTAGTTCAAGTCAAAAACCAAAAGGGTCTTCCTCTCCAAGTACTCGTTAATATCAATCTCGTTAATATCAATGGGACCCCAGGGCCCCAGGTCCAGAGGTCTGGTCTGATCTGACTTCCTCTCCCTGTCCAAGGTTGAAAATGATAACTGGCAAGAATCAGGCAGGTCACATACTGAGTAAGAGAGTGATCGTGCACACCTCACAGCTATGGGCAAGATCAAGAGAAAGAGGGCGGGGTGGAGCCCCTTCTCCACTTTTACGTGATGACCTTTTCTCTACTAGCACGTAGGCCACAGCCGAGGGGATGCCAGGCTGTCACCAGGCAGGGCAGTTGCTGCTTTTCCTAATGGAAAGAGTGAATGTGTATGTGTGTGTCTAAAACAGGGATGAAGGGAAGGAAGGAGGCAGAGATTAGAGAGAATAGACTGTTCTTAGAAAGAAATAAGATTCCATTTGACATTCCCACGTGCACAACAGCCAGCACAGTGCTAGCAAATGGTGGACAGCCAGTAAACATCAGCTGAATAATGGACTCAGTCCGTGCACTTTTCGAAGTCCCTACCTCTAGAATTTAAGTTACTTAATGTATCCTGTAAGAGCCTACTCTTTTAAACCAAAGCAAACCAATACAGTAGAACGCCCTAAAGCACTAACTTACATGTAGGAATTAGACCTCAAATTACCAGTCAGAAAGATACAAAGCAGGACCTATATAAAAGCCAATCCCATTTTGGAAACAAAGAACAACATTCAAGGCCAAGCTTTCCATATAGCTATTCTTCCAAAGCACCTGGACTACAAGACACACTCAACAAATTTTAGTTCGATCCTTCTTTCCCTCTTCTTCTCTGTTTAATCCAGTTACAGCCAAGTTATAGAAGTGGAATCCTCAAAACCTCTACTGACAGAGTAAGAGCTAGTCAAAGAATATTTGAGCCATTTTTCCTAGCCTCAGATGATGATGAAATGGACAAGAAAAAAAAAACAAAAAACCTCTGTCAAGAATGTTGAAATGAGAAAATCTGCAATAGCCATTTGGGCAGAGGACAGGTGAATAGCCCAATTCTCACAGAGATGAAAAAAAGTTAAGGCCATTATCCACTATGACTTGAAAAGGCAACTCAGCAACCGAACTTTGTGGTTCTGGTATCATTGAAAGAAAAATGAGAGGTGGAAATAGATGGCTAATTCTTTCTCAGGAATGTTTGTGCCTCTGCTCAGAAGTGTCAGTGGACAATGGCCTCCAATCAAGTGGTACAGTCGTCAGCAGCCTCTTGATAATAAACTCTGAACTCCTCCTCCATCCCCCCAAAACGGCCTGTTACCAACTACTCAGGCACAATTCTTAATATTAAAACAAAGACTGGGAAAGTATGGAGATGATCCTACCCCTAGGTAAAGTAACACCTGCTAGTTGACTTGATCCACTAGTTGTTTCTCTAAAACATGTTTTCCCTATTTCTAATTTGATTTCTCATTCACTTACTCAACATCTTCCATGTGTCACGTCCTATGGTAGGTGATAGAGACACAACGATTAACAGGAAAGAAATGGCTCCACCATCATGGAACTTATGGTCAATCTGTCTTAGATTAACTACTCCATATTATTTTATTCAGGAACTATATGTAGTGAGGACTGCCTTTTATAATTATGGGGATACAGCAGTGAATAAGACAAGCTAAGCTCCTTTCTCTAATCAGGAGAAAAACAATAAACAAGTAAAATAAGATTTTCAGATCATCGTGAGAGCTGGAAAAAATAATAAAATGGGATAATGGAGCTGAAAGGGATGGGCAATGGGATAACTGATCAAGATTGGATGGTCAGGTGGGATCCCTCTGGCCCACTTGAGAAGAAAAGTCTCACTTGAGATCGATTAGTTAAGAGAAGAGCCATCCAGGGTGTTAGTGAGGGCGGCCTGCTTTTCTCCACTCCCAGGTTTTAAGAGGAGCCTGGCACTAAATATTTTATAAGGGTACGTTAGTTGGCCTAAAATTTGGGGGGGTTCAATACCAGTCAGCCCCTTAATATTCAAAGTGTGGTCTTGGGAGGAACAGCATCAGCATTACCTGGGAGCTTGTTAGGAATGCAAATTCTCAGCTCCACTCCTGACTACTGGATCAGGATTTTCACTGAACTTGATCCTAGGTAATTCATATGTATATTAAGACTCTGAGAATTCCTGAGCTAGCCACCTTGCCTAAGATCTAATGCCATGTCCACCACGCCTGGCCTCTATCTGCCATTCCTTTCACAATTTCAGTGACAAGTTCAATGACATTTCAATGACAAATTTGGGAAACACAGCAGGGAAAAGGGTTGCTATTTACTGGGGGCCCTGAAGACCCTCTAATTAAAGGGAAGAACAAGCACAAAGACCCTCATGTGGACCAAGTTGAATCACGAATGAAAAACAGAAAGATGGCCAACCTGGCTGGAGCCTGGTGAAACAGAGGATCGTGATCCAGGATAAAGACAGAAAGATAAGGGTGATGCAGACGAGCAGTGCCAGGCTAAGCCATTTAAATGTTACTCTTATTGAAACAGGTAACCTTTGGAGGTTTTCAGGCCAGGGAGTAAGACGATCTGATTTAGATTTTAAAGAGTGCCGTGGTGCTGTGTGGAGAACAGGCTATGGCTAGGCAAGGATAGAAGCAGCCCAAACAGGGAAAAGGCTCTATAGTTGAGCCAGGGGCTTCAACTAGTGAGGCGGCAGTGGGAGAGTGAGAAGCGGTCATATTCTGGACATGTTTTGGAAGAAGAGCTAAAAGCACTTACTGTTGGATGGAGATATGACGGAACAACTAAGAAAAAGGGGGTCAGAGTACTTGTGAGTGCCACTGGGAGGCCTCCAGGTGGACACACCACCCCAGCTCCCCAAGCCCCCACCTCCCTACAGGACACACGGTAACTCAGCCTGATGATCCAGTAACAATCACCTGGGCTGGTCCCAAATACAGAATAAAAGAATTCATAAACAGTACAACCTTTTCATTTGCTAGAGAATGCCAGAATGCCTAGCTCCTACTTTATTCCTCCCTACTGGATTCTAATAGACACTCCTTCTTCCTTGAAAAGTATTAGCACAATGGATTTCATTGACTTACAAAAGAGGGAAATTAATAGTAATTTAAAAACAAAACAAACACTAATTCAAGCAAATATTTCCAGCAACTACAGACAATGCTGTTTGTTTGTTTTTTTAATCGTTAGTATTTAAGATAACTTAGTCTCCCAGCTGATGTTTGTCTATAAGAAATAGATTGCAAACTGCTACATTTCTCAACACTTGAGAAGATAGTTGGCACCTAACTACTAAAGCAAAATGAACTAAACTCATCCCCTGAAACTCAACCTTTAAGCCTCTAGAAAGGCCATTTTTAATGAGTTCCCTCCCTTTCAGCTCTGAGCTGAGCTCATCCTTTTGAACTCAATCTCTATTCAGAAAGGGAGCACATAGGTAGAGCAGCAGCAGCCATTAAGAGGTCAGCAGTGATCATCTTTACATAGAAGAGACAAAGCATTCCTCTCAGAAAAGTCACCATGCTGCTCTAGGGACATACACCTTCAGCCTTCTTTCCAGAAAACACATTTATGACAATTTATTATGAAGAGGCTCATTTCCTTTTGTGTTTTCGTGGGACTGGTAAAAGCAGGCCTTCCAAGCAGGCCTGCCTTCTTATTCCCAATCTGCAGACAAAACCCAAGCATTTCTCCCATTATAGCTGAACTATTTTTATGTGCGTCTTATACCCAAATTCAGTAGAGGGTTGACAAAGAGCAAGGTAACATTCCAGGCAGTATCTCTTAAATAGAATTCTATTTTCAGGTTCCAGGATGCAGAACAGTTGGTTTTGAATTTATAACTTTGATACCCATGTGTTCTTCTTTCAATGTGCTTCGGAGGATGCCTCCTGGCCACCAAAGAAGGCTAGCTCAGCTCATTTCAGTACTGTGATAAAGCGACTCAGAATGTTATTCCCAAGCGGGCTAATTCCTTTATCTTGTCCTAAAGCCAATGATTTTGCAAATCAGATCCACTGATTATACAACATGACATGTTGAGGGTGTGTAGATAGATGGGAGCAAATCCATCACTACTTCTCCAAGCATATACTGTGGAGTCATGGGATAGCAGAATCATCTTCATGTTTGAAGACAATAGGATGAAGTAACTAGTAAGAACAAACTCTAGCATCAGACTGCCTGGGTTCTTACTCCACCCTGGCTAGCTATGAGGGTTTGGGCACGTCACTAAGTTTCTCTAAGTCTCAGTTTCTCCATTTACTTTATAGCAGTACTTCCCAAATTATTCACCTTGGATTTTTTAAGTATAAGAGCTGTATTGAGATATAATTTACATGCCATACAATTCATCCATTTAAAGTATCCAATTGAATGGTTTTTAATCTATTCACAGAGTTGAACAACCATGACCACAATCAATTTTAAACCATATTCGTCACCACCTGGGGATCTTCTAAAAACCCTAAAGCCCAGGCTACATCCCAGATCAATTATATCAGTCTCTGGGGCTGGAACACAGGCAGTAGTAGTTTGTGATGCTCCCCAGAGAATTCCAATGTGTAGACAAGTTTGGAAAGTAATGTTTCATGGGATCATTGTCAGGATTACATGGAAAATAAACACAGCAAGAAATGGGAGCTTCTCCAACCTAAATGCCCATCGACAGACGAATGGATAAAGAAGTTGTGGTACATATATACAATGGAATATTACTCAGCCATGAAAAGGAACGAAATTGAGTCATTTGTTGAGATGTGGATGGATCTAGAGACTGTCATACAGAGTGAAGTAAGTCAGAAAGAGAAAAACAAATATCGTATATTAAAGCATGTATGTGGAACCTAGAAAAATGGTACAGATGAACCAGTTTGTAGGGCAGAAATTGAGACACAGATGTAGAGAACAAATGTATGGACACCAAGGGGGGAAAACCCCGGGGGGGTGGGGATGGTGGTGTGCTGAATTGGGTGATTGGGATTGACATGTATGTGTATAAAATTGATGACTAATAAGAATCTGCTGTATTAAAAAAAACTTAGTAAAAACTGATATATACATTAAAAACAAACAAACAAACAAAAGAAATGGGAGCTTCTCAGTACAGAGGCTGACCTATAATAATAAGTACTAAGGAGGTGGTAGGAATAATCATATAGAGGAAGAAGATAATAGAATGGTCTATTTAAAGAGTTACACTGAAACTTATATAATCTGGACTGAAATGGTGAATTTTTACATCAATACACTTGATATTAATACATTTCCATATATGGCATATTTTGAGAGCAAGAGTTCTAATTGGAACAAGAGTTTTGGAAGTGGGACAAAGACTATGAGGGCCCGGAAGCCTACAACATATTTATCACACTTTAATTACCAAGCTTTGTGGCCTTCAAAGAGATGTGCTTCAAGATGCCATCAAAGTGCTTCATAAAGCCTTTTCCCATTGAATTTACTCCTTTTTGTGCCTTAGCCTTCTGCACACCATAAAATACGGCACTTAACACCCTGTGTCATGTTCATTTAGAAGTTGGTCTTTTTCACTAGAAGGTGAACTCTTCATGGGCAGCAACAATACCAAATACATTAAAAAAAAATAATCTCCAGAACAGAGCACATGTTTTGACTCTGAGTAGGCAAACGTTTGTTGGATTGAACCACACTGAATTCACATCAAATACTGCCAACCCGGGACTGAAGAGAACACTCGTTCCAAACTTCTCAGAACACTTAGTGGCCATCGTAGTTTGCAGGAGACTGGCAAGCAAGACCTGCAATTTTGCTCTTTAAGGCACATCCTGAGGAGTGTGGTTTAGGGTACTTAATGACCCCAGTGAATGGCACATCCACAAGCCAACATTAAGAACCCTGCATATTGTATTACCTACACTGAGATCAAGAAAAAATTGTCATCGAGGGGAAAAAGATTAATTAATATCAATTAATTTCCTTTTGCAGTAGTAGATTATGCAGAAGTCGTTTGGCTTCTGAGGAGAATTTGAGAAAATCTTGCAGCGCACAGGAATTTGCATATTCTCTGGGAGCAAAAAGCAGGTCCTCAGATTGGTTACCTGGGGTAATGCTCAAGACGAAGAACAAGGGACAGTGACATTTCTGCCAGTGTAAAGTTGGGGGTGGGGGTGGGAATAAAAGACAGGTGAGCTTTAGAGGGAAGAGAGAAAGCTTATGGATTCAAAAGAAACAAAATTATAATTACAATAGAACTTACATGGTTACACAATAAACAATACTAGTATGTATCCTCTCTGGAAAGAGAGTGTTCTTTGAAAACCAAAATGCAGAAAAGATCAGAAAGCAAGTTAACAAGAGCTATTAGGTAAAGTCCATGAGAGGAAGAATTCCCTTTCATTAGCATCTTCCCTCAATTACAAGATAATAATGTTTGATTTGGAACACCGGCAGAAAATTCAAGGGCCTCACCATATAGCAAACTCGGGCAAATCGCCTCTTTGGCCTTTGCTTTTCATTTCCAAAATGAAGGCTTGGAACAAGATAGTGTTTCCCCAAGTTTGTTCTGGAAGATTTAACAAGCATTACATGAAGAAAAGGTTCCATGTTCAAAGGGATTTGGGAAAGAGTTGAATAATCCAACTACACAGGTTTTACAGAGGTTTTAGGACTTGGCAGAAGATTAACTATTTTACTGTTGGCTCCAGGAGGCACTATAATCTGCAGCATCTCCCTAAGCACAGAATTCTTTGGGGACAGATCACGTCAAGTGACTAGTATTTTTCTGAACTCACATTAGAAAATTTGGATTATAAAGATCTTGCAGGTCTTTCTGGGTTTAGAGTCTGAATTCTCAATCACGGTCACTTGAAACCAACACTCCAAGATAAGCCATTAATAGACAACTGACTAAGGTAACAGAAGTATTTTGGCAGAAATTAGATGTAAAATCTCTAATTTCAAAGCAGTACAAAAAAGTAGTAAGTGGCAGGGCTTCCCTGGTGGCGCAGTGGTTGAAAGTCTGCCTGCCAATGCAGGGGACACGGGTTCATGCCCCAGTCCGGGGAAATCCCACATGCCGCGGAGCGACTGGGCCCGTGAGCCATGGCTGCTGAGCCTGCGCGTCCAGAGCCTGTGCTCCGCAACGGGAGAGGCCACAACAGTGAGAGGCCTGCATACCGCAAAAAACAAACAAACAAACAAACAAAAAAAGTAGTAAGTGGCATTCTTCTCTGCACATACATAGAGAATTCCTTTTATTTTAATTACTCCAAGCTGAGCATCAGTGGGCTACATCCTCTCTGTATTTCCTAATTAATATTTATTCTATTTACTGGATACATCTATCATATCCTAACCTCTAGGCATATTTACAAATAACAATGGGGGAAAAAACAGATTCTTGTTAACATAATAGCTTAAAAGTCCACAGCCAACATTTTCAAAAAGACCACGCGGGGCTTCCCTGGTGGCGCAGTGGTTGAGAGTTCGCCTGCCGATGCAGGGGACTCAGGTTTGTGCCCTGGTCCGGGAAGATCCCGCATGCCGCGGAGCGGCTGGGCCCGTGAGCCATGGCCGCTGAGCCTGCGCGTCCAGAGCCTGTGCTCCGCAACGGGAGAGGCCGCGACGGTGAGAGGCCCGTGTACTGCAAAAAAAAAAAAAAAAAAAGACCACGCGTCCCACCCTATACTGGTAGCCAACTGTGAGGTCCATTAGTATTCCCCATGTAACCCATGCCCTGTGGTTTCTCTTTCTACCCCTTGCACAACTCCTACCATCCCAAGTCCTAGAATATACAAAACAAAACACATGTGGCCCATTGACAGAAAGGATAGAAGACTTTAAATGGGATAGAGGGTCAGATTTACCACATTATTTCTTTTGACCTGAGTCAAAAGTCCCTTAAACATCCTAGTGTAAAAAGAGCAGAATGCTGGCTGAGGAGATGTAAAAAGGAAAGCGATAGTGGGATAAAACATCGGGACCATTTGGTCAGCAACTAGGGGAGCTATTTAATCACCACCACCACCACCAATTTGCTCGATGTGTAGTATTTCATTTCATCCTCTCAGTGAGATAGCTCCTATTATTCCCACTTTTTGGTTGATAAAACTGAGGCTGAAAGAAGTAAAATGAATTGCCCAAGTCCCAAAGCTACTAAGCGGCAGGTCCAGGACCTGCACTCATATCTGTCCAAAGCCAAAGAACAAGCTCTTCCCCAGAACTGCCTGGCTTTGTGCCAAAAAGTATAGACTTCAGAAGGTTAAGTCACTAACCCAGTTGCAGAGGGTGGACGCAAATCATGAGGCTACCATGGCGCACTGTTAGGAATTATGACCATTTCCATCAGATACTTTCCCTTCCCCTGCAGAAGTCCCTTCCCAATCTCACTGTGGATTTGGATTTCTGCAGAAAAGCAGATATTTGCTCGCAAATGTCCCAGCCATATCCTAGTCCTATCTCCTGCACTTTTTCTCCCCGCCTCAGATCCCCAGACTAAATATCCACAGTGAGAATAGGAAGGAGAGGCCAGAGCACTGCAAAACTCTGCCTAAAAGACTCGTGCACCTCCCACCCACCTCCAAGGTGAACCCTTGTTCACTAGGATCTACATGTGCCCTTCCTGAGCCGAGGACTGACCTGCAGGATCCAGAGCAGCTCTAGGAAACAGGAGAGACGACACACACTCCACTCTCTCTGGCTTTTCCAAAAGAGAAAGGAAAGGAAGGTCAGCTGCCCCCAATTAAAGGCTGGGGGAAGGGCGGGGTCAAACAACTCTCATCACCTGGATTCTGACCTTTCTCCCTCCAGGCAGAAAATTGAAGCTTCTCCCATTGGTGGCAATTCATGGTGTGTTCATTTATGTCTTGGGTACTTTCCATTACTGTGTTCTATCTTTTAATTAAAAAATGAAACCCAGTGGCTGGGAGAGCTAGAAAAGGCCAGGAGTCTAGGAGCTCTTCAAGACTTCCAAGCCATCTCCTTTTTTCCTGCCTTCTGCTTTCTCACTTTCTGCCTTTTCTTGCAGAGCAACAAGGGAAGCAACCTCAGCAAAGCCACGTAAGCTTGCGATTTTGCTCACAAATTATCAGCTGCATCCTTGCATCTCCTTCTCCTCTTTTTACTTTAGCTTTTTTTTTTTACAACTAACTTTGAGCATAGACCAGAGTGATGCTGATCAGTGCCACATTAGCTTCAAACAGTACCACCTGTGCATCATCTGGTAACTGGGCACAGCTGAGGCAGGTGCTAAGCTCTCAGAAAAGCAGCCAGCCACAGCTGAAAAGGACGCATTGTGGAGTGCTGTGAGTCTTATACTCCCCTCCTAACCCCTCAAGAATCACAGCCTGGGAACGGAAACTTCAGGATTGTAAAGAGTCCATCTGGGATAACAATCCATACTTTGGCTACACCGTGGTCCAATTGATCACTTTGGAACCAAGGCCTTACTTAAACGTGTAGCCTTGGATACCCCCATTCCTAAGTTAAAAACAAAGCTCCATCAGTTGGCCAATATTTATAGAGTGCCCCTTGCTCATCTTCTGTCATTCCTTCCACCTGCCAGGGTAAGAAAACCCAGGAAAGACATCCCAGCCTTCCCAGACCTCCTTCCTTCTTCCTGCCTCTCTGTGTCTTATCATGGCCCTTCTCACACTGTGTTGCCGTTACTTATGTGCTTGTCTCCCCAGTTGTCTGTGAGCTTCTTGAAGCTGAGAACCCTGATTGTCTCATCTTGATAGCCCCAAGAACAGAGATAATAGCAAAAGTGTTTGAAGGAGTGGAGAGTGAATAATTAAACGAGAAGCAAATATTTAAAAATCTTAGTCTCCTAAGAATTTACCTTCTAGTTGGTAAGACAAGACATACAGTGAAATATGTGATCAAGGAGGTAAGTGATAAAGGTCAGAATAAGAGTGAAGGAGGAAGGGATCTCTGCACTTGGCTGAGAAGGTAGATTACAAGCTAGTTAGGAACATGAGTACAAATCAGATGTGCACAGTCATAGAAAGAGGGATGAGAAAGATGTGCTTGTAGGGAAGGGAAATCTAGGTCGAGGGTCTACTGAGATAAGAGAATCAAAATGGTAAGCTGAGATCCAGATGCTCAAAGACTTTTAATACCAAACCAAAAAATCTATTTTTTTTGTGGTTTAGACATTAGAGAGAGGTGTACAAGGAATATTAATCTGGTTATGATGTCCAGGAGGGCTCAGTGGACTGGAACTGAAGGCGGGGAGGCCCATCAGGTGTAGAAATTGGCTTTCACAGCAGGGGAGGAAACCCTTACGAATTACCTATTTAATCAAATGAGATTTTCATTTGAAAGAATAAAAGAGTTAAGAAAAGTTAACATTGAGAGAACAACTGGCAATAGAGACAGAAGTCATGAGTCAAATGGGAACTTACAAGTATAAATTCAAATTCAAATTCTCAGAGAAATCAAGAACAGTCCACATCTATAAGCTGAGAACAGGTTGTCTATCCATCAGAGAACAGAATTCATTCCTGATGGTTCAGGTGAAGAGTCATGAATAAAGGTATGGACAGTGTTAGAAAACAAATGATGGATGGTGGGCACCAGAGACTAGCAACAAGGGGAGCCATCACGACCCCTAATGCTGAAGGGACAGGGGAGGAATAGTGTTGCTCAAAGTCAGTGAGCGCTACCCCTGGAGAACAAGCTGCCCAGAGGGAGCTGCAGGAACAGAAGGACACACCTACAACTAGAGATGAGGCTGAGAGGCAAAAGAGAGGAGGTAAAAAATATCCTGACTTTGTTCTCAGCTCATCCTCCAAACTTGTACTGAGGCCTCTCACTGGGAAAACCAGAAAGGAAGTTCAGGGGATTCAGGGCAGGGAAGAGAGGGGAATAGACCTGGTGAAACAGAGATTAATCAACACAAGTGCTGTGAGAGGGGGAAAATGCGAGTGTAAGAGGCAAGATGATCGTTGGAAATTAAGAATATGATTATTACAACTAAAAAAAAACAACAAGAAGTGGAAGGCAAGGTACAGAGCCTTTCATAGGGCAAAAAGAAAAGGAGATGGAAAATCTGAGAGATTTGGAAGAGAGGTCCCAGAGAGAGCTCTGTGATTACTAAATGCCAAGGGCCTGGGGTCTGGGACTGCTCCAGGGAAAAACACAGCAAAAGGGATGCAATGAAACCTGATCATTCTTTAGGATTCAATAACATGTAATGATAAAACAGATCCTTTGCTCCTGAGTCCTTGGAGCATAAAGAAATCTAGGACAATCTGTTCCCTTACCACATAAGAAAAGCAGCTTTTTGTTTCGAAAGGTCTGTGGTGAAACACAATTCCATGACGTTAATCAATTTATTTCAATTGAGAGTGAAACATAAATGAAAGGTTCCCATTTCAGAAAAGGCCATGAAAATGTGAAGACATTATTATTTCCAAGCTGAGAGAAGAGGCGAGATTCTTTGCCTGGCACATTTCAGAAATGTTCAATCAGCCAGGGCAGGGGAATAGATTTAAAATAGAAAAGTAATGGGAAAAGGGCTTTCCTCGTAACAGAGATGGTGACTGATGAAAAACCAACTCTCCGGAGGCAACACTATTAATACCCATTTTTCTAGGCAGTTTGGAAAGTTTGAAAACCTGCATACTTCTCCCCATTTCCTACAGCTTGTGAGTCTAATTACATATTTGTATCCATAGGTAGATATATGTATACACACTGCTCTCATCCACTGATAAGTGCATATCCAACATGGAGATCACCATCTTTAAATATAGATGTAAATATGGAAAAACACCTTTATGCTATTTCTCAAAGAAATAAAAAAGACAGTATTGACCTCAAATTGTAATACCCAATTCATTGATTCATTCATTTATTCAACAGATATTTATTGGGCATTTACCCTATCACAAGCACAGGGCCTAGCACTTCATGGTTCTGGCTCTTTTAAATGAACACTGAGCCAGTTCAGGAAGCAAGCTTTCATATACCAAATTTTGGAGCTGCATTTCAGCAGCAATTTGAAAAATCAGGTGCATAGGCTTCGCAAATGTCCAGAAGCTACCTAGATCCCCTCCCTTTAATTTATTCCCCTAAAGTTAGGTGCCCCATGCTTTCTAGTAGGTCAAAAATAACAGGGACAATTCAGTGCCTTATGACCTCCCATTAAATATCTAAATTAGGAGTGTTCAGATGGAAGTTACAGTAGTATTTTAATAAAAGTACACTAAATAAGGCAGCTGGTAATAAAGCTCTTAATAAACATGTAGTCAATGGTGCATTTAATTTGATGGCAGACTCCACTTTCAAATAATCCAAAAATTGAATTTTGTGAGAATAAAGATACAGAGTCCACCTCTCTGATGCTCTTCTTAAGAAATGTGTGTACACATTTAGAAGATATCAATGCTAAGAAGCTTCCTTTCATATTTAAATTTGGTTGGAAAGCTCTGTTACTTATTTCAAGTAAATGAATATATATATTTATCTGGCTACCCCAGGACATTTATGAAAAGAAGATGCTGTCTTAATGAGGCGAGCTTTAGAGTGACATTTGAATCATTAGATGCCTCATTAGCTGCTATGAAAATAGACTTCAATCTTCTGCTTTCCCTTTTCTAATATTAGTTAACAATAATTCAATTGCTTCAATAACTCCAGGTGACTCCAATTTCATAGCAAGCTCTTTGAAAGGCTAAAGAGATCACTTTAAGCTCCTAAAGGCTTGAGACTAAGTGTGTTTAAATCACTTTGTATGGCTCCAGCCCAACATCACGCACTAAGGGGAGGAAGATGATGAAAGAAAACCAACATATCTTCCAAAATCCATTTCTGAACACAGAGAATGTACACTTAAATACATAGATAAGGATAGAGAATTGCAATCCATTTATGTATCTAGTTTATAAATATTTACATTATCTGCCCTTTCTTATTCAGCCTATAGTTTAGAATGGGAAAAAAAGATCTTATTCTTATAAATTACCTGCATAATTTAATTTGCTGGAAATTAGCCAGTTTAATTTCTACCTTATGCAGAACACATTCTTTTCATGTGGCATACATATTAAGAATAGTTTAAAAGAAAATTAGTTGAAAAGTTAATACAAAACAAAGTAGTTGAACTATATACTAAATAAACAAGGACCTACTGTATAGCACAGGGAACTACATTCAATATCTTGTAATAAGCTGTAATGAAAAAGAATCTGGAAAAGAATATATATATATAAATCACTTTTCTATACACCTGAAAACAATACAACATTGTAAATCAACTATACTTCAATAAAACACACACACACACACAAACCAAAAACAAAGTAGTTGACTCCAAGGAGAAAATGGGTTTCATTGATCCTTATGTTAGTATTCTAAAATAAATGAAAATTTTAATGAGGGAGTCATACTCCATCACCACTGGAGAGAGTCACAAAGAATTTATATAAATGTGACTATATTTATTTATCCAGACATGTTTCCAAATTTCCTTTTTGACAATTGAAGAGAGCTAATTCCTAGAAAACATTTCCTAGATGTCTTCTTTCATATACCATGCCTTTGGATATGAAATTAATTCCAAGCAAAGAAATAAAATACTCAAAAAAGGAAAGTAATTTTATGATCTGACCTTTAATGTTATTTCAGGAGACACTGTCATAGATCCTTGGTTCTGGTTTTCATGCATCTGCAATTATCCTTTCACCCATCTCTTGTGGCAGAGAGTCAAATATGCTTGTATATGGAAAACTTCCAAATCATAAAAAAGATGTGTATATTGACTAAGTTAATGCACTGGGGAAAGAATTGTTTCCTGGAAATTTTGAAACAAATGACTATAGTTTGATTAAAGTAAAACAACACACATATATACATATACACACAGATATACACACACGTACATACATATGCACCTATACATATGTACACACAAAAATACACTGCATGCATATATATGCAAATACATATATATAGATATATATATATAGCATTATATATACATATATATACACAAATATATTAATATGTAGGGGTTTTTTTAATTGATAGAGTCTGTCCTACATTGCCTAAACTATAATTACAGCTTGGGATAAACCTGAAATGTGAAAATTGGGAATCCCTTGCTTCATTTTGAGAAGGAGAAATTTTGGTATACTCTCCAGAGTAGAAGAAGAAGCCTCTTCATGTCAGCCAGACACTTCAGAGGAACATTAACATCTTGAGATTTCTAGCAAATTAACGGCCCAGGTAACAAAATGCAAGGAACTCTGGCCAGTTGCTTACTCACTCAGTTGGATCTGGCTGCTTCTCCATGTATTCCCACCACACTAAATGGAGCATGAGTCATTTGAGTAATGAGTCAGAAAATGTTTTGTAGCCTCAGTGCAACAGCAGACGTGATGCTTAAGATAAATTTCAGAGGTATTAGGATGGTGTTTCCATTTCTGCTCTAGGCAGAACATATTTCTCGCTGGTGATGAACAAAATTCTTTCCTCCTTCCCAAGAGACAGAAGCTGGATCATATGCTATCTCAAGGCTCATTCCAGCCTAAGATTTAAAATTTCAAGCAAAAACAATTGTAAGAGGCAAAGGCAGTATACAAATGTCCTCATTCAGTGCCCTTTTCAATGTTAGTTTTGCAAAATTGTGTCTAATGGATTCACTGGTCACTTGAGTACTAAAGCCTTTGTTAAAAAGAAAATGCTTAAGTGAAAAAAAGTTTTAAAAGAAATGAATTTTGGAAATCAGTGGAATTAACCAATCATCACAGATATTTTTAATTCACAATGCCTAGATTATCACCACAGGGATTACCATTAGGCTTCAGGTTTTAAACACAGTAGCACTGTTAATCTGATTTTAAGCAATTTCTTTTCAGCTTCCATGGTGTCACAGAATCCTATTTTGTCCTTCTGGTTTTGATGTGCCAGTTGTTGCAGAAAGCCAGCTATACTGTAGCTATGAGTTGCTGAATGGCGCCATGGAGGCAGTGTAATGTACAGCTTTACCAGTTTGAGGGTTACACACCCTGAATTTGAGTATTGTTTGGACAACTCGCTGCCTTTCTAGCTCAGGCAAGTCGCTGTTTCCATGCAATAAGTTTCTTCTCCTATAGGTTGCATCTTGCATGACAATTCCTATCAACTAGTTGAGGCTGTCTGGAGTAGTTAGGCAGGATGCTGAGGGATGGAGTGCTTGATGACTGATGCCTGCCAAGGGTGTTCTACAAGGGAGTGGTGGCAATTTTGCCCTGTATTTGCCATTCGTTGACTAGAATAGCACTGCTCAGGTGTGAACACAAATCACCAGGAATCTTTTTAAAATGCAGATTCTGATTCAGTAGGTCTGGGGTGGTGAAATTACACATTTCTAACAGAATCCCAGGTGATGCTGATATTGCTGGTTCAGGGACCACAAGAAGCAAGGTAAGGTCGCTTCCAGCTCTGACTGAATATATAACCTCTCTCTCTCTCTCTCTCTCACACACACACACATGCACACGTGCACACACACACACACACACATACACTTTCTTCCTATGTTATGTATACGAAAAGGTGTTTACCAAATGCCAGGAATAGTGATTAGCACATCAATTCATGATTTTACTTAACTGACTTAATTTTCAGCTACCTTACGGCCCCCCCAAAAGCAAAGTTGCCTAAAAGTTTCCAGGAAAGGAAATGAAGACTTAAGGAGGGTAACTAACTTGCCTAACAACACAGAACTGACAGGTAGTCTAGATGACATTTAAACCCAGGGAGACTAACACCAGTACCTTTGCTCTTGACCTCTATTATACTGTGCCTAAATATCATAACAACGTTGGTTTGCCTACTTGTGCCAGCCACTAGGATGCTTCACACACATTATCTCTTCCCTTTTCTTAACAACCCGAGGAGGTAGGTAATATCATTATTTTTATTTTACAGATAACAAAATTAATTAACCTTCCTTCAATAGCCTCAAACTCAGAAACAACTATAGCAATTCTTATTTAAGTAAAAGATTAGATCAATAAAATATCTATAATGAACTAAACACATGAAACCATATGTTAATGAGAAGAAAATTTAGCAGCATGTATAATCACCAGGCTAAAGAAAAACACATGACTATCAGTGAATACATAGAAAATATTCTTTTATAAATTCATGCTATGTCAATGCATTTTTGACATAGCATATGCCTCTGTACAGTTTAGCCATGAGGTTATCAAAGTCTAAATAATTACTGGTCCCAAACAGAACCCATCGGTGGGATTTACAGTTGGAGAAGTAGCAGAGATTCATTTCTTATCACCCTCTTTTACTACCTAAAAGATCCTTCTTTATTAACAAGCTAATGAAACAAGATTGTACCTGTAAATTTCCCTGGAGATGAGACTCCAATACAAGCACAACTTATGCATGCTTAAGAAGAGCAGACACCATACTAACATGAGAGCAGTATTTTTGCTTTACTTTGTTTAAAAACAAGTTTGTTTAAAAACCAAAAGGTTTGAAGCAGTGATTATTAATCTTGGCTGCAGGCTAAACTTTGTGTGCAGTGTGTGCAGGGGACTTTAAAAATAAAATACTGATGCCTAGATCCTACACCCCCAGAGATGCTGATTTAATTGAACTGAGGTGCAACCTAGGCATTGGGATGTTTTAAAGCACCTTAGTTTTCTATTGTGAAACCTAGGTTAAGAATTACTTGATTGGGCTTCCCTGATGGCACAGTGGTTAAGAATCTGCCTGCCAATGCAGGGGACAAGGGTTCAAGCCCTGGTCTGGGAAGTTCCCACATGCCGCGGAGCAACGAAGCCCAGGTGCCACAACTACTGAGCCTGCGCTCTAGAGCCCACGAGCCACAACTATGGAAGCCCACGTGCCTAGATCTCGTGCTCCTCAACAAGAGAAGCCAACGCAATGAGAAGCCCACGCACTGCAACGAAGAGTAGCCCCCGCTCACCGCAACTAGAGAAAGCACCCACACAGCAAGGAAGACCCAACGCAGCCAAAAATAAACAAATAAATTTAAAAAAAAAGAATTACTTGATTAAAGAAATGCCTGTACCACGTGGGGGGACGGAAGATGAATGTCAAAGGAATGAATGTCTAATTGGTGAATGCCATCATTAGAGCAGACTGTGGAGGTACTAGGACAGTGGGAGCGTTTTCTCCCCTGCAGATATGCTTAAATTTCATAAACATATATATTGTAACAGAAAAGAATTTTACAGAACAGTTGTTGGATAGTCCTAACTACCAAAATGATTTTCTCCCCTTACCAGAGTTGTTTCCACTGGAGGGCAGTCTCCTCTTGGGAAGAAATGAATGTGGCACTTCACCTTCTCACCAAACCAAAGTTTTAAATATTGACTGAGACTGTTAACACTTGCATGAATTTCATTTTGAGACAATATCCAGAAGATGGAGTGTTTGGTGTGAAAAGAATTTGTGTTATATGTCAAGATACTGCCAAATTAAATATTTATTTCTGTCTGCTAAAACTAAAAGGATAAAAGCTTAACCCAAAACATAAATATGCACATGTATGGGAGGCCCTGGGGTATACAAGCATAATAACATCAATAACATAATACCAATAACAACAGTGTACAAGCAAAAAGTAACATTTATTACATACTTACTATGTGTCAGATTCTGTGCTAAGCAATTTAAATATTTTACTTGATACTCAGAATAATCTGATATTTTATAGGTGAGAAAATGGAAGTTGAGAACTGTTAAAAGAAATGTGTCCACGATCATACATCAAGTAAGGGGCTGAGCTAGGACATGACCCCCACCTGTCTGACTCCAAAGCCAGGCCTTGTAAGTGGTGTAGGTGGTACAGTGGTGAGCATAGCTGCCTTCCAAAGCCAGCCCTTGGAACCACCAATGACACTCCTTTACTGAGTAGAAGCATCAGGGTCCCTGTGGAGCATGAGACCATCTAAATCAGCACACATCAACACGACAGCATGAGAAGAAAATTTTCTTTGTCTTAGGTTACAAAAAAACCTAAAAGGAGATGATTTGGGCAGAGTGAGAAATTCCTTATTTCTCCTTAATGTTTTTCATATTTTGGGATGTTTGTGGTTCTCTCCATTTCCTTGTGCAACTCCTCTCAATCTCATTATGGATGAATTTGGCTTTCCTATTGCTATGTCTTCAGTCACCATACAGAACCTTGTACCAGCCGGTCACATTTCCTCAGAGACTTATTCCCTAGATCAGGGGTTGGCAAACGTTTTGAACAAAGGGCCAGATAGTAAATAGTTCAGGCTCTGCAGGCCCCACATTCTCTTTTGCAACTACTCAACTCTGCTAGTATAGCATGAAAGCAGTCGGAGATGATATGATATTATAGATGATATGAATGAAAGGGCAAGGCTGTGTTCCAATAGAACTTTAGTTATAGTCACTGAAACTATCACTTTCATGTGTCACAAATTATTATTACTCCTTTTATTTTTTTTAACCATTCAAAAATGTAAAAAGAATACTTAGCTCATGAGCCACACAGAAACAGGCGGCAGTCTAGATTCGGTTGATGGAGTGACATTTGCTAGCCTCCGTCCTACATGACAAGGTGCCCTATGTTAAAGGCATTTGCCATAACGCAAAATTTTGTCATGTTCAAAGCTCTCATCTGGCAATGGCTCCGTGCTCAAAGAGCAGAAGTATCCGCAGGTACCAGTCTGAATCACTTGCCTTCCCTAAAACCACTTTTTAATATTTTACACGTATTCTCTAAAAGTATCCAAGTTAAATCACCAGCTCTCTAGGAAGTATTAGAAAGAATAGTATCAGTATAAACTGATATTTTAAAACACTTCATCTCACACAGTTACAATGTATTCCATCTTATAAACTTTTCTTGAGAAAGGATTCTAGAATCTGGGCTCTGAAAGCGATCTTAAAGGTCATAAAGGCCAGTTGTTTTCAAAACGCATTCTCCAGAGCCTGCAAGGGCCTTACTGGTATCTGCAGAAACAGCCCTACAAAATGGCCCGGGGTTAAGAAATCTAGCAGGGGTGTGCTGGAGCTGGCTCCCACTGGATCATCAGAACTGTGTGTTACATTTTCAGGATTTTGTGAGCCCACTGATGTCAGGTTGATAAACTGAAATTGGCCATGTTGGGAGCATTTGCCCCGTGGAAATCCCCAAATCCTCCAGTGCTGCACATCAAGATTTTTTTCCCCCTGAGAGCCAGTGTTAAGAATTTATCAGCACCACCACTGCCCATTACCCCCTTCCAACAAAGTCCTCTTAGATCTGTTTTACACACACACACTCACTCATGAACTAGGGAGGCAATATCAGTGAGTCCAGCTGAAGGTAGGTAGTATTGCCCCAAGCCATAAACAAGTAGCACTGTTTTGTATCATCCTTAAGTCACTGCTCCCTTTGGAATCCCAAATGCACCTCATTTTATATTAAATATGGTCAACTGAAGACTAAGGAATTCAAACATTTTGCCCAGGACTAAAGATTTATCAGAACCTATTGTCTCCTCTAATTATATTTGTTCATCTAACATGGAAAAGGAGAAAGAAATTACAGAGGGAGGACCTCACTCCATTGTACAACTGTGATCCAGAATGTGCCATTTCCACTTCCGTGTAATGCTAGCTAACTATCCACAAAGCTCCAGCCCATTTCCCTTTTTCTTTATTTTTGCTATTGCTGAATGAAGATCCTTTCAATGTAATAACTAGCAGTGCCCTAATGTTCCTGACTATATGTGTTTGTTTTTAGGCAGGAGGCTCTCTGATTATTCTTGGTTCTTGGTCTCACTCCACTAAACTACATGAGCCCATAAACCTATTCTAAAGAAATCATTTTGAATTTATTTTTTCTGTATTTGCTACCTTCATCTTAGTTTTGCATCACTTCAGGCATCAACAAAACCATTTTAGTACAGCTCTTTCCCTTTAGCTTTGCAAGATTAGAAAATAAAAGAACATTTACAGTTACTAGTTGAGCTGGAATATCTAAAGGGGGATTATGTCCCTATTTGTCAGTAAATATGATAACAGTTCATATAAGAGTAGGCTGAAGCTGAGTGGTCATACCTAATTCTGAAACAAATTTCTCTCTAAGCATCAGAAAAGAATACACAGGACTCAAATGTTCCTGAAACTTCACAACAACATATTCATGCATAATCAGAAATGTGTAGACTCTAATAAATCTACCTCTCCAATCTTCAGAAAGCAATTTTTGGAGCCAGACACAGATGTATTTCATTGGAGTTCTATTGAAACTCTTTACATTATATGGCCATGGTGGTATTCACCCTGGGGTTATTCATATACAATTTTAATTATTTATTTATGGACTCACACGGTGTTATTTTTCATTCAGATCCATAGCTAGTTACACATTCTGCAACAAAATATTTAAATGAAATTCTGAGACTCACAAAGTCTTGCAGCGAATGCAAGAAAGATACATCAATATTCTGTGAGTCAACAGAAGGCACCTACAAGTTAAACCAGGCTTGGTACTCAAATGCACATCTCAACATAAAGTTATCACTTCAATACATAAATTCTAACTCCAGTTGCTTTTCAAGACAAATATTCCAGTAACCTGATTTTTCTACTTCTTTGATTGGTTCACAAGTAATAGAGCAGAATCAATTATCTAGAACCCGTTCATAGTCTATGAAAATATTTTCCAATCGGGGTTCTGTGTAACACTATTATGAGAGAGATTACAGTTTCTCTAGTATTAAAAAAAAAAAGTTCTGAATTTGAGTAAGTCTGGGAGATGCTGAGTTTAGCCATTTTTTCCTTCCTTGTAGAGTTCTCAGATCCTTTAATATGCTTATGTGCACTGAGATTTCCCCAAGAAGGGCAATATAGTGTACAGCATTTTCCACACATTTTATTTTATTTATAAATTTATTTTATTTTATTTATTTTTGGCTGCATTGGGTCTTCGTTGCTGCGCACGGGCTTTCTGTAGTTACGGTAAGCAGGGGCTACTCTTTGTTGCGGTGCGCGGGCTTCTCATTGTGGTGGCTTCTCTTTGTTGCAGAGCATGGGCTCTAGGCATGGGGGCTTCACTAGTTGTGGCATGTGGGCTCAGTAGTTGTGGCATGCAGTCTCTAAAGTGGAGGCTCAGTAGTTGTGGCACACAGGCTTAGTTGCTCTGCAGCATGTGGGATCTTCCTGGACCAGGGATTGAACCCGTGTCCCCTGCATTGGCAGGCGGATTCTTAACCACTGTGCCACCAGGTAGGTCCCTTCCACACATTTTAAACGGAAAGAACTTTCTTCTCATGGAGCACCTCAAGATATGAGCGTCCCATGAAACACACTTGGGAGAATGCTGGATCATAGGACACAGCTGAGATTTAAATATGAGTGCCAAAATTAGAGCAATAGACAGAGGGAAGAATCATCTGAGATCCCTCTCATATGAGCACACTCACAGCAGTGAGATTAATACAACAGAGACTTCTGAGTTCTTCCTTACCCATTTCCAGACCCTATCAGAGAAATAAAGAAAGGGGGTCAGGGTGAGAGCTCAGCAGTCCTGTAAGATAACCTCCCTCCACCTATTTGATAGTTCTCCTGACTTACCATTTACGCATCAAAATAGTCAGATGTGTGCTAATTCATCAAAAACTTCAAAATTAGGAATTAAAAAAAAAGATCTGAGCTTCATTTGCAGTTAAGGAGAGTCAACTGGAGACAGGAATTCAAACATCCTGCATAGGAAGGATCACAAATTTAGAGAAAAGACTTCCTTCCATCTAAGCTCTATATAAGAAAGGTAATTGCCTGATATATATTGGGATAAAGAAAGGAATTTTAAAAAATGTTTTGTTTTGTCCCTACAGTTTGGAGGTAAAACAACAGTAGAGACGAACAAGCCATATAGTTCAAGTTTTTGATTTCACAAATGGGAAAACTGAGGCTCAAGGAATTTAAAGGTTTGATCAAGGTCATGCAAGACATTAGCTAATGGCAGATTTGGGACTGCTACTCAGATCTCTTGACTAATGGGTCCATTGAGCTAAAGGAAGGGACTGACAAGCCCATGTGATTATCTCTGTTTCTATTTCCTAACCCCTTATTACAATAATTAGCCATGGGACTTCTCTGGTTGTGCAGTGGTTGAGAGTCTGCCTGCCAATGCAGGGGACACGGGTTCGTGCTCCGGTCCGGGAAGATCCCACGTGCCGCGGAGCAGCTGGGCCCGTGAGCCATGGCCGCTGAGCCTGCGCGTCCAGAGCCTGTGCTCCGCAACGGGGGAGGCCACAGCAGTGAGAGGCCCGTGTACCGCAAAAAAAAAAAAAAAAAAAAATTCATACTACAGGTGTTGTCACTGATTGTCACAAAAGAAAATCAGAAGCCCTCCTCACCCATCACCTCTGTACACTACCTACAGGGAATAACAGACAATGTGCTGCTTCTTCCAGTAATTCCATTAATTCTTATGATGTTATCAATTTATTATTTATCTTTCACTAAGTCCATGCACTTAGGAAGAAATAGGGTATAATATATATGCACTTTCAGAAAACTGCTTTAATGATGCACTTTCCTTCAGAAGTGCCTGCATTGCAACAGAGAATTACTTAAGCACTGGAAATCCAATCAACTAATATTTATTTTGCAACTTCTATGCACATGCCTAAAAATTTTACCCCATGAGTAAAATAAGTCCCTCTGGAAAAATACATTAATTCAACACATATTTCCTGAGTGTTTACTATGGGCCAGGCACTGAGCTGGCACCATTGCTCCCAAAGGAAATAGGGCAGAGTCCCTGCCCTTGAGTTAGGAATAGCCAGATGCAAGATACAGCCAAGTCAACAGATAACTTAGAGCACAGGATATACATAGTAGGATCATAGAAAAAAAGAGCTCCTAATCAAGCCTTGAGGGAATCTGGGAGGCTTCTAGGAGGAGGCAATCTAAAATGATTCCTAAATAGGATTCAGCCAAGAGAAAAAATGAACAGAATCAAGGAAATACTGCTTTACCGCAGAAGTCCACCTAAACCAAATGAAAGTTGACAATGGGATGGTATCCACCGGATATACCGTGAGCCAGGGTTAGAATATATGCAGCCTTCATGACAGAAAACAAACCTCTAAAAAGTTTTCTGAAAATCTGAGGCCTCGAATAAGAATAAAAGAAAAGCTTAGCACCACACATGCACATACTCAAACTGAAACATATTTTTCATTACAAATACCAATACCATACATTTTCACCAACTCTGAAAAATCAAATGGACATTTTACAGATTCTAGAATGTGCTCCCTAATTCCCTCCCTGTGTCCCCACCCCCATTAAACTGCAGCATGAACGTCTGGTTTTGAGGCCCACCTTCTCAGCACTTAAAACTTTCAGAATCTAATTAGAGATAGTCATAGAGGAAGAGGATAGGCTTGATGGACTGAGATATATTTTCTGTCCCTGGTGTTTATATTATTTTGACAGCAAGGAGGCCTAAAGTAGGAATTGGTTCCAAGCAAACTCCCTGAAGAATATCAACAAGGAAAAATAGCCACTGAGCTGTATAAATCTACTTGTTACAAACTTACACACACACATAATAACCAGGAATGAAGTTTAATCCTTACAGGAAAACAATGAAAAATCCAGGTATGCTGATTTGGCCCTCCCCACATCTTAGAGGACTAAAGTTAGCTCTTCAATATGCTATGCTAAGAAACAAGATGAAAATAGCTAACGGGAAAATGAAATGAGCCTTCTGAGATTCATTTGTTAGCTTGTTCATTCAAATATACTGTAGGAGAGCGTGCTTTCCATAAAGAAATTATTCAATTTTGAACACTAACTTGTGCTGTTTGGGGAAGAATTGCCTGGCTCTAGCTAATAGCAGACATTTCCAAGAGTCCCAGATTATGTAGCTTTGGGAGAAGAATGAGTTTGGGTAGGCTGAAGAACAGGAACATTTACTGCCACCATGTTGAAGTGATTTAAGAGGTATCAATTTGGGTTGCTACAGTCACTCTAGTTATGTGATCTATGTTCCAAGTGGAACAGCTTCCAATGTGTTCTTTTCAGAATTTAAGGGGGGGAAAAGAAAAGGAAAATCAGATTTCAAACCTGTCCTTTAATGAAAGGCTGTTAAAGTGATTTATCTTAACAAAGTGATCTTCAAATTAGAAGCTGTATGTATTCTTATAACATTTTGAATTCCACACATCCTATCAAAAATGAGGTTAGAAAAAAAGTTTATACATATATACATGCTCATATAATTTTATATATATACACATATAATTATATATATACATATATATATTATAGATATGCCATGTATTTATGACATAATAACTTATCAAGATGCTGAAAGGAAAGGCAGAGAAAAAATATAGTCTATTAGTTAGAAACAGATATAACTATGTAACTATACAATACTATATGCAGACATACGGACACACACAGACACAAACACACTTCAAAATAACAGTGGTTTAAGCAGACATATTTTTATTCTCCCACATAAGTCTGAGACCAGCGGACCAGAAGTGGTCTGGCCACTAGCTCTGCAGACATCTGAAACCAGGGCTACTTCCAGATTTGTGTTCTACCACCCCTAGGGTATGGTCCTTACTTTCATGGTCTGAGATGGCACTCCAGCCATCCCATCCACTGTCTAGGCAGCAGGTTAGAGGTGGGGCAGACCTCCAACCTCTAAGGATATGTTTTAGTTGTTGCATGTATCACTTCTCCTCACCCCCACCATCCAGAATTTAGTTATACAGCCACACTGAGAAGCAAAGAGGGTTGGAAACATAGTCTTTATTCTAGGCAGTTAGGTAGGTTCACAGAAGCAATACAGCTGGGTAATTTAAGAAGGAAAGGCATCACATGTTGGAAAGTGACCTGAGTATGGAGAGAGTGAGGGGAATCTTGTCCTCTTCCAACTCCCAGCATTGGCAGGTCTCAGAGTGGTCGCTGTGTATGTGCCTGGGGTTCAGCACTGCCCTGACGGCTATAGCAAAGGTCCTGGGGAAGTGCTTGGCATGTAAGAAGTAAACTGCTGCAATAGCAAAGCCTGACCTTGAATTGATGGTTCAGACTAGGACAATGAGCAGCTTGGCCATCACCAGGGTGTCCTGAAGACCAGAGCCTTTCTCCAAGTTCTGGGGAACTGATAACGTTTCAGTAAGTGGGCAAGAATTGTTCTTCTAGTAGTAATCTACTGGTGGTTTCACTTAGTTGTACTCTCTCACTTTGCACCCTTGAGACCACAGGCAAGACTGTTTTTGATCATAAATAGGGAAAGAAGACCCATTTTTTTGTCCTTATACTACCTAGCCCAAGGGAAGTATTACTTTGAATTGATATTATAAACAAAGCTCTAACCCAGATGACATGACACTTCTTCCCTGCACATTAATTTATACGTGCAACACATATCACTGAAGAAAAGCGTTTGGAGTTTCTACCAGAACAACAGACCTGAAATTAGTGCTGAAAAACATTCACAGCCAGAATTTTACCCGTGCCCTAGTTTTCTACATTGGTAACTTTCAATGTTTGCTGCTCAATGAAATTAATAAATAGCTTAGTAATTTAAAAAAAATACACTCGGAGTACATTATAGCTCTGTGTTAATTAGAAATGACTGTCATCTCCAACTGTCTGACACCATGTTTGACTTTCTGTTCCTCCATTCTTTGACCTTTCCCTTGAACAAAGCAGAGGGATATCCAAGTACATTTCTTTTAGGAACACACGGCCCTTCCTTTGAGCTGACATCTCTAGAATGAAGAACTCAGAGCCAGCCAATGTGCAAAAACACTTCTCCCCAGTGCCATGTTCTTAGGTGGGTCAGAAAGTGTATCAAATTCTACTTCACGAATAAAACTAATTCCTATAATATGAGCTGGGAAGCTGCATTAATATTTCTAAGACCAAATATTCTCCCTCAAGTAATATAAATGTATAGCTATGACTTTTCCCAGCTCTATCGACTGTTCATGGTATATGAAAGTAATCAGGCTGCTCTGAAAGCCACAGCTGCATTGAGAACTATATTTGAGTAAACACAAAAGAAAAGTACTTTGAGTGTTACTTTTAATGTTTCCATAAAAGTTAACATTTATAGAAATATTGTTTCCAGTTTATGTTTAGAAGCCAGCCCCCTTAGTTACTGAAGGGGGATGTATGAAAGTCTGTGGAAACAAAGTGTACTGGCATCCTGCCACATGGAATACTGCAGAATTCTGTGATAATTCAGATCTGGCCAGGCCACAATTCAAAACTTGTCCTGCAAAATACAGTACCTACACACAGTGAAAATGACCTCTGTAACTCTAACCCATGAGAGACTGAATACACAAGGGATGATGGCCAGACTGTATATAAAAAGAGAACTCTGACCCACAATCTGCGGTAACCATTCCAGGAAGCCAAACAACAACCTCTGTAACAGTTGGCCCCAAATGGTCAGTACTTAATCTATAGTGCTTGGTTTCCCCAATTTTTGCTTCTGGACTCCAACTTAGGACCAACCAGAGAAAGCTAAATAACCTCCCCTAACCAACCACAGAGGCTGTCCGGCTTCTATCTCGCCTGGCTCCAGCCTCCCCATGTCAACAACCTTTAGTCAGGGCACACTTCTTTCCTCTTTAAAGCTTCCACTCCCATGATTGCCTCTGAGTCCCTGCCAAGTGCAGGTAACGGTGGCAGACTCCCTTGCATTAGCAAGCTCTGGCTAAATAGCCTTTGCTTGTCCTCATTCGGGTGATCTTCGTTTATTTCCACACCCTGTTCTCCCTGGTGTCTCTCTAGCCCACTGGGCACTGTGCTAGGAGCTCCCTCTGCTTTCTCCTCTCTATCTTACAGCATCTTCATTCTTCCCTGCTGCCTGGGGCTGTCCTTCTGGAGATGAACTGCTCCTCCTCTATTCTAGGCGGATGCTTCCAGCTACATTTTTTTTCAATATTTCTCCTCCTCCTTCCTGTACCCTTTGTTGCCATCTATTGTGTCCTTTCCTGTGTCCCACAGACGTCACCAGGACAGTGGGGGAAGAGTCATAGGGCATCCACTACGCTAAGCACGGTGGAGCTACTGTGAGGATAGGATATGAAAAGTCAAGACCTTGGCCTTGCCAAGAAAAGGGATCATTACAGATTGATTGACCTGCTTTAAATTTTGAGCCCAAACTGGGCAGCCAATCTGGAAGCTAAGAAAAAAAGCAAAAAGCCAGGAGCCAATAGCAACCGACTGAGGGGTCAGAAGTGACCAGTATAAAGACAGAGGGGTGGACAGAGGTAAGCCAGGAGAAGAGGAATCAGAGGAAAGAGAAACCTCATCAGGAAGAACGCAACTGCTCAGATTAAGCCGAGGACACCATGTCAACCACTGTTTTCTTTATACTGAGCTCTGGGACCTCAGCAAGCCACATCTTAAAGAAAAAGCATGTGGAGGGTTACCAAGAATTTCTGCCCAAAATATATTTTCCTTTGCAATATAGTCTCTAGTTAAGCATTCAAATCCCACACATAAGTGTAATAAAACACTTCTCACCAACTTCCTCTTCCAAGGCTCAGAACATTCTCTCCTTTCCATTTTGTCTTCAGTCTCCCCTTTTCTGTTGATTCCTCTACTGATCTTTATGTCTTCTCTTTCTTACAAATAAGTGTTCTCACTCATGTTAAACTCCCAAGTTACCAACTTCTTTTTCTCCTTTCTTTAACCACAAACATTCTTGAAGGAATCTTCTGAACACCCCATCTTCACTGTCTCCTCAGCCAAATACAATGTTGGCTTCTTCCCTCTGCCATTCTAATAGAATTGCTTTCCAAGGACACTAATGACGACCTTGGGCCCAAATCTCATGCTGTCCTGCAGTCCCCACATGCTGCAGGACTCTCTTGGTCCACCTTGACTTTTCGGGCACCACACTCTCCCTCAGGACCCTCCTTCAGCTCAGCTATTTCTTATTCTTGCAGTGCTGCCCAGTCCCCTTTCCCATCCCCCAGTCTCCTCTGCTTTGGAAACGTGACCTTGTCTCCAAAATATATGCCAAATTGCCATTTCCTCTGTCTCTCCAGAAACAGACAACACCAAGTCCTCCTCTGTTGTTCTTGGTGTTTGAGTCAGTGTCCTATGCAGCCTCATAGTAAGGTGATCTGCACCCCTGTGTTCTATTCTCCCTTAGCCTGTTAGCTCCTTGCAGGTAAAGACTAAGTCTCATCCAGGTCTAAGAATAGAACTGGACACATAACAGGTATGGGCTCTGGAGTCTGGCTACTTACACAGTAAGTATGACAACAGTGTCTACCTCATAGAACAATGCCCAGCATGCTGGCTGTTATCATCATTATCATCAAGAGATGAGAGTTAAATTCTACTGAACCTAATAATGTGGGAAAAAAGTGTATTATCCCCCTGTGAATTTTCTACTGTATGATTTCAGAAATTTCACTTTTTAAAAAAAAGTGCTTCTAGTTACCTGGAAGACATGAAAGCTCAAATTTATTTCTGGTGTTCTCAGTTTTGTACAAGCATACTGTTTCTTAAATTATTTTATACGGCACTATCCCCACCTCATTTTCTGTACTCATGGAGAAAGCAAGCCTGTAGAACCACTGTATGCCTATTTATCTTAGAAGGAAAAGGGAAGGAATACTAAGGTCATGAGGGGAAAATAGGGGCAAGTGCAAAGAAAATAGTCACAGGTAACTTTGGAAAACATTGGTATTGGGAGAAAGGATCAGTAGAAAGATTTTTCTCACAACCCTGCATCCCAGAGCCCTAAACACTTTCTCTGACTTCCAATAACAATAGTGAGAACTTTTGTTATAAAAGTATTTTTATGGCAGCTAACAAGCATTAAATGTTTAATCATTATAACATATGTAGGAGAACAGTATTGTTATTTTATAGATCAGAAACTGGGACTCATAGATGTCCAATAGCTTGCTGAAAGTCCTGTATCTAGAAAGCAACAGAAATAGAACTTGAACTCTGATCTTTCAGACTCAGGAATGCTTACCCATTTTTAACCATGTCCACACTACCTCCCCAAAAGTGTTGTAAGAAAATAATCAGTCATCATCCAAAGAAATTATACAGCTCTTTCTCCAGGACAAACATGGGGTTAGAGGCTCCAAGTGAAGCTTAAGCCTAAACCCTCAGTCTCCAACACCAAGGAACTGACGGGATTAAGACCATCAAGCATTCACATTAAAGGGTCACTCTTGACTCCTCTTCTAATGAAGTTTAAATAGAAGCTCACTCTTTAAAACCTATGTTATCAACTTAACTTCAAAGCTTCATTCTTTTTGCTTTACCCAGACCCCATCTTGAAGTTCCAATGGCCCAGCCTATACCATGTGTATGTGAATGAGATAAAACAACCAAGAATTAAGCAAGGAGCCCCAGTCTAATTGGTGAGAGGAACATCACCACCACCACCACCAGATTGCCAGATGCAAAGAAAGAAAGAACACAACAGAGGTACAAAATAAAGGAGTGTTCACAGCTATTGGTATCAGTAAGGCTTCACAGAGAAATTAGCATTAGAACTAAGAATGTTTAGATCACATTCTTTAATCTTAAAATTGCAAAAGCATCTAGAAAGATGTACCATAACTACCTACCAACCAACAGCCACAGTAGAAATTGAATTCCAGCCTTCATATTACAGAGCCCACCAAAACTTATCATTCAGAAACAATTAGATGGGGTTTTTTTTTTGAACAATTAAAAGAGAGGACATCTTCCAGATTAATGGATAGCAATTGAGTAAATGTGTTCTTTTGCTTAGAAATCCCATAAATAATTATTGGCATAAAAGGTAATCATCAAGTAAAATGTCGACCATTTTTCAAATTGTGTTTTCTCTCCACTCAGAGTTATTAATAAACTTACCACATTTTGGTTAAAATATTCGTTCACAGGGAATATTAATTTTCCCCAAACGATTAGGGTTATACTATTTAAAAATTAACTTCACCAACAGACATTAATTTGGTTGAGTTTTTGAACATAGGTAATTCCACTGGGCAACGAAAGTTACTTAATGCTCTTCCATCTTTCACAAGAGCAAAGAAGAGTAACTTCATTTTAAATGTTTAATTAGAAGTAAAACCAAGTTTTATAATGATATACCACACTGCCAGCAAGTAATAAAGATAAACATCTTTGCACACTATCAACACTGAGAAACGCTGTCAAATTTTGCTTTGCTTACAGATTGCAGGAAGAAACTTCTAAAGTATTAAATGGTTTTTCAGACACCACTTTTGCGTTTGGGGGTGGTTTTTCTTTTTTCTTTAACAGCTTGTGGTTGGGGTCATTTGAGGCATTAGAGTTTTGACAGTGACATTTCCTCATAATTGAGAGAAGTTTATGAGGTTCAGACATAATCGTGTGTGCCTTTAGCAAACATACTGTTCACATTTTGAGAGAAACTGCTGATGCAGTCTGATGAAACTGTTCCAGGGCTGCCAAATCGCCAACAGATGTGCTTGTCTGCCAAGGGATTTCCCTCGGAATGTTCTGTCTTCTATCTGCTTAGAGAAAGTTCATTTAAAATCTGTTAAAATGTATTAATGCGCAGTGTTGCATTATACCTGGCTGTGGGCATGCTGGCAAAAGAGATGTTATGGAAAGATTGGCACTGGGGTATCTCACAAAAACTTAGAGATCCATTCAAAGCAGAAGACTCCCCTGCCCAGAGCCTTCCTGAAGGGAGGGCTCATCCAGTCTGCATAACTTACATTGCATAATTCCATAGAGTATGAGAACAGAAAGGGGCGCATCTATTCCTCCACACCCATTTAAGATATGTTTGTTACTGACACTGCAGTCTAGAGAGATTAAGCAACTTGTCCATAGTCACATGGTCAGTTGTCCAATGACAAACAATGTGGTCACTTGCAAATGCCCATTTGATTAAGAAAACAAAAGGTAGTTCTTACCTGTCAGTCTTGAACAAAGGATGTGAGGCTCTGAGGGGGAGCAGAATACACTATCCCCTCCCACCCCCACCCCCCAAAATACACCACTTGGTATGTAGATTATTTTGAGCTGAAGACAACCAACAGAGTCAGAAAGAGCTGTTTACCTTCCCCTTAACTGCCTAAAAGAATTTAGACAGAGGATCTGTACTAGGAAGAGAGCTAATATCAAAGATAACTTTTTATATTAGAAAGACTTCTCTGCATGGCGTGGCTAACAGTTATTTACCAAACATCTGCTCTTCTCATCTTCCTGTGATTTATCTTCCTCCCCTTTGAATCCCTAGATCCCTACTCCCTTCTCCTTAGCTCAGAAGGGCATATAAGTCTTAATTGTCTGCCTTTGGGTCTCACGTCTTTGGGGCTCCTGTATGTAGAAAATTTATTTTTATTCTGTTAATCTGTTTTATGTCAATTTAATTATTAGACGAACCAGAGAACCTAGAAGGTAAGAAGGGGAATGTTTTCAGCCCATGCAGCCCAAAGATAAGATCCTTTTGAGTATGGAGCTAAAACTTTAAATTATTACCAAATCAATGTTTTTGATAATTTCTATTGTGACTATTATGCAGGAATCTAATTTCAAAAACTTCATTAGAGTTACAAACTTAACCATTAAGAGAAGGATTAACATGACTTTCTTTAGTGAATTAAAATTGACTTCTGGTGTTGATAAAAGGGTAAGACAATATCACAATGACTGTACCTACAAGGAAGTAAAATGCTAAGTTCTTCAGTTAAAAAAAGACAAGGGAAAAAAAAGGAATGCAATACTCAAAGTCTGAATGAAACCAGTATATATACTCATTCCCGGATTAATGTGAATGTTCATCTGCCAACTGAAAAATATAATGAACAGCTATTGTTCCTGCCTATCTAAACTCCCTTCCTGTAGGGTTGGATTTCTCCATCCCAGCACTATTGACATTTTTGCATCAGATAATTCTAGGTTGTGGAGTGCTATCCTTTGCATTGTAGATATGTATGCCCTCCACCCATTAGACACCAGTAACATCACCACTCCAGTCATGACAGCCAAAAACGTCTCCAGATGTTGCTAAATGTCTCCAGATGGTGGTGGGCGGCAAGGGGACAAATCAATCCCTGGTGAGAACCACTGTTTTAAGGGAAAGCCCCACGTTGCTGTACTGGCCAGCCTGCCATTCACATCATATGCCTAGTAGTTACTTAGACCTCAGTAATCTCCTGGCAGGGCCTTCCCAATGTCCACCAATCTGTCCTGCTGAGGGCACCAGTTGCCAGCTTTTCATCTCCAGAACTTGTTCTTTAATCCCATATTCTACCCAGCATCCTCTCAAACCTCACTTCTTTTTTTTTCCTAGCTAAGCTATGTAAAGCATACAACTATAACAACCAAGGAAATCTACCTGATAAAAAGCTAAGTAGATGGGCTTCCCTGGTTGCACAGTGGTTCAGAATCCACCTGCTAATGCAGGGGACACGGGTTTGGGCCTGGGTTCGGGCCCTGGTAGGGGAAGATGTCACATGCTGCGGAGCAGCTGAGCCCGTGCACCACAAATACTGAGCCTGCGCTCTAGAGCCCACGAACCACAACTGCTGAGCCCGCATGCTGCAGCCACTAAAGCCTGCAGGCCCTAGAGCCTGTGCTCTGCAACAAGAGAAGCCACCGCAATGAGAAGCCCACGCACTGCAATGGAGAGGAGCGCCCACTCACCGCAACTAGAGAAAAGCCCACCCACAGCAAGGAAGATCCAATGCAGCCAAAAATAAAAATAAATAAACTTTAAAAAAAAGCTAAGTAGAGGGCTTCCCTGGCGGCGCAGTGGTTGAGAGTCCACCTGCCGATGCAGGGGACATGGGTTCGTGCCCCGGTCTGGGAAGATCCCACCTGCCACGGAGCGGCTGGGCCCGTGAGTCATGGCTGCTGGGCCTGCGCGTCCAGAGCCTGTGCTCTGCAGCATGACAGGCCACAACTGTGAGAGGCCCGTGTACGGCAAAAAAAAAAAAAAAAAGATGATAGAAATAGATGGAGAGATATACCATGTTCTTGGAATGGAAGAAACAACGTTGTGAAAATGACTCTACTATCCAAAGCAATCTACAGATTTAATGCAATCCCTATCAAACTACCACTGGCATTTTTCACAGAACTAGAACGAAAAATTTCACAATTTGTATGGAAACACAAAAGACCCCAAATGGCCAAAGTAATCTTGAGAAAAAAAACGGAGTTGGAGGAATCCGGCTCTCTGCCTTCAGACTATACTACAAAGCTACAGTAATCAAGACAGTATGGTACTGGCACAAAAACAGAAAGATAGGTCAATGGAACAGGATAGAAAGCCCAGAGATAAACCCACGGACATATGGTCACCTTATCTTTGATAAAGGAGGCAGGAACATACAGTGGAGAAAAGACAGCCTCTTCAATAAGTGGTGCTGGGAAAACTGGACAGCTACATGTAAAAGTATGAAATTAGAACACTCCCTAACATGATAAACAAAAATAAACTCAAAGTGGATTAAAGATCTAAATGTAAGGCCAGACACTATCAAACTCTTAGAGGAAAACATAGGCAGAACACTCTATGACATAAATCACAGCAAGATCCTTTTTGACCCACCTTCTAGACAAATGGAAATAAAAACAAAAATAAACAAATGGGACCTAATGAAACTTAAACGCTTTTGCACAGCAAAGGAAACCATAAACAAGATGAAAAGACAGGAACTTCCGGGGAATATGGTGGAAGAGTAAGACGCGGAGATCACCTTCCTCACCACAGATACACCAGAAATACAGATACACGTGGAACAACTCCTACAGAACACCTACTGAACACTGGCAGAAGACCTCAGACCTCCCAAATGGCAAGAAACTCCCCACGTACCTGGGTAGGGCAAAGCGGAGAGATTCCCACACAGAGGATCGGTGCCAACCGGCACTCACCAGCCCGAGAGGCTAGTATGCTCGCCCGCCGGGGCTGGCGGCGCTGGGAGCTGAGGCTCGGGCTTCAGTCGGAGTGCAGGGAGAGGACTGCAGCTGGCGGCGTGAACACAGCCTGAAGGGGCTAATGCGCCACGGCTAGCCGGGAGGGAGTCCGGAAAAAAGTCTGGACGTGCCGAAGAGGCAAGAGACTTTTTCTTCCCTCTTTGTTTCCTGGTGCTCGAGGAGAGGGGATTAAGAGCGCTGCTTAAAGGAGCTCCAGAGACGGGCACGAGCCGCGGCTGAAAGCGCGGACCCAGAGACAGGCGTGGGACGCTGGGGCTGCTGCGACTGCCAAGAGGCCTGTGTGTGAGCGCAGGTCACTGTCCACGCACCCCTTCCGGGGAGCCTGTGCAGCCCGTCACTGCCGGGGTCCCGGGATCCAGGGACGGCTTCCCTGGGAGAACGTACAGCACGCCTCGGGCTGGTGCAACGTCATGCCGCCCTCCGCCGCTGCAGGATCTCCCTGCACTGCGTGCCCCTCCCTCCCCCTAGGCCTGAGTGAGCCAGAGTCCCTGAAGCAGCTGCTCCTTTAACCCTGTCCTGTCTGAGCAAAGAACAGACGCCCTCTGGTGACCTACACGGAGAGGCGGGGCCAACTCCAAAGCTGAGACCCGGGAGCTGTGAGAACAAAGAAGAGAAAGGGAAATCTCTCCCAGCAGCCTCAAGCAGCGGATTAAAGCTCCACAATCTACTTGATGTACCTTGCATCTGAGGAATACCTGAAGAGACAACGAATCATCCCAAATTGAGGAGCCAGGAGTCAGTGCTGTGCCTCTGAGGTGGGAGAGCCAACTTCAGGACACTGGTCCACAAGAGACCTCCCAGCTCCACATAATATCAAACGGCGAAAATCTTCCAGAGATCTCCATCTCAACACCAGCACCCAGCTTCACTCAACGACCAGCAAGCTACAGTGCTGGACACCCTATGCCAAACAACTAGCAAGACAGGAACACAACGCCACCCATTAGCAGAGAGGCTGCCTATAATCATAAAAAGTCCACAGACACCCCAAAACACACCACCAGATGTGGACCTGCCCACCAGAAAGACAAGATGCAGCCTCATCCACCAGAACACAGGCACAAGTCCCCTCCACCAGGAAGCCTACACAACCCACTGAACCAACCTTAGCCACTGGGGACAGACACCAAAAACAACGGGAACTACGAACCTGCAGCCTGCAAAAAGGAGACCCCAAACACAGTAAGGTAAGCAAAATGAGAAGACAGAAAAACACACAGCAGGTGAAGGAGCAAGAAAAAAACTGAACAGACCTAACAAATGAAGAGGAAATCGGCAGTCTACCTGAAAAAGAATTCAGAATAATGATAGTAAAGATGATCCAAAATCTTGGAAATAGAATAGACAAAATGCAAGAAACAGTTAACAAGGACCTAGAAGAACTAAAGATGAATCAAGCAACGATTAGAAACACAATAAATGAAATGAAAAATACTCTAGATGGGATCAATAGCAGAATAACTGAGGCAGAAGAACGGTTAAGTGACGTGGAAGTTAAAATAGTGGAAATAACTACTACAGAGCAGAAGAAAGAAAAAAGAATGAAAAGAACTGAGGACAGTCTCAGAGACCTCTGGGACAACATTAAACGCACCAACATTCGAATTATAGGGGTTCCAGAAGAAGAAGAGAAAAAGAAAGGGACTGAGAAAATATTTGAAAAGATTATACTTGAAAACTTCCCTAATATGGGAAAGGAAATAGTTAATCAAGTCCAAGAGGCACAGAGAGTCCCATACAGAATAAATCCAAGGAGAAATACGCCAAGACACATATTAATCAAACTGTCAAAAATTAAATACAAAGAAAACATATTAAAAGCAGCAAGGGAAAAACAACAAATAACACACAAGGGAATCCCCATAAGGTTAACAGCTGATCTTTCAGCAGAAACTCTACAAGCCAGAGGGGAGTGGCAGGACATATTTAAAGTGATGAAAGAGAAAAACCTGCAACCAAGATTACTCTACCCAGCAAGGATCTCATTCAGATTTGCTGGAGAAATTAAAACGTTTACAGACAAGCAAAAGCTGACAGAGTTCAGCACCACCAAACCAGCTTTACAACAAATGCTAAAGGAACTTCTCTAGGCAAGAAACACAACAGAAGGAAAAGACCTACAATAACAAACCCAAAACAATTAAGAAAATGGGAATAGGAACATACATATCGATAATTACCTTAAATGTAAATGGAATAAATGCTCCCACGAAAAGACACAGATTTGCTGAATGGATACAAAAACAAGACCCATATATATGCTGTCTACAAGAGACCCAATTCAGACCTAGAGACACATACAGACTGAAAGTAAGGGGATGGAAAAAGATATTCCATGCAAATGGAAACCAAAAGAAAGCTGGAGTAGCAATTCTCATATCAGACAAAATAGACTTTAAAATAAAGACTACTAGAAGAGACAAACAAGGACACTACATAATGATCAAGGGATCGATCCAAGAAGATATAACAATTGTAAATATTTATGCACCCAACATAGGAGCACCTCAATACATAAGGCAAATACTAACAACCATAAAAGGGGAAATTAACAGTAACACATTCATAGTAGGGGACTTTAACACCCCACTTTCACCAATGGACAGATCATCTAAAATGAAAATAAATAAGGAAACACAAGCTTTAAATGATACATTAAACAAGATGGACTTAATTGATATTTATAGGACAATCCATCCAAAAACAACAGAATACACATTTTTCTCAAGTGCTCATGGAACATTCTCCAGGATACACCATATTTTGGGTCACAAATCAAGCCTTGGTAAATTTAAGAAAATTGAAATTGTATCAAGTATCTGTTCCGACCACAATGCTATGAGACTATATATCAATTACAGGAAAAGAGCTGTAAAAAATACAAACACATGGAGGGTAAACAATACACTACTTAATAACGAAGTGATCACTGAAGAAATCAAAGAGGAAATTAAAAAAAATACCTAGAAACAAATGACAATGGAGACACGACAACCCAAAACCTACAGGATGCAGCAAAAGCAGTTCTAAGAGGGAAGTTTATAGCAATACAATCCCACCTTAAGAAACAGGAAACACCTCGAATAAACAACCTAACCTTGCAGCTAAAGCAATTAGAGAAAGAAGAACAAAAACACCCCAAAGTTAGCAGAAGGAAAGAAATCATAAAATTCAGATCAGAAATAAATGAAAAAGAAATGAAGGAAACGATAGCAAAGATCAATAAAACTAAAAGCTGGTTCTTTGAGAAGATAAACAAAATTGATAAACCATTAGCCAGACTCATCAAGAAAAAAAGGGAGAAGACTCACATCAATAGAATTAGAAATGAAAAAGGAGAAGTAACAACTGACACTGCAGAAATACAAAAGATCATGAGAGATTACTACAAGCAACTCTATGCCAATAAAATGGACAACCTGGAAGAAATGGACAAGTTCTTAGAAATGCACAACCTGCCAAGACTGAATCAGGAAGAAATAGAAAATATGAACAGACCAATCACAAGCACTGAAATTGAAACTGTGATAAAAAATCTTCCAACAAACAAAAGCCCAGGACCAGATGGCTTCACAGGCGAATTCTATCAAGCATTTAGAGAAGAGCTAACACCTATCCTTCTCCAACTCTTCCAAAATATAGCAGAGGGAGGAACACTCCCAAACTCATTCTACGAGGCCACCATCACCTTGATACCAAAACCAGACAAGGATGTCACAAAGAAAGAAAACTACAGGCCAATATCACTGATGAACATAGATGCAAAAATCCTCAACAAAATACTAGCAAACAGAATCCAACAGCACATTAAAAGGATCATACACTATGATCAAGTGGGGTTTATTCCAGGAAGCCAAGGAGTCTTCAATATACAGAAGTCAATCAACGTGATACACCATATTAACAAATTGAAGGAGAAAAACCATATGATCATCTCAATAGATGCAGAGAAAGCTTTCGACAAAATTCAACACCCATTTATGATAAAAACCCTCCAGAAAGTAGGCACAGAGGGAACTTTCCTCAACATAATAAAGGCCACATATGACAAAGCCACAGCCAACATCGTCCTCAATGGTGAAAAACTGAAACCATTTCCACTAAGATCAGGAACAAGACAAGGTTGCCCACTCTCACCACTCTTATTCAACATAGTTTTGGAAGTTTTAGCCACAGCAATCAGAGAAGAAAAGGAAATAAAAGGAATCCAAATCAGAAAAGAAGAAGTAAAGCAGTCACTGTTTGCAGATGACATGATACTATACATAGAGAATCCTAAAGATGCTACCAGAAAACTACTAGAGCTAATCAATGAATTTGGTAAAGTAGCAGGATACAAAATTAATGCACAGAAATCTCTGGCATTCCTATATACTAATGATGAAAAATCTGAAAATGAAATCAAGAAAACACTCCCATTTACCACTGCAACAAAAAGAATAAAATATCTAGGAATAAACCTACCTAAGGAGACAGAAGACCTGTATGCAGAATATTATAAGACACTGATGAAAGAAATTAAAGATGATACAAATAGATCGAGAAATATATCATGTTCTTGGATTGGAAGAATCAACATTGTGAAAATGACTCTACTACCCAAAGCAATCTACAGATTCAATGCAATCCCTATCAAACTACCACTGACATTTTTCACAGAACTAGAACGAAAAATTTCACAATTTGTACGGAAACACAAAAGACTCCGAATAGCCAAAGCAATCTTGAGAATGAAAAATGGAGCTGGAGGAATCAGGCTCCCTGACTTCAGACTATACTACAAAGCTACAGTAATCAAGACAGTATGGTACTGGCACAAAAACAGAAATATAGATCAATGGAACAGGATAGAAAGCCCAGAGATAAACCCACACACATATGGTCACCTTATCTTTGATAAAGGAGGCAGGAATGTAGAGGGGAGAAAGAACAGTCTCCTCAATAAGTGGTGCTGGGAAAACTGGACAGCTACATGTAAAAGTATGAGATTAGATCACTCCCTAACACCATACACAAAAATAAGCTCAAAATGGATTAAAGACCTAAATGTAAGGCCAGACATTAACAAACTCTTAGAGGAAAACATAGGCAGAACATTCTATGACATAAATCACAGCAAGATCCTTTTTGACCCACCTCCTAGAGAAATGGAAATAAAGACAAAAATAAACACATGGGACCTAATGAAACTTAAAAGCTTTTGCACAGCAAAGGAAACCATAAATAAGACCAAAAGACAACCCTTAGAATGGGAGAAAATATTTGCAAATGAAGCAACTGACAAAGGATTAATCTCCAAAATTTATAAGCAGCTCATGCAGCTCAATAACAAAAAAACAAACAACCCAATCCAAAAATGGGCAGAAGACCTAAACAGACATTTCTCCACAGAAGATATACAGACTGCCAACAAACACATGAAAGGATGCTCAACATCTTTACTCATTAGAGAAATGCAAATCAAAACTACAATGAGATATCATCTCACACCAGTCAGAATGGCCATCATCAAAAAATCTAGAAACAATAAATGCTGGAGAGGGTGTGGAAAAAAGGGAACACTCTTGCACTGCTGGTGGGAATGTGAATTGGTATAGCCACTATGGAGAACAGTATGGAGGTTCCTTAAAAAGCTACAAATAGAACTACCATATGACCCAGCAATCCCACTACTGGGCATATACCCTGAGAAAACCATAATTCAAAAAGAGTCATGTACCAAAATGTTCATAGCAGCCCTATTTACAAAAGCCTGGAGATGGAAACAACCTAAGTGTCCATCATTGGATGAATGGATAAAGAAGACGTGGCACATATATACAATAGAATATTACTCAGCCATAAAAAGAAACGAAATTGAGCTATTTGTAATGAGGTGGATGGACCTAGAGTCTGTCATACAGAATGAAGTAAGTCAGAAAGAGAAAGACAAATACCGTATGCTAACACATATATATGGAATTTAAGGAAAAAAATGTCATGAAGAACATAGGGGTAAGACAGGAATAAAGACACAGACCTACTAGAGAATGGACCTGAGGATATGGGGAAGGGGAAGGGGAAGGGTAAGCTGTAGAGAGGCATGGACATATATACACTACCAAACGTATGGTAGATAGCTAGTGGGAAGCAGCCGTATAGCACAGGGAGATCAGCTCGGTGCTTTGTGACTGCCTGGAGGGGTGTGATAGGGAGGGTGGGAGGGAGACGCAAGAGGGAGGGGATATGGGAACATATGTATATGTATAACTGATTCATTTTGTTATAAAGCAGAAACTAACACACCATTGTTAAGCAATTATAATCCAATAAAGATGTAAAAATAAAATAAAATAAAATTTTTCTCTTATGCTCATTTAAAAAAAAAGATGAAAAGACAACCCACAGAATGGGAGAAAATATTTGCAAATGAAGCAACTGATAAAGGATTAATCTCCAAAATTTACAAGCAGCACATGCAGCTCAATATCAAAAAAACAAACAACCCAATCCAAAAATGGGCAGAAGAGCTAAGTAGACATTTCTCCAAAGAAGTTATACAGATTGCCAATAAACACATGAAAGAATGCTCAGCATTATTAATCATTAGAGAAATGGAAATCAAAACTACAATGCGATATCATCTCACACCAGTCAGAATGGCCATTATCCAAAAATCTACAAACAATAAATGCTAGAGAGGGTGTGGAGAAAAGGGAACTCTCATACACTGTTGGTGGGAATGTAAATTGATACAGCCACTATGGAGAACAGTATGGAGGTTCCTTAAAAAACCAAAAATAGAGCTACCATACGAGCCAGCTATCCCACTACTGGGCATATACCCTGAGAAAACCATAATTCAAAAGAACTCATGTGCCAAAATGTTCATTTCAGCTCTATTTACAATAGCCAGGACATGGAAGCAACCTAAGTGTCCATCAACGGATGAATGGATAAAGAAGATGTGGCACATATATACAATGGAATATTACTCAGCTATAAAAAGAAACGAAATTGAGTTATTTGTAGTGAGGTGGATGGACCTAGAGTCTGTCATACAGAGTGAAGTAAGTCGGAAAGAGAAAAACAAATACCGTATGCTAACACATATATATGGAATCTAAGAAAAAAAATGGTCATTAAGAATCTAGGGGCAAGATGGCAATAAAGACACAGACCTACTAGAGAGTGGACTTGAGGATATGGGGAGGGGGAAGGGTAAGCTGTGACAAAGTGAGAGAGTGGCATGGACATATATACACTACCAAACATAAAATAGGTAGCTAGTGGGAAGCAGCCCCATGGCACAGGGAGATCAGCTCAGTGCTTTGTGACCACCTAGAGGGATGGGATAGGGAGGGTGGGAGGGAGGGAGACGCAAGAGGGAAGAGATATGGGAACATATGTATATGTATAACTGATTCACTTTGTTATAAAGCAGAAACTAACACACCATTGTAAAGCAATTATACTCCAATAAAGATGTTAAAAAAAAAAAAAGAAAAAGACCTTATCAGGACCGTCAGTACTACTATAGATGTTCCTTGTATGAAAAGATGCCCCCTCTGGGCAGATCAATTAGAAAATGGCATCCCCTTTTCTGGGCTGAGGCAGCTGTGCACCAGGCACACTCTCTGTGAGCAGAGTGAAGACTGGAGTTTAGTCCCTACTCAACCCCCTCAACCAGGTGTCCTTTTGCAGCAACCACCTGCAGGACATTTCATGGCAGCCCTGTCAACAGAGGCAGGAAGGAACACCGGAACTTGCTGATTTGCAGTGCAACATGGCCAGTGAGGGAATGTGTTAAAGCCCAAACAAGCGGGAACAATGCTGGTTGAGGAACAGGCCCAGGGACAGGATATTTAATAGGATCTCATAAGATAGAGCAGGGTTCGGGTCCCCCCCGGCATGAAGTGTGCTCCGCTCCACCACAGCTTTCCTGTACCACATCTCTACAATGTTTATTTCAGTGGCTTTGAAGTTTTAAAATGCACCAGAATCACCTGGAAAGCTTATGGAAACAAAGATTACTGGGCCTCATCTCCAGAGTTTCTGACTTAATTAGGGTGAGTTGGGGTCGAAGAATTCCCTTCATTAATTGATGCTGCTGGTCCCAGGCCCACACTGTGGAAATCAATCTTTAGAAAAATAGGTAGAAAACAGCATTCAGTTCTCAAACTATGGCTCAGAATGGGGAAGACAAACTAGTCCCAAATAATTTGAAAAGGGATCAAGGAAGATCCACTCACATCACTTCAAAAAAAAAAAGAAGAAAAGAAAAAACAGAAACATACCTATCTTAATAGTGAGTGGGACAAAAAGAGAAGGCATGACCACCATGCAGACATACTACGTGATGGAGGGAATGGACAGGTGAGGGTGGAGAGGAATATAACACACAGGACAGATGAAGAACTCAGCTGGAAGAAAATATGACCCAAGGAACAGAAACAAATACCCAATGAGTATTCTTTAATATTAAAGAGCTTAATAAGAATATTCAATAGAAGTTCAAAGTGGAGAATGTACAAGGAAATTCCAGAGCTAAGGACACACTGAAAAATATTATGTACCACTGAAGATCTCTTAAGTAAATTAAAAATAGAACTAGGAAAAAGTCAAAGCTAAAAACCAAATTAACAGAATGATATAGAAATTCAAAATAATTATAATGAATACTTAAGGAAAAGGGAAGGAACTTGTTAAAGCAAACAGAAAGCACATTAAAGTGGAAGACAGATAAAGGAACCCAACAAAAATATTATTGGTGTCCCCTGAAACAGTGGACCAGAAAAAGAAAATTGAGTTATCACATAGAAACATTTCCCTAGAAGAGAAAGAACTGAATACACAGATGAAAATGACACATAATACTGAGAAAAAATGAAACAATCAGTATTAAAATACCCTAATTAACCTATTACACATCAAGATAAAACTAGAGTTACTCCAGCATCTAAGAAGAAGAAAGCAAGTCAACTCCAATAGGGAAAAAGAATCAGCCTGGTCTCATACTTGCCACAGCAACATCCAATCTCTGAAAATCATGCAGCAAAATTTGTAACCCTCAGAGGGAAAGAAAAGGTGTCCTGAGAATGCCATATCAACCAAGTTGTTATTCAAGTATAAACGCAGTAGGCAACTATTCTGAAAAGTGAAAAACCTAAGAAAATATAACCTTCATGAGACTTCCTTAGAAAAAAATCTTGATGAAGAAAGTTATCAAACCAAGAGAAAAGTCAAAATAAATAATTCTGGGATGTACAAACCACAGTAACAAGACTAGTAATGAGCAATGGATCCAAAGAAAAATAGAACCAGAACTAAACAAATGGGAGAATTACACTTGCAAAACAATGAGGATGCTATAAACCCAACAGAGTAAATATAATGTAAGCAACAAAACTGGAAGGTAGTGAGAGAGGAAGTTGGAAGAAAGGAATTACTTCTGAGTTACTCCCATTCTTATAAGGTTAATTCTTACTATCTACCTATTTTTCTATCTTCCTGTCTGTATATGTACATTTGGAGATGCTCTTCAACTATTCACAGCGAATATTTCTGAGAGGTAGGATTTAGGATGATGTGTTTCTTTTTTATAATTTTCTGAATTGCTTACATTTTCAATGATGAGCATAAGTTACTTATAAAAACAGATAATCATCACTCTTAAATGAATACATAAAATATGATGCTACTTTTCTGACTTACTGAGTATAAGTGAATTTTTTCTATGACCATACATCTTGAAGTACCTCTGAATAAAGCATCATTCTGAAAACTCATCCTCATTGTAAAGTACCCTAGAAGGAAATGGTATACAAGAATGAACAGAATGGAGCCAAGGCAATTACCTTGGAAGATGCTGTGTTTTATTTTCTTAAACAAATCTCTGGCTTGTGCTCCTGTAACTAGCAGTATCTAACGTTACTGAGTGCCTACAATGGTGCTAGGTAATATGTTAACACACTTTATAAATATTTCATTATTTAATCTACAAAGTAACTATAAGGTGATTCTAGTAATAATGATGATGAGAGTAATAGCAGCTCAGATTTATCGAGTGCCTACTATGTGCTTAACGCTGTTCCAAGTGATTTGTATGTAGCAACAATTTTAAGTGGGACGTCCTTATTACCATAGGAGCCATTGGTTAGTAGAAGAGAAAACCATCAAGGTTAGCTTTTAGAAAAACAGGATTTACATTAGTATATGCATTTAAAGAAACTGCACGGGTGAACCTGATCTTGTGTGGAGAGAAAACACAAAGAAAGAAAGCTGGCAGAATTATGGAACTAATTGAATACTGTTGGCCACAAAAGTGAGAGGAATCAAGACTATAGTAGGACTCTGACACTGTAGGTACAAAGACCTTGGTCAACTGCTGGTTGTCCTGGAAACAGGATTCCAATAATTACAATGAGATAAAACCACATGCTAATAAAGAAAACAGTAATTAGAGTTGGGGCCACACAGAGAGACCAATTCCATCTTAGGAGACGATCCAAAAGGAACTTAAGATGTACTTTTGCCACAAATAATTAAGTGCTGAAGGGGAAGAATTTGGTTTAAGTATGAAAGGGTCAGGTGAAAATGACATGCTCAAGAGTACTGCTATTCTGAGTGTTGCTTCTCCTAGCAGCTCTGACCAAGTAATTGCAGGTAGCAAATTATGGACGTACATATAGCCCTATTTCACTCATCAGCTTCTCCTCCTTGTAGGAAGCAGCATAGAGTAGGAAACAAGGAGGGGCATGCCTTTGGTGTCCTATGTGATGAGCCAAAGGATTGAGGAGACCTCTGCTCACTCTCCCTCCCCTTACTATTGCCCAGGAGGTCTGGATCTATGCAGGGTGGAGAATAAATCAAGAACCAACAAGTTCATTTAATCCTCACAACATCCTTAGGAATTACATTGTTATCATCATCCCCATTTCACAGATTTCACAATTACTGGGAGGAACAGTAATCAGAAGGTAAGTAATCTATCTGCAGTCTATTTGAAACAAGAGCTTTCTGACTTTATTCAGACTCCCCTCTGTTTTCCTGTGATTCCTCCCTTCTCTAAAACTTTCTAGGTGTTTTTGTTGTTCTTGTAGATTTCTATTCTTTTGTATGTACCTTTGTTCTTATCTAAAGTAAGGATTCTGTACTCAAACACAAACACACACACACACACAATAGCACACACAATAAACAAGAAAGAAAGATGATTTTCCCCCAATAGTCATGGCCATAAATTGAAAGCTTAGGCTGTATAGCTTAATATGGTTTGGTTTGGTTCAGTTCTAGGGAGCTGGCTTTGTAAATGAAAGGTGTGATCCCTTGAAACCACTAGGATAAAAGTGATTTGAAATCATACTACTGACAGTCATAATAGAAACAAATGCCTACTTACCACTCACAGCTCACCTCTGGTGAGAACAAATCAGTAGAGTGAAATGCTTTCAGCTTCTCAGAGAAAGGTTCCACCTGACAGATACTAGGAGATCAAATATTCACACTGCTTAGGACCAAGAAGTATATGGATTAGGACATGTTTGAGAAGGCAGTGGGAGAAGACACAGTATAGAACCCAACCGTGTGAGGCCTCTGATCGCTATTCCTTTATTTATCTTTCAATTTGTTCATCTCCTTGTCCCTATGCTGTGTGTTTAAACTCCAGTAATAAAAGACAAGGAGCAAGGAGCTTTTGGTCCAGTGGGAAACAGTATGATTTTTATTTATGTTCTGCTACAGATGTGCACAGAGGTGCTATGGAAATACAATGAAGGGGCACCTATTTTTGCCTAGGGGAGTTTTGAGGAGGTTGACTTAAGTAGAGTTTAGAAACTTTCACAGGAGATGGGAGAGGATGAGAGAGAAAATGGTAAGGAATTCCAAGATTTGGGGCATATGAATTTTTTATATTGATATATATTTGGTCACTCTATCCCAGATAAAAACATGCAAATGGAAGCCACTCCTAGATATCATCCTTGAAAGCTGAGGATGTTATTATCCAAGTTTACCTGGCTATCTTTAAGGAGGCCCAAGCCCAAATCTCTCAGGGATCATATTTTTCTTGCCCATGAGTGTTACTGGAGTCAAAGGGGCCAAGTCTTTCTACCTAGTTTCTTGCTCAATGAACAATCCTCCTTTATGATGTCCTTAACGAATAGTCATCCAATTTCTGTAGTAAATATTGCTTGTTAATTTTTGGCTCCTCAGCCCCTGTTCCCTTTTTGTAACAGCATCCTGATTCCTTTGGGGGGAATTTCCTCCATACTGTAAGCAGTCTTTGTAGGATAGTAAATTGGGTGTCCTACCATTCCACTAGAAAATTTGAAATTATCCCTGGAGACCTCTGGTAGATGTTGTGCTGTCCCACACCATGTGGACAAAGAATGAGCATGTAACCTAAGCTCAGCCAACTGGCCATTCTCTTACAGGACTAAGTCCTAAGTAGGGTGACACACCACTAAGTCATTCATTTATTACTACAGTGGCACCTCAGTAGCCAAGTAGACTCAATCTTGATTCCTCTCCTATTTCTAAGCCTGGTCCTTCCTCCTCCCATCTTGATTCTGTTAATTCCCAGATAGCCTTCTAATAATTTTTTTAAACGTATGTTAGCTCAAGTTGATCTCTGTTATTTGCTTCCAAAGAACCTTAATTCAGCTTAAATCCTTCCACTAACAGGAATATCACTGCTTTGTGGGGCTTATCATTCCAACAGTAGACGTCTGCGATTGCTGCAAAGTTATTAATTCAAGCTAAAATCAGCTTCCCTATTACTAGGGTCTGTCGTCAGGAACTAGAAAGAATAAATTTTAGTCCCTCTTCCTTATGAAAGCCACTTTCATATCTGACGACCGTAAATAATCACCAATTACCACACCACAAAAGCCAAGTCATCCCTTTCTCAAGTTGGAAACCACGAGCATTTTTTCTAACATGATATAAATACCAAGACCACAGAAATAGGAGTCTTGGATTGCTTTTGTTTGTTTATTTATTTAAATATCTATTTATTTATTTATTTGGCTGCGACGGGTCTTAGTTGCAGCATGCAGGATCTTCCTTTGCGGCACTCGGGCTTAGTTGCCCCGCGGCATGTGGGATCTTAGTTCCCCGACCAGGGATCAAACCCACGTCCCCTGCATTGGAGGGTGGATTCTTAACCACTGGAGCACCAAGGAAGTCCCAGAAGCCTTGGATTGCTGACGGACATCTTTTTCATTTTCATGGGTGCCCAGGGAGGTAAGAAGTCCCTTCCTCAGTGAGTCTCCTTGGAAGAGGGCACTTTCATGTTCATTGTCTTCAAGGGTGGTTGAATGGTAGAATTCTTTTGTAGGATGCAGAAGGCTTTCTTACCAAATATCTATTAGTATCTCTATATTCCTCTCCAGTCTGCCCCCAATTAAAAGTATATTATCTACAGGTAGGGCACACACCACCAGGAACACACAGCAGGGGACTCTAGGCACCACACAGATCTGGTATTAAATAACCGAATCACGTGGTGAGAAATGTATTTCTGTTTAAATTCCTGTCCAATCCTTTTTATTATATTAAGGAGCAAGTCTCAATGTGTTGCCACCTGTCTTAATCAGATAATACTTGTGAATCTCCCCATTAACAAAGGGAGAATAGGCCTCAGGTTCAGAGCCATCATCAGGCAACAGCATCTACCTTGAGTAAATCTGTGATAATTTAATTTCACTGAGTATTTTTATGTTTTCCTTCTCTTCATGGTAGGTGGCATGGTTTTCCATTTAAAATGGTGCAGAGTTTCCTTTAAAAACAAAGTTATGTTTTAAAAGTAAGTCAATTCAAAGAAATATTAAATATATATTAATATATTAATGTCATATCAGGTCATACACAGATATGGCAACACTATAAGGGGCACATGGATAGACTGTTATGCCACTTTAAAGATCGACACACGATTAATTAGATCTTGTTGCTTCCAAACCTACTCAAAAGCAAATAGCATTCTACCCAATAGGTGTGTAAACTCAAGCCTTTCCCATGTATGGGAAGCATTAATATGTCCATCATTGGTAATCAAAAAAATCCACCAGCACTGCTTTTATCCTGGTATTGCATATGGCTCCCTACTCCCTTCCATGGAGTTCAACCTTTTGCTTCTTAAGGAAGAGAATTTTTCATGATTCTGTCCACTAAGCTCAGGCAGGTACCACCCTGCCCCACATATAGCACACCCATTCATTTCTACCTAGGCACCCTGTTTATGCTGTACCCCCAGCTGGATGTGCTTCAAAGATCTCACTTCTTAGGTTGCAAGCTGGGTAAAGCTTCCAACTCTCCTTGTATCAAGCCCAGAGTTCTTGCTACCAGAACAACCCTGACTGTATACACAAAGCACATATATATAATAAAGAACTTTATTCCAAGACTTTGTTTGCAGAAGGAAGAGCAGACTGATTGAATACATTGTTCTATGCTGATTTTAATTGTTGCTATAATCTGATCTGTCTCTAACCAGCTAATTGGTATTTAATCGGTTGCTTTAATTTTATGACAAAGCAGCTAGAATGCAGCTGTAGCTAGACACCACACAAGTAAATAAAATGCATTATTATTTTTATTATATTTATGCATATGAATTTTATTCTACTTGTGTCAAAACTATACTCACTTTCACTCCCCTAGTAATTTGTTTGTATTAAGCCATTACTGTGCATTTGCATGGTGAGAACAGTTAGAAATGTCTATTGCCAAGTTTAAGTTATATAAAAAGTTTCAAGCTGTACTCACCTTCATCTGTCAAATAATCTTGTGATTCATTTAAATATTTATCCAGTGCTTCAATTACTGACATTGTTTCTATTAATTAAAGATATTGGAGTTCAATTCTAAGGAATAAGTAAACACAAAAGTAAAAACAACAGAACAAATTCAAATGTGCACAAAAATAATCTGACCTGATTGCCCTGAAATACAATTCCATGCTAGAGTTTCCACATAATTCCCCATAGAATGAGGCATAACAGCATTAATAAAATTCTGAGTGTTTTAGGAGACTTTGAATATGGGTACAATAGGTTCCAGAGTCCTGTGTAAGTATTTGAACAACTTGACCTTATTTCAGTTTCTTGAGAGAACTATTAGGGACAGTCACAGAATCAACATGAAAAATTATTAAGGACCCACACAGTGCCTGCCTGAAAGGTCTCAGATAACGATGGCAAACTTCAAAAAAATGTTAATAAAATAAAAATAACTCAAGGCTGCTCTTTTAGATTGCTACCTGTTTTTAAGAGGTAATTTACCAAGAGGTCTCTTTTGTTTTTCCCTGCATTCGGGCTGTACAGGGACACAGTGGCCTCTTCCCATGCCCCTCTGGAGAGCTCTGCTTCTCTCTCAGGAGGAGCATGGTACAATGGAGGGAAGACAAGACGGCTTCCCATCACAGAACCCCACCCACCCCTGGCTGCAGTCTCAGCGTTTATATCCCCTCTATGTGACCTCAGGCCACTTACTCTCAAGCCTCAATTTCCTCACCCGAAAAACAGGTGTCATAACACCTGCTCTTGTATTAGTGTGGGGATTAAATGAGATAATGCCACGAGGTGCTAGCCAAGGGGTCCAGCTGCTCCTTCAGCTGCTAGGATCTCTGAGGCTTCTTTAGCACAGTTAGTGCACAGTCTCCTCATCCTGCTGAGGGGCAGGGACTCAACAAATGTTCATGGAGCACCTACGGGGGCCAGGCCCTGGGTTAGGCACCTGGAACACAACACTGAAGGTCCAGTGTGAAACACAAAGTCAAGTTGTTCAAAGAGAAAGAGGATGACTAGATCAGCCTTTAAATAAAACATGCCCAGGTAGATATTTCTGTTAAAACCAAGATCAAGTCAAGTATCACGGAAATACACCATAGGACATTAAAGAAGGAACGGCCCCTTAGTCCAACCTTCTCCTCATACGTATAAGGAAAGAAACTGTTGTTTACTCATTAGCAACAAAGTAATACCTGTTATTTTTTAGTACTTTGGAAATTCTGAAGCATTTTTATGTATCATAGGACAAGGATCTCCTAACCTTCAAGTCCATTCTAGATTAGGTCTAAAGATTTACCCGTCTGAATATCACCACCCCACCTGTGAATAACTGAGTCCATCTACCAGAGAGATGATGTCTAACAAAGATGCTTGCATAGAATTTGTTATCCAGTAGTTTGGTATTGTTCTTGTCCTGAATCTTTAAACTGCTTCTACCCACACACCACATAGATGAAAGTCAGTGAAAGCTAGTTGTGTGTTTGCGTGCACTGGGGGCCAGAGACACTCCAGCTTTGTTCTGGGCAGTCGCACAACCCCTGCTTACTTTTCTCCTGAGGTGTACCCTGACACCATCCTGGTTCCTGTTCTGCCTGCCTTCAAAGCTCTTGGTGAGATGCCCGATTACTCACCTAGCCCTCACCTGCCCTAACTAATGACTCTCACCCACTGAATGGGGCTCAGAAATGATACCGGCCAATCATGGTTCCACACCCAAACCTAGGGCTCCCTCTCTGGCAGTTAGACTGGGTGGGCTCTCCATGGTCTCCAGAGAGAAGTGGTCAAAAAAAAAAAAAAAAGAGTGGTCAATCCTTTATGCAAAAGAATGATGAGGTATGAACTAACTGTGAAGCCCTGAGTAAGTCACATAATCTCTGATCTTCATTCTCCAAATCATGTGAATTGAGAGTCATCTAAATTGCCTTACAGCTCTGAGACTCTATGGAAGTACACACATGCGTCACCACAGCAAATATGTGTGTTACAGAAGTCAAACAAATCTCACCTTCTCCAATTACACCAAGTAGATTATTCTATCGAAAGACACTTGACTTTGTTGAAACAAACAAACAAGCAAAATACTGTCTTATACTGTTAGAATGAACCATGTGCTTTGCATTAACAGTAGAGGATAAATATTTGGTTACTGGGTAATTTTTAATATGGGGGCAAAGGTATGTCTGTTGCTTATTAACATCTGTACCCTTCTTACAGATAGGTTACCTGTGCCAAAGTTGAAGAAAATAAATCAGGGTGGTGGTGAAGGATCATTACATTCCAAAATTTCTGAAGGGATTCCATTCCTCTCTGACTAGCTAAATCTACAAAATGTCTATCTGAGAAGAATACCAAATGCTCTTATAAAAACTTTAAGACTAGATGAACAAATGCATGGCACACAGACCACTCTCACCTCCTCATACTATAGCAGACATTGCTTTTCGATCACAGAGCTCTTTCCACTGTGTCTATACACAGCCTTCAAATGCTTCTCAATACAGCATCTCAGGTATATGTTGGCAACAAATCACACTTGCCATGAATGACAAAAGCTATTTGGAATCCCTGCTTTATGAAATTGACTCTATTACCCTCACTGCCATTTCCAGTATTAAGAACCAAGAATATCAAAATGTCATTACTTACATAAAATAAGAAGGGGATCTTGCCTGCAGGAACATGGCTCTGAATATTAGTAGGAGATGTCAACCCTGAAACTCTCCAGAACTTTCTTATCATTCTAATGTCTGACTTTTACTTCCCTTACCCACCCTCCTATAAAGTATAAGAGTCTTTGGCAGCCGCAGAGCACAGGGAGATCAGCTCGGTGCTTTGTGACCGCCTGGAGGGGTGGGATGGGGAGGGTGGGAGGGAGGGAGATGCATGAGGGAAGGGATGTGGGAACAGATGTATATGTATGACTGATTCACTTTGTTATAAAGCAGAAACTAATAAAAAAAATTTTAAAAAAAGAGTCTTTGGGTTGAGTCTGGCCAAAATTTGTAGCATCTAAGAGTCTCACACCTTACAGGATGAGTGTAACCTTGAGAGCTGGTTGTGAATACAATGTGAGAGAAAAGGAAAGAGAGCCCACACTGCTGAGGCTGGGAGGATGGTCTGGTGATAAGCAGGAAGGGTGGGAGGTGGGCTGGGGAGCAAGGTGGGTGACAAAGGGGCCAAGAGAATGGAGTCAAAACCACATGGTACAAACTAAGTGAAGCTTGGGGTTTAGCAAAACAATGGGAAAATACTGGCTCTTAAATGAAGAGCACCTTTTCATGGAGCTTGGAATAGATTTCCTGCTTATTTATTGATAGCTGGCCCCAGGAATCTGTGGGTTACACATCCTCAGATTCAAACTACCACAGATTGGGTACTGTTTACAACCCACAACTGGCTGAATCCACAGATGTGGAACTTGCTAATACTGAGTGTCCAAACTATGAGATTTGACCATCCTTGGATTTTGGTATCTGCAGAGTGTTCTAGAACCAACCCCCGTGGATTCTGAAGGATGAGTGTACCCTTCCTTTCTCTACTCTTCAGCCCTTCCCTCCTTCCTGTACTCTCCATCCTCTTTTTCCTGCATCCCCCGCTTCTCTCCCCATTCCCTCTTTAACATCCATTTCTTTCTTTCTTTTTCTTTCTCTTTCTCTCTTATTCTCCCTTATCCAAGCTTTAGACACCCTTGCCCACCAGCCCTTAGGCATTAAAGAACCACCATGGCAGCCCTCAGGGGGGCTAAGGTGCTTGTAGTTTACCCCCCATACAGCGCAGCACAGAGGGGATTCCAAGGACAGATGGCAGCTGGAGGCCCCTGGATGTTTCTCAGCAGAGCTGAGAGCAGGTCACCCGAGGGAAGGAGGCAATGAAGCAGAAAGCGAGGTGGAGAGTGTGTGTAGGTCCACATGTAGGATCAACGAAGTTCAGGAACATCGTTGCAGTAAGGCTGGCAGAAAACCAACACAGCAGAAAATAGCTTAAAGCAGGAAAAGACGCAGGTTAGAAAGAGACACAGAGAGAAATCTGAGCCGAGCAAGCAAAGCAGCAGCATTAATAAGCAGCTATGACTAGAAACAGACCTGGGGGGATGTATGTTAAAAAGTAGGTGCAAACCAAGAGTAAGAAGCAAAAACCAAAGTGACAAACTGTGGTTTTGTAACACCACGGAAAGGAGAAGAGGTATGTCAATTAAATGGCAGCACCACATGAGAAACTCAGTAGATATTTCTTGGCTTTATTTGAATTTTTTATGTCAATATTACTTTGGAAACAGAATTGTTATTCTGAGATTTAAGAATAACCTAGGGCCTCCCTGGTGGCGCAGTGGTTGAGAGTCCGCCTGCCGATGCAGGGGATACGGGTTCGTGCCCCGGTCTGGGAGGATCCCATATGCCGCGGAGCGGCTGGGCCCGTGAGCCATGGCCTCTGGGCCTGCGCGTCCGGAGCCTGTGCTCCGCAACGGGAGAGGCCACAACAGTGAGAGGCCCGCATACCGCAAAAAGAAAAAAAAAAAAAAAAAAAAAAAAGAATAACCTAAATCAAGTTGGGAACCCAAATAAAACCAAACATCTACTCTCTTCAGACAATAATGTGGACTAACCACACAAAAATTCTTTGTTAAACCCACCCTATTGAACCTGAAGGTCAACTCAATCATAACAGGTTCCTTAGAGAGTCATTCTTCCTAACTAGTTACCAATTTGTAAAAAAATCCTAAGAATGTCTTATATCAAATGACTGTTCCTGAATTGTTACCTTGGATCAACAGAGAGTGAATACTGGCATTTTCATATGGCAATCTGCTATTTGGGAATAATCTAGCCTTCCTGGAGGGATGGAAATAAAGCACATAACAGTCATCTACCAATCATATGATATTAGACACCAGTAATTTGTCATTCACTGCAGTGTTCTAAAATCATTAGAGGAACCATTCGACTGCTCTCAGACACACCAGGTATGATGATGTAGGAAACGTGACTCGGCAGGCTGAACATACCAAGTCTACTAAGGTTTCATGACTCTAGTTGAAAGTTAATGACTAGTGCAAACCACCAGGCTACTACACTAAAAAACTAACAAACAAAAAAACAAACAACAGTAAAAAGGACTACTAAATCAGAAATTTAAACTGGGTATTCATTTTAGTTACAGTTATTAGTCAGAACAAAGTGATGATCCAATTCACCTATACAGTGAGTTAAATTGATCATAACAGTATTTTAAGTAATATTATCCATTAATAATTAAGCAAACTTTTTTTTTTTTTTTTTTTTTGCAGTACGCGGGCCTCTCACTGTTGTGGCCTCTCCCGTTGCGGAGCACAGGCTCCAGACGCGCAGGCTCAGTGGCCATGGCTCATGGGGCCAGCTGCTCCGCAGCATGTGGGATCTTCCCAGACCGGGGCATGAACCCGTGTTCCCTGCATCAGCAGGTGGACTCTCAACCACTGCGCCACCAGGGAAGCCCTAAGCAAACATTTTATTAGTACCTAATATGTGCATTACACTGTCAGATGCTGCATGGCATGTTCAGACATAAAAGAATCTGTACTGTCAAGAGGATTATAATCCAACAGAGGAAAAAGACATTTTGCAGAACTCTCATACAATGTGAAATATGCTTATGTATTATAAGAGATATACAAAGAGAATGCTTCAAGACTATAGAAGGAGAACTGAATTCTATGGTCACTTTATAGGTGAAGTCAGGTAAGGCTGTATTTTTAAAAATCATTTGCACATGTGTTTAAAAAAAGAGAAGACTTTAGAGAAGCCAAAGTAGCAGGGAAGGGCACCCCTGTTATAAAAATTGGGATTGACATATACACACTACTATATGTAAAACAGATAACCAATAAGAACCTACTGTATAGCACAGGGAACTCTACTCAGTACTCTGTAATGGCCTATATGGGAAAAGAATCTAAAAAAGAGTGGATATATGTATATGTATAACGGATTCACTTTGCTGTACACCTGAAACTAACACAACATTGTAAATCAACTATACTCCAATAAAAATTTAGAAAATAATAAATAAATAAATAACATGCCTATGTTGGATGATCTATTATCTATCCTGAATTATCAACTCCTTCTCGGCAATCTGTATTGCAAAGCAGACAGCAAGACCTATGTTGCTCAGACTACTCTTCTCTGTATGGTTCCAAGTGGAGTCAGCCCACCAGAGGGGAAGTGAGAAGATGCGGAAGGCAAAGAGATGGAGAAGCCGTCCTTTGGAAGTCAGACAAGTGTGCACAAATGAGATCTTCCTCGCTGCTGTACACTAAGAGAGTTGATGAGAGGGGAGAGGTTCATTCAACATGGCCCTGCTTTCTGTATTAAAACTGTGACGTGTCTCTGGGTTACTACACCTTTGTCACTTATATCTCTTGTCACTGAGCCATGATTGTTGGAACTGTCATTTTCTGGATTCTACTTTTTCACATGCTTTGTTGTTTGCATGTTAAGTGACTTACACATCTATACATATTATATATTGTCACCCATTTGGATGTCTATAACCTATCACACCATACTTTTATGAATTCACCCCAGATGTGTTGATGTATGTCAATTTATCATATGACTCTGTACACATGCAAATATAAACAAAAGCAATTGTAAGCCACTATGGGAAATTCACAAAAGTCATACCTGGTGTCAAAATATTTCATCACATTTTAATGATTATGATGTATATAGGTGGGCTGGATCAGTTTTCTCCTCCAACTCCTTTGATTCTCTTTTTAGTAAAACTGTACAAGCAATACTGCCCTGAAACTAACAGGTGATTATAGCAGGGTTGTGAGATACCAGGTTAATAAACAGAAGTCAGTTGCCTTCTTATATGCCAGAATTTGAAATTTAAAGCACAGTGCCATTTAGATTAACAACCCCCCGCCCCAAATGTAATACTTAGGTATAACTTGAACAAAATATGTCCAAGATCCATCTGGAGAAAACTATCAACCTGATGAAAGAAATCAAAGCAGATCTTAAAAAAAGAGATTCCACGTAAATAGGTAAAAAGACAATATTATCAAGATGTTAGTTCTTCCCAACTTAATCTACAGATTAAATGCAATCTCAATAAAAACCTCAGCAAGCTAGCTTGTAGACAACAAACTGATTCTAAAGTTTATATGGAAAGGCAAAAGAACCAGAATATCCAACACAAAATTGAAGGAGAAGAACAAAGTCAAAGACTGACACTATTAAACTTTAAGACTTACTACAAAGCTACAGTAATGAAGACAGTAGAGTTTTGGCAAAAGAACAGACAAATAGATCAATAGAAAAGAATAGAGGTGTCAGAAACAGAACCACAGAAATATAGTCAAATGATCTTTGACAAAGGAGCAAAGGCAATTGAATGGATAAAGGAACATTCTTTTCAACAAATGGTGCTGGAACAACTAGACATCCATACTGGGGAAAAAAAAAGAAGAATCCAGACACAGACCTTCCTTACACCCTTCACAAAAACCTTCAAAATGGATCATAGGCTTAAATATAAAATGCATAATCCTAGGAAATAACATAGGAGAAAAGACAGATGATTTGGGTATGGTGATGACTTTTTAGATATAACACCAAAGGCATAATTCATGAAAGAAATAATTGATATGCTGAACTTCATTAAAATTAAAACCTTCAGCTCTGTGAAAGACACTGTCAGGAAAACAAGAAGATAAGCCACAGACTGGCAGAAAATACTTGGGAGAAGCACTACTGCAAAAGGTTTATATGATAAAGAACTATTATCCAAAACATAGAAAGAATTCAAACTCAGTGATAAGAAAATGAACAACCCAACTAAAAAATGGGCCAAAGACTTGACAGGCACCAGAGCAAAGAAGACATACAGATAAAAAATAAGCATATTAAAAGATGCTCTAAATCATACATTATTAGTGAGTTATAAGTTAAAATAACATGAGATACCACTACACATCTATTAGAATGATGAAAATCAACAACACTAACACCGTCAAATGCTGGGGAAGATGTGAAGCAACAGAAACTATCATTCATTGCTGGTGGGAATGCAAAATGGTATTGCCACTTTGGAAAGCAGTTTGGCAGTTTCTTTCAAATCAAACAGACTCTTACTAAATGATTCAACAGTCCATGATATTTACCCAAATGATCTGAAAACTTAGGTCCATATAAAACCTGCACATGAATGTTTAAAGCAGCTTTATTCATGATTGCCAAAACTTGGAAACAACTAAGATGGCTTTCAATAGGTGAATGGATAAACAAACTGTGGTACATCCAGACAATGAAGAAAAGAGCTACGAAGCCATGAAAAGACATGGAAGAACCTTAGTAGCATATTGCTAAGTGAAAGAAGCCGATCTGAAAAGGCTACATACTGTACGATTCCAACTATATGACATATGGAAAAGGAAAAATTATGGAGATAGTTAAAAAAAAAAAGTGGTTGCCAGGGGTTCAGTGGGAGGAAAGAAAGGATGAATGGGTGGAGTACAGGGGAATTTTAGGGCAGTGGAACTATTCAGTGAGATACTATAATGTTAGATACATGTAATTAAACATTTGTCAAAACCCATAGAATGTATAACACCAAGAGTGAAACCTAATAGAAACTACAGACTTTGGTGAAAAATAATGTAACAAAATTGGCTCATCAATTGTAATAAATGTACCTACCACACTAACACAAGATATTAATAATAGAGGACTTGGGGAGGGTGATGGGGTATATGGAAACTCTGTACTTTTTGCTCAACTTTTCTGTAAACCTAAAACTTCTCAAAAAAAGTGTATTGATTTTTTTAAAAATCAAAGTAATACATAATTACATTCTTGTTGCAAAAATCTCAAACCATTCAGAAGCCTACAGACTAAAATATTTAAGTCCCAAGTGATTCTTTCATACCAATCCTTTTTTCACATCCAGGGGTAAATGCTATGAATAACTTGGAATGCATGATTCCACTTTGCTTTTAATATACTTGCTTATATATGGGTGCATGTTGACTAAGTTTTCTGAACATATATGAGTCCTTTCATATATTTATTCTGAAATTTGCACTGTTTTTTTTTAAAGCATCCACTAGTGATCATGCAGAGCATTACGTGAAAAAATATTCCAGAAAATACATTTCCATGGTTGGCACTCTGTAGTCTGAAACTTCTTTTGTCTCCCAAGACCATTGTATAGTGATAGGCATGTAGCAGGAACTCCAGAAATGCTTAAGATTGTTGGGCAATTGACAAAGTATGAAAAAGAATTAGGCCATTGAAATGGGGATAACAATCTCTGCATTATATATAGCCCTGGAGGCTCAAATCATTATGAAAAAGGTGAAGTGGTTTTTTTTGTTGTTGTTGGTGGTGTTGTTGTTTTGGCGGTACGTGGGCCTCTCACTGTTGTGACCTCTCCCATTGCGGAGCACAGGCTCCGGACGTGCAGGCTCAGCGGCCATGGCTCACGGGCGCAGCCGCTCCACGGCATGTGGGATCTTCCCGGACTGGGGCATGAACCTGTGTCCCCTGCATCGGCAGGTGGACTCTCAACCACTGTGCCACCAGGGAAGACCCCCATGAAGTTTTTTTTATGTTATTTTAGGATCACCTTGTTGATTCTGCAAAGAACCCAGCTGCGATTTCGGTAGGGATTACATAAATTTACTCTGTAGGTCATTCTAGGGAGTACTGCCATTTTAACAGCATAAAGTCTTCTTATCTACAAACACAAAACATCTTTCCATTTACTAAGGTCTTCTTTAATTTCTCTCAATAATAGGATGTAGATTCAGATTTAAGTTTTGCACCATTTTATTAAATTTATTCCTAAACATCTTATTCTTTTTGATGCCATTATAAATGGAATCCGTTTCTTAACTTCTTTTTCTGATTGTTTATTTCAAGAGAAATGAAATGTAATTAATTGTCTTTTGTATATTGATCTTTTATCCTGAAAACTTACTGAGCTTGTTTACTATTTCTAATAGTTTTTTTTACTAGATTCCTTAGGATTACTATATACATGAGATGTCATCTGCAAATAGAGATAGTTTTTCTTCTTCAACTACGGATGCATTTTCTTTGTTTTTCTTGCCGAATTGCCTTGGCTATAGTTTCCATTAGAATTTCTGTGTCTATATTTTGAGGTATTGGTCTGTAGTTTTCTTTACATGTGATGTCTTTGTCCAGTTTTGGTATCGGATATTTGTGATAAGAATGCATTGGGAAGTATTCGCTTTTTTCTAATTTTTGGAACAGTTTTATAAAGAATTGGTATTAATTCTTCTTTAAATGTTTGGTAGAACCCATCAGTGAAACTATCTGTACCTGGGCTTTTCTTGGTGGGGTATTTTTAATTACCAATTCAATCTCTTTATTTTATTTATTATTAATCTATTCAGATTTTATATTGCTTGAGTCAGTGTTACTAATTTGTATATTTCTAGTAATTTGTCTATTTCATCTAACTTGTTGACATATATTTGTTCATAATATTCCTTTACAATCTTTACTTTCTGTGGAGTCAGTAGTAATGCCCCCTTCATCATGCCTGATTTTGGTAGCTTGAGTTTTCTCTTTTTTCTCCTCAGTCTAGTTAAAGGTTTGTCAGTTTTGTTGACCTTTTCAAAGAGGCAACTTTCCCTTAGGTTGCTTTTCTCTATTTGTTTTTCTTTTCTCTGTTTCATTAATTCCTGCTCCAATCTTTATTATTTCTGTCCTCTGTTTACTATGGATTCATTTTTCTCTTCTTTCTGCAGTTTCTTAAGGTGAAAGGATAGGTTACTGGTTTGAAACCTTTCTTCCTTTCTAAATACAAGTGCTTAGAGCTATAAATTTCCCCTAAGCATTGTTTTAGTTGTATCCCATAAATTTGGCATGTCTTCAGTTTCATTTATCACAAAGTTTTTTCTCATTTCCTTGTAACTTCTTCTTTGGCCCATTGATTATTTAGGAATGTGTTGTTTAATCTCTACGTATCTGTAAATTTCCCAATTTTCTCTTATTGATTTGTAATTCTACACTGTTGTGGCCAGAGAACATACTTTATATGATTTCAATCCTTTTAAATGTTTTGAGGCATGTTTTACAGTGTAGCTGGAGAACATGCCATGTACACTGGAAAAGAATGTGCTTTCAGGGTTCTCTTTGATTATCTCCAACCCTCCTCCCCACCCCCACCCCCTATCCCCCTGCCATCTGTTAGGCTGTCTGCATTGTTTAGTGTCACATCCAGCTGTTAGGCTTCACTAATTTCCAGCTGATCTATTGCTTTCAATAATGCCCTGGGAGTACAAACTGCTCCACAATTTGATCCAATTAAATTCTGGCTCCTCTGCAGGGGTGTTTTTTAGTTAGTTTGTTTTTTCTGTTGTACAACAAAGTGAATCAGCCATATGCATACATATATCCCCATAGCCCCTCCCTCTTGAGCCTCCCTCCCACCCTCCCCATCCCACCCCTCTAGGTCATTGCAAAGCACCGAGCTGACCTCCCTGTGCTATGCTGCTGCTTCCAGGGGTGGTTTTTGAGGCCAGTTTTTTCTGACCCCAGGAGGGTAGTTCTTCCCCGATACTCTCTGGTAAACTAGGTGAGCTATGGTTTAGCTTGGTCTCATAGAGCTACTAACTAACCTCCTCTTAATTGTTCACCACGACAATCCCTATTGTTTTGGAGAGCACCATTAGGCTTAAAATTCTCCAGTTTCAAATCAAGTGAGTTTCTTTCAGTAAGCTTCAGAGCCGTCTATTCTTTTTTTTGTTTTAATTTAAAATTTTTTTTTATTTTATATTGGAGTATAGATTAACAATGAGAGCCCTCTATTCTTAAAGCCTGCCTCTCTTCTTAGCAAAATCTCTGAGCCACTGCTCTGGAGATTTGGATTGGAATGATACTCCTGCTTTGTGAACAGGGATCTGGTTAGGGGTGGTAGCCTTTGGAAGAATTCACTGGCCTCTCCCAGGGTGGAACCACTGTCTCCAACAAGCTGAGCAAAGGTGATATGTATCTCAGTACCGTCAGCGGGCTGCACCTGGAGCACAGCCTCTGCCCTCTGAGTGTCAGCTGGGTGGAGGAATGTAGCCTCTAACCTTTCAGCTATGCTCACCAGCAATTAGCCTCTGTAACTCAGAGCTGGAGGGAATGAGAAAAGCTGGTGGCCTGCCTTTCTCAAAGAGATACCACATCCCTTGACTGGAATCTGAGGGAAAACTTAGCTCCATCTTCTTGGCCACATTTGCCCAGAGTAGAGCTTCCATCTGGCTGGGCTGGGTGGAATGGGATGGGGGTGAGGAAGGAGCAGCTTGTACTTCAAGTGCCTCTGATCCCTGCTGCTCTTACCAAGGTTTAGTAGATTTTCTTCCACAAATATTTTTTCATTTGCTGTATATGGTTAGGACAATTCCAGAGACTTTAAATGGTTGGGCTTCTATTTACTATTTTCACCAGTTATGGTTTTTTGCTGGGGAATAGATCTGTGGGGCTCCTCACACTGTCATTCCAGGAGTAAAACTCCAAAAAACTTCCCTTCAAGCCTCCAAGACTTGGAGGTTGCTTATTATCACAGTAGAACCTAGCTTAGCATGACCAAAGAAATGTCTAATATTAGAGCAGAACGGAAGTAAACTCAAGGGAAAAAATAAAATAAAACTAATTTGCTAACTCTTTCTCTGATAAGTTCTTGTCCCTTAAAGCTGAATAGCCTTCACTAGTCAGATTTCAGAATAATGTTTCTCCTGTTTTTCCTTTGTTCTTTCTGTTGCCTCGACTAATTGATATAATGGGCATTTGCATACTGCATCCCTCTGTAAGAAATCCCAAGTTATTTCAGGCTTCTTACAATCTTTTTTTTTTTTTTTTTTTTTTTTTTTTGCGGTACGCAGGCCTCTCACTGTTGTGGCCTCTCCCATTGCGGGGCACCAGCTCTGGACGCGCAGGCTCAGCGGCCATGGCTCACGGGCCCAGCCGTTCCACGGCATGTGGGATCTTCCCGGGCCGGGGCACGAACCCGCGTCCCCTGCATCGGCAGGCGGCCTCTCAACCACTGTGCCACCAGGGAAGCCCTACTTACAATGTTTAAAACACAGTATCCATGTAAAGATGGCAATGTGACCATCGTAAGTCAGGGATACTATCTATTTTCTTCACTGCAGTTTTCTCAGATCCTAAAACACTGCCTGGCTTGCCTGATACTTGTTAGCTGCTCTCAAAATATAGTTTTTGAATGAATGATAACCTGCTCCTGTTCCTTTGTCATACTGGCCATGCTGGGGATAAAAGTGATGAGAGGACAGTTTGTCTTACAGTATTTTTCTGAAAGTATCTTCCCAGAGACTGGTTCAAAATGGGACCCTGCCTGACACCTATGTCCTCAGGGACTCTATGTATCAATAAAATATCCAAAGAGTCTTCTAGCTAAAAGGTCTGGCCTCATTTTCAAAGTAATCTCAGGAAACAAGAGGTATATTCTGGTATCTGTAACTGATACCATAGAACAGATTGCGGTCCCTTCAGTTTTGTAAATGAAAAGCAGTGTGAGGAAGTTCACCCCCAGAAAGATGCTGTTGAAAAGAAGGCAAATGATTCTGAATAATCAGCCCACAGGCCACAGGGAGACCTAAATGCCTAGCAATTCCCTGGAAAATCACAGAGGATAGAGGCTTGTCCTCTTATTTAGAACTGAAAGAATCAGGTTTCTTCTCAAAGCAGTCAGAGCCCTGCCTTAAGAGGAACTGGTTCAGAAGCCCTAGAAAATTCCTGAAATAATAAGGATTAAACGGTAGCCACTGAACCACAACAACAAGCCTCCCTGGGAATTAACTGTGTTCTAGACCTAAGGACTGGGTTCAGTGTCTCTTACGTGGGACCCTGGTGCTAACGTGCACCTCTTTGTGAGCCTCACGCCAGCCTCGCCTGCACACTCTGCCTGGCCCCCTGCCCACTCACCCACACTGTCAGCTGAGTGTAGTCAGGAACTTCACCTCATCCAGATCTCTCATTTTCTGATCCTCCCACTCAGCTAAGACTTACCCACCCCTGTCCTTTCTTGACTTCACTCTGCTTTACACAGAGTAATTAATTCATTGGTTAACTGGTGGGGTCAATTAATTTATCAATCTCCTGTGTGAGACCCTGTTGGGATTTTGCGACTCTGTGTCTTTAACCTTTTTGGAAAGTAGCCACATCTCAGATTTACCCTCATTTCTTCCCAGGTCATAAAAAAAAAAAGGCGGGGCTTCCCTGGTGGCGCAGTGGTTGGGAGTCCGCCTGCCGATGCGGGGGACGCGGGTTCGTGCCCCGGTCCGGGAGGGTCCGGGAGGGTCCCACATGCCGCGGAGCGGCTGGGCCCGTGGGCCATGGCCGCTGAGCCTGCGCGTCCGGAGCCTGTGCTCCGCAGCGGGAGAGGCCACGACAGTGAGAGGCCCACATACCGAAAAAAAAAAAAAGGCAACCCAGAAAGAAATGGGTTAAAAAAAAAGAACAGCTCTCAGTTTCTGCCCTCTTGGTATCACTTTTGAGACACCTGGCCCAGTACAGCCTGTGCTAAGTTTCAAAGAAGAGGCAGATAACTTTGAAGATTTTATTTCACAGGGGACAAAAGATAAAAGTCTCTGTCAAGTTGTCATTAGATGCTTAATGATATTCATGGTGGGGTGCTGGAGGTGCCCCTCCTTCTCTGTAGACCTCTAGCAGATTATGTTTCAGAGCTTTAATTTGAGGAAGGATTTACAGCTGTGAAGAGGTATAATATCATTTTGATTTGGGTTGTACTAGGCTGGGGAAGCCAGATTACATTTGTATGAAACTGTATTAGAAGATATGACTGAAACCACCAAAATCAAATAACGGAAAAAATTTCCAGAGAGCCTAAAAATAGGGGTCTGTCTTTCCAACGCCTGTGCATTGTTTCACAAACTATTATTCTGATTTACCCAAAGAGGAATCAAGCAGAAACACAGAAGGCAGATGGCAAAAATGCCTGTGCTTGTCAGACCTGTCCATTCATCAGTCTGTCATCAATCTAATCCAGAGGCAGGTTCCTTGGGTAAAGAAACAAAAATTAATTAACCCTTAGAGAAGTGGGGAAGTTAGCAGGGAAGGAAAAACCTCATGAAAAATATGCTACTTTCATCTCCTGGGACACTGTCTAATTCAGTGTCAGATAAATCCATCAAATAATCTCCAAAGTTTCTCTGGGCCTCAGTCCATCCACCTCCACCATACGCCACCATGTGTGTGTCACAGATGACCAGCATCTTCTAGTACGATTTAGAGATGGATAAATGGAACACCATGGGTAGGACTCCTAAATTTGAACTGACTGTGCCAAAGTCTCTGGCACATTAAGTTGAAGCATCTAATTTCAAATGGAATGTGTTGTGATGATTGGGGAGAGTCTGGGGAAGCAGGGCTGCTTTTTATCATCATAAGAGAACTGTTAACTTCCAAAATTGGGGGAAAATCATGAAGACAGCCATAAGCATCTCTCAGGGGTTACCTAATTTTTAAACTGTTAGTTCCTCTAAGAATGGTTATAGTAGTCAAGCAGAGAATGATGTATGAGGATGATTTTTCTGATTTGTGCCAGGAGTTCCAATCTCTCAATTACCACAGGGGATGGAAGGACAAGGTTATCCACAGGAAACACTTTTAGCACATGATTTTTACACTTGCACATCTCTTCAGAAAAAATATAACTGTCTTAGCTCCAAAATTAAAGTTAAAATGGGCCCATTACCAGAGGGCTCAAAGTCTTTTGCTTTTGTAGTCACAGACAACCTGATTAATCTGAGTACAGAAGAGGTGCTGGAGGAAGGCGCCTCTTCTTCAAATGCAGGGCGAAAACATGATTTCTACCACCATGATAAAGTGGTGACAGACTCAAAATAAAATTCAGGTCCTGCTTTCAAGGTCTGGTTTACCAACAAACCTAATCAGATAAAAATACATCCCACATCTCTCAGGTTGCTCAAAAGAACTCTGTGGCGATAGTTTATAATATATTCTACAACCACCTAGTAGTCATAATTTCTCCCTAATTCCCAAAATCGTGAAAAGGACACAATCCTAACATCTTTATCTTATTCTCAATTAATAAACCTTAAAGTGAATGTCTTATTTCTAAAAGTCAGTGTCATCAAGGAAAGAGTTAAAAAACAAAGTTCTCTTTCTTTTAAGAAATGATTTAAAAGATTTCCCACCTTCTCAGACAATATAACAGAGGTTCATTCTAGACCTTGAGAAAACAAACAAAAAAAAGCACAGCTTCTTCAGCCTTGGAGCACTAAGCGAGTTATTGATAATGCAGAACCTTGAAATTTGATACTGAACTCATTCAGAAGTGGGTGCCTTGTAAGCAAAGGAAAAGGAAGGAAAGAGGGAGCAGGTAAGAAGATGGAGCCATACTGCTGACATTTTACTTCTCTGGACTTCAATTTCCTCCTCTAGAAAATGCAAGTGTAGATTAAGACAAGCCTGAAAGAAAAGCCAATCTCTAATTTAAAAAATAAATTAAAAGGCCTTTAACTCATAGGCAGAAATTTTGCTCAAAATATCCTCAGTTTATTAGCCTGTGCCAAGAAGGCAGTGTGTATGGTGGTTAGAAACATGCGGTATGAGTAACGTCACCTGATTCCACATCTTGACCGTACCACTTACTAGCTGTGCAATCTTAGGCAAATTTCTTAACCTCACTGAGTCTCCATTTTTCTATCTATAAAAGACAAACAATAAAAGCTTCTATATGGCAGGACTAAAGGATTAAAGGATTAAATCAAATGATACATGTAAAGCTGTTAGCACAATGCCTAGACACTCAGAAAACACACAATAGACATTTATTAGTCTATTATTATTAATAATAATAATAGTTATTGTTATTAGAAATACAATTAGGGACTTCCCTGGTGGCCCAGTAGTTAAGAATCCACCTGCTAATGCAGGGGACACGGGTTCAAGCCCTGGTTCAGGAAGATCCCACATGCGGCAGAACAACTAAGCTCGTGTGCCACAACTACTGAGCCTGTGCTCTAGAGCCTGCAAGCCACAATTACTGAGCCCACATGCCACAACTAGTGAAGCCCGCACACCTAGAGCCCGTGCTCCGCACCAAGAGAAGCCACCGCAATGAGAAGCCCGTGCACCACAACGAAGAGTAGCCCCCGCTCGACGCAACTAGAGAAAGCCCGTGTGCAGCAACGAAGACCCAACGCAGCCAAAACTAAATAAAAAATAAAGAAATACAATTAATAATAATTCTATATAAATATAATAAAGGCGATATTTACACACTTGGAACATTCCTTACTTGAGAATCTATAAAATCAAGGATCAAAACAGTTAAGAAAAAATGGCATGATGCGATGTCCTTTAGATTAACAAAAGGTGCCAAATAAAGCAATCCAAAATCTTTCGAGCTGTTCTGCAGTGTCTGTGTCTGCTGTCACTTGGGAAAGGGAAATGTATACTCCCTGCATTCTGGAGAGCTGTTTGGAAATGCTAGCTGACCCCTGACAAACCTGCAGCCTCGCCAGGAACAAAGTTAGGCAGCTTAATTTGAGTAAGCGAGGAGAAAGCATGAGCCCACACTCAGGCGCTGCCCCATTTCCATCTGTGAGATTTAAACACGAGACACAATTCGCCTCTGCAGACACCAAGCCCAGCTGCCAGGGAAAGGTTTCAGACCCACAGTGGTGCCCCGACGATTTCCAGTTCAGTGGAAAGCTGGGGAACGCACAGTCTCACAGCACGTGATTTCCTCATATTTCATCAGTTTCCAGCCTTTATAAACAATTTTAACCTTCCTTCCAAGAAGCATAAGCCAGCTTCATGTTCCCAGGTGGGCATCCAATTAGCACTGTGACCTTGGTCAACTCCTGACTTCTATGAGCTTCACTTTCCTCATCTATAAAATGGGCAAAAGCTGGGGAAATGTGCACATTCCACACCAATGCCTAGATACTGTTGTTAATTTTAAGGCTCCATTTATTTTTCTGTCCCGAAGTGAAACAGGCTGACAATCTACTCTCACATCCCTCTCTAATTATAAAAAAAATGAAAAAGGAAAAAAAGAAAATTTGCTGCCACATAAATTGGCTTGGGGCAAAGTGACAAGCCACACTGTCAGAACAGTTGGTGTCCCACAGTTTATTCCTTAATAACTTCTACTGTAGTATTTCTGGGGCGCATCAAAGGACAATAACGGCCCAATGTTGGTAATCCCTCTCACATATAAAAACTTTCATTATGGAGTGTTAAAGGCATCACTCTGTCTGAGAAACGGAAATCAATAGGAGTTGGCCTTTTTTTCCCTCCTTCCTTACCCAGGGAAATGGCGTTTTCTCTCCAGTGATGCCACACTATTTGGCCAGAGTTTCCTCTGATGGGTGGAGATAAGCACAAGATGAAAAAACCACTGCGTTAAATAACAAAGGGAGAAAGAATTTCAGGAGAACATGTCCCTATGCCAGACACCCAGAAAGGAGTCCATTCTAATTAGCCCTAAATGCTGCTTGTAAACTTTGGCTTTAATGTGTGTTTAAAAATCACTGGGATTCATTTTGACTTGGTCACTTTTATGCTCCCATATGTAAAAGATTTTTATTTAAAAAATAAACAACAGGATATTTTGGAGGTACTGCAGACCTGAGTAACTAGAACAAACTAAAAGTGTAGTCAGCAGCCATTAACTTTTTTTTCTATTATCTATAATGCAATTATTGGAGTCAGAAATGTAACATTCCCTACAGATTTTTTAAAAATTCAGGCTAACTATAGGTTTCATTTCCTTTAAAGGATCATTCTAGATTCTTTAAAAAGCCAGAAACAGTACGTACTATCCCTTTATTATGAACATATAAAGGTCAGAGGCTATTCATAGCAGGTCCCTAGTAAAGGTCATCAACAAACCACATCTTGCCAAAGCTGGTGGCCAATTTCTGGCCTCTCTTCACTTAATCACTTTGCAGTATTTGACAGCAGTCTGTCCCTCCTTCTTGAATCATCTTTTTTTTTGTAAACACACAAACCACACAACCATACTACTCTATCCCTCCACTACTACCTTGTTCTATTTATCAAAATTTGAAACCATCTCATTTATTTTTGTGTATGTTTGTTATCTGACTCCATCCCTGTGCCTAAGAAAGAAATTCCTAATATATCATGGACACTCCATAAATATTTGGTGTCTGACTGACTCTTAGTTTTTCCTCGTGACAGATAAAGAGACTAAAGCTCAGAGGAGTGAAGTGGCTTGCCTAAGACTGCATAGTAAGTCTTAGGCTAAGCCAAGATTTGAACCCAAGACCATCTAACACTGAGCCCATACTCATGACCATTATACCACAGAAAAGAAGCCACAGAGTAAACGTCCAAGAGCAGGGTTGGTAAACTTTATGGTAAAGGAACAGACAGCAAACACTGTTGGCTTTGTGTTTTGGTCCTAGAACCCCATGCAGATTCAATTAAGATTTGTAGAATGAATGACTTTTACCTCTGTCCTTATTGGGCTGCACCCGGCAGGCCTACAAGTCCTGTGCTTGCCCAGCTTTAAGACCAAAGAAAGAGCCTGGAGTCAGCAACAGAGACATCAATCGTTTAATGGATGGGGGAGCTTACACATCTGAAACAAGGTCCTGGAGCGACACCCCGATCGTGTGCAGTGGTCAGTGGGCGGGACATGGTGGCAGTCTTTGCTGGCGGGTTGGCGGGGAGGAGATTGCCAGTTGGGGAATTGAAGTCAGGCTGGCTCATCGGTTACTAGGGAAATTAGCAGAGGAGCACACCCCTCACTGTCCCTTTGATAAGAACAATCACCAGCTGGGGCCTGGGGCAAATATGTAGGGAGGTCAGTCATGTGAGTAGGGTATAGGTGAAGCAGGCACTGGTCAAGCTGGGGATATACAGAGAGGAAGAGAACAGCCACCCTGAGTGACCTGACCATACAGTCCTCTAGACAGCAAGATCCATGAGGGTAAAGAGCAGACATAGACATCTCCTGCAGCTAAAATAGTCCATTTTCCACCATAGGGATTTGGATTGATTCCTATGGATTGGTACAGTTCCCAAGAGGAGGCTGAAGACTGGGCAATTCCCATCCGGTCAGAAAAAAAGTAAAGAAGGATCAGGAATGGCAAGAAGTTGAAAAATCTGTTATTCCCTTTCCAATGAAGAGGCTTTCTCCATGTAGAGGAAGTAAGCATCACCCGAAGTGTGAGAGAGGAAAATAACTGCTCTCACCTTGCTGGCTTCCTACACACCTGCCCTGCTGAGACTGTCTTTTGGCGACTGCACAAAGAGCCAAAAAAGTGACTCCTTCACAGCATGAGGATACTTTCAGCTGCAGGACAAGAGGAAGTTTTCTCTTGGCCTTTTATACAGTCATTCACAGAAAGGGCCATCCTGTGACCTCATTTTCACTCTGAAGTAAGAGAGAGCCAAGTGGCTTCCTCCCTCTGGGCTCTGTAGAAACTCCTCCTTTGATGGCACCTTTCCACTCCTCTGACACCAAGTCCTCAGCAAGGGCACGTTTCCAATTCCAGGAGGGGTGAGTTTCCTTGGGGACCAGCTGCTCACTAGGAACACCGGGCAGCACCAGAGGGAAACAGCAGAAAGAAGAGAGAAGCCCCAGTTTCAATCCCGTAAGTCACTGCAAAGAACCATCCTTTATTAAAAGTAATTTTCGGGCTTCCCTGCTGGCGCAGTGGTTGAGAGTCTGCCTGCCGAATCAGGGGACACGGGTTCATGCCCCGGTCCGGGAAGATCCCACGTGCCACGGAGCAGCTAGGACCGTGAGCCATGGCCACTGAGCCTGCACGTCCGGAGCCTGTGCTCCGCAATGGGAGAGGCCACAACAGTGAGAGGCCCGCGTACCGCAAAAAAAAAAAAAAGTAATTCTCTTCCAGGGAAAGGTGCTTAGGACAAAAATGTAGTGACTACTATATGAATGGGACGCTTAGATAGAAGACACTTCAATATGGCCGTTTGGACAACACCATTCTGAAGCAGTGATTTTGATGCTGGTATGCAACTACCTGAAATTTTAGCCCTTAACGTAGACAAATACCTAAGTGAACAATTTTGGATCCATAATAATAATTTATATTTGTCACTTTACTTGTCTTTTGTCTTTCTCCTTGAAGACGTGACGACAGCTGTCTTGATTACCACTGCATCCCTAGTGCCCAGTATAGTTCCTCACACATAATTATTTATTAAAAAACTAAATGACTACTACTACTGCTATGATGACTTCTACTACTAGTACCATTACCACTTCTGCCTATGGCCAGTGCTTACACACAGTGGGTGCATAATAATTTGTTGAAAAAATGAACTGCTACCATCACTACTACCATTATTGCTATATAACAGCTAGTACTACCACCACCACCACACCATTACTCCTGTTGGCTGTTAAAAAGCCATTGGGGCAAGCATTATGCCTGTATTATTTCAATCACCATCCCCATTTTATAGATAAGAACACAGGCACAGAGAAGTTAAGTATCCTAAGACAAATATGAAACAGGTGGTAGAACTAAAATAATGATGTAGTTATTATTACTCTTGGTCAAATGAAATGGGAGAAATGAGGAGTAGACTGAGGATTAAGGAGCCTCTACTTTGGTCTCTTAAGCACTTCCTTTCTTTTGAAACGAACCAAGGATCCTTGAAGAAATGGCTAATTCCAGATCTGGGGCAGGACATGGACACAGTGAGCCAGGGAAGTTTGTCATAGGAAGCTATCAAAGACTACTAGAGTCATATCAAAATGACTTAAAGCCAACTTGAAAGGGGCTCCTACTGACCAAAGATGAATCCATTTCAACATCAAAAAGAACAATGAATATGATAAAATGAAATAGATCTAACTTATTAAAACCCATGAGTTCCACAATGGTATTTTTTAAATCGTTGGTTACCTTTGCAAGTTGTTAGGGTAGCAACTCATAATTGAGAAAATATATTAAAAGAGGGGAAAATTTTAAGCATTTACTCTTAAATGGACTGCACTTCAAGCTAACCAAACAGGAATTAAAAGTTCTTCTTTATGGAGCATTCACAACTAATAAGAGCAGGAGGAATGAAAGAATTAGAAACTCACCACTTTGCATCTTTTAATGAAATAATGGAACTAGGCAACCACTGGCTAAACACTAAAACACTGGCTTAAAGCTTGATGGGGGAACTTGATATTGAAGGAATCAGACTGAGAACACCGGAATCTATGAATCAATCCTAACATAACTAAAAGTGGGATAACCAGACATTACATCAGTGGTTCTCAAACTCTGTGGAACATTTGAATGACCTGGGGATGGTGGGGAGAGCTTTCAAAAATCTCAATGTTCAGTTTATGTCCCACCCTACCAATTAAATCGGGCATCAGTAGTTTTGGGGTTTTTTAATCTTTTTAAAGATTTCCCAGGTGATTCCAATGTAAATGAAAGTTTGGGAACCATTGCGTTTTGTGGCTCAGGATGTGATGCAGAAGGAGATACACAATGTCCCCATGATATGCTATTACCTAACAATCTCTAAATCTAACTAAATATTTGTTAGAAATATGAGGAATAAAGAAACATGTTAAACAATGACACTATAAGGAAAGAATTAGAAATCCAAAGTGTGGGATATTCCATGGGGGAAAGATGACCCATTTTTCAACAAATGGCATCTTTAAAAATGCGGGTATGTGTGGCCTGGCTGGGGGGTGGGGGAGGAGGGAAGAGGGACTTTCTTAAAATATACCTTGAAGAGCTGTGCTTCTGGCTATAAAGGAGTAACTTGTATGAGATTAATCCACCCACAGAAAACAATTACAATGCATGAAAAAAAAATGAGATTAGCTATTTGAAAGCGTTGCAGAACCACCAAGGCAGCCAGGATTCAAGCAGCCTATATTCTGCAGAGAAAGAAAGCCCTTTGACATGAGCCCTATTGTTCAGGCAGCTTTTTGTCCTAAGGGTGTTAGTAATTTGCCTTGCAGAAGAGTAGACCAGGTAGAAAATAAAAACCTATAGCTTGCAACAGTTTCTCTGAGTTGAAGTGAAGTTAAGGGCTTCAGAAGCAGCAGCTAGGACTTAAGGGGCTCAGATTTCTGGTAAAGGGAGACCAAAGAGAAGTAAGTCCAACATTCCCAATGCAATTTCCCTTCAAGACTTTTGCTACACATGTGTGGAGTAAGAGGCCAAGCAACCCAGCAAAAGTCAATTGCGAAGAGACTAAAAATCCAAGGAGGAATTTTCTTAGTTTAACAGTGTTGGGGAGACAAAAATTGGAAGTTAGGACCTGCTAAGGACAAAAGGCCATGGTAAACACCACAGAAGTTCAGGTGAGAAACCGTAAGGGCCAGAGTTGTTAGGACAAAAGGGAAACAGACCAGGCACAGCTTTGGGGAAAAAAAAATCTTCAATTCTTGATTAGATCAACATGACTTGCTCAGTATCCACCTGCCAGGTAGTAACATCTCTCTGGAAGAAGAAAACAAATTCCACATGAAAGGAAATACTTTTCTTCAGTATAGAGGTAGTTATCTGGGCAGAAGAAAAAGATCCCAGATGAATGCACAGAATGCAGGATGGAATGAAGAGTAAAATGTGTGGTAAAATCTAAATAAATATTGACTGCTTAACAAAAATGTCTTGGCAAGGGGTTGAATTACTTGGCAACAGTAATACAGAAGACTGAATCACAGTGGCAAATGAATGTATTATAAGTTTCCTGCATCTGAAATAAATACTTAAAAGGCTGTCAAAAGGTTATCTTTTGGTGGTCAAAAAATATAAACTTCCATTTACAAAATAAGTCATGGAGATGTACAAGCATGGTGACTATAGTTAATAATACTGTATTGTATAGGTGAAAGTTGCTAAGAGAGTAGATCTTAAAAGTTCTCACCACAAGAAAAATATTTATAACCATGTGTGGCAATAGATGTTGACTAGACTTACTGTGGTGATCATTTTGCAATATATACAAATATCAAATCATTAAGTTGTACACCTGAAACTAATTTAATGTTATAAATCAATTATATCTCCATTAAAAAAGATTTAAGACTGGATTAATAAAACAAAAAATATGAGACAAACATTAAATAAAGATTACACAGAAAGAAGTAAAACTGTATTTACAGATGACATTATCATGTATGTAGAAAAGCTTTAAAATCTACAAAAAGGCTACCAGAACTAACAAACGAATTTGGAAAGTCAAATGATACAAGGTCAAAACTCATTACTATTTCTAACACCAGCAATGAACAACTGGAAAATAAAACTGAAAGTACAATTCCATTTATTATGCCATCCCCAAACATGAAATACATGCAAAACCTTTGTATGGAAACCTATAAAACACTGTAGAAAGAAATTAAAGAGCTCAATAAATGGAAAGATATAGCATATTCATGGACTGAAGGATTCATTATTGTCAAAATGGGATTTCTCTCAAACATCAATCTAAAGTTTCAATGCAATCCCAATCAAAATCCCAGCAGGACTTTTTGTAGAAATTGACAAACTGATTCTAAACTTTATATAATATGAAACTCAAATTAACTAAAAGAGCCAAGGCGATTTTAATAAAGAAGTACAGAGTTGGATAACTCACACTACTTGATTTTAAGACTGACTATAAAGCCACACTAGTCAAAACAGTGTGTTATTAAGGAAAGGATACATAAATGAATCAAGAGAACAGATCGGGAGTCCAAACATAGACTCCCACATAAATGGTCAATTTATTTTTGACAAAGAGGCCAAGGTAATTCAATGAGGGAGCAGAGTCTCTTTCTGATAATAGGGCTAAAACAACTGGATGCCATACTGGGAGGGTGGGGCAAGTGGCAGAATGCTAACCCTCACTTTATACCATACATAAATATTCCATCAAAATAGATCATAGACCAAACTTCTAGGAGAAATCATAGGAAAAAAATCTTTGCAACCTTGGAGTACACCAAGATTTCTTAAAAAGGAACTAAAAGCATAGTCATAATTTAAAACTGCTTTTTATAAGCCACTGACATATAAGAGAACATCTGCAACATACATATCTGACAAAGGACTTGTATGCAGAATACATAAAGAACTCCTACAATTCAGAGGGAAAAAAAGAGGCAAAGATGTGAAGATTCTTCACAAAAGAGGTTATACAGATGGCAAGTAAGTACATGTAAACATTGACAATATCATTAGTTATCAGGAGACACAAATTAAAACTGCAGTGTGATAATAGTACAATTAAATTTAAAAGAGTGACCTTCCCAAAGGTTGGCAAAGATGTAAAATGACTGGAATGCTCATAAATTGATGGTGTGAATGTAAAATGGCACAACCACTTTGGAGAGTAGTTATATTGTTTCTTTAAAATTTTACACATACATAATGTACAACTCAGATACTTCACTCTCAGGTATTTATTTATCTAAGAGAAATGAAAATATGCCCACATAAATATCTGTACCACAAGCAGTTTTATTCATAATAAGCCAAACCTGTAAACAACCCAAATATAAACCAACAATGAATGAATACACAAAATGAATAAATAGACAAAATGGGGACTGCCTATATAATAGAATAGTCCTGAGCAATGAAAAGAAACAAACTACTAATACATGCAACCACACAACCAAATCATTATACTCCCTGAAGGAAGCCAGACACAAAAGAGTACATATCATATGACTTAATTTATTAAAAATTCTAGAAAATGCAAAATAATCCCTAGTGACAGAAAATAAATTAATAGTTGCCTGAAAGCTGGGACTGTGGGGAGGGAATGACTACAATGTGACATGAGGAAACTTTTCAGGGCAATAGAAATGTTCTGTATCTTAACTGTGGTGGTGGTTTCACGGATGCATCCCTCTTTTAAAACTCACTGAACTATACATTTTAAGTGAGCACAGTTTATTACATATAAATGATACCTCAGGTGAGTTCTTTAAAAGATTTCCCCCAAAGCAACCAGACCAAAAAGTTGACATTCTGTATGAATCCATTCATATGAAGTAAAAAAAAATAGGTAAAATCAATCCATGGTAATAAACAGTAGCTATCTTGAAGGGCAGGTGCACACATAATGACCGGGAAACTTCTGGGGTGCTACTGATGTGCACTATATTTATCTGAGTAGTAGTTACATGGGCTGTTCATTTTCAAAGCATTCATCAAGCACTCAATTTGGGTACTTTTGCTATATTTCTATTACTTTGATAAACAAATAAAATGTAGGGGGCTGTTAGAAATTAACAGGCACAGCAACCAAATGCAATGGGTGGATATTGTATAGCTTGTGATTTGAAAAACTCAACTGAAAAAAAATTTTAGAGGGAATGGAGGAAAACTGAACATGGACTATTTATTAGATATTAAAGAATCATCATTAATTTCATTGTATGTGTACTATAGTTACCGCCCTTACCTGTTAAAGAAACATTTAAAAAAGTACTTATAGGTGAAATGGTATGATGAATAGGATTCACTTTAAAGTTTTTCAGGAAAATATATATGTAGTTATTTCCATTTTTTAAAAAGTAAAAGAAGGGCTTCCCTGGTGGTGCAGTGGTTGAGAGTCTGCCTGCCAATGCAGGGGACACGGGTTCGAGCCCTGGTCTGGGAAGATCCCACATGCCGCGGAGCAACTAGGCCCGTGAGCCACAACTACTGAGCCTGCACGTCTGGAACCTGTGCTCCACAACAAGAGAGGCCGCGATAGTGAGAGGCCCGCGCACCGCGATGAAGAGTGTTCCCTACTCGCCGCAACTAGAGAAAGCCCTCGCACAGAAACGAAGACCCAGCACAGCCAAAAATAAATAAATAAATTAAAAAAAAAAAAAAAAAGTAAAAGAAATGTAAAGTGAGGGTGACGTTCAGGGTTGCGGCAGTGAGTCAGAGAGGGTGTACAGATTTATAACATGCCTGTGACCAAAATCCTATTATTTGCACTCTGAAGATCAAAACATTCACATCAAAATGGCTGCATCAAAATGTCCTGCTTCAGAACACACATAGCAAGAAATTTCTCAGGGGCCCAGAAACAAGACAAGCAGGAATACAGTGAAATTTAAAAGAGTTCAATTAGGTTCTGAATGACAGCCAGGCAGATATATGATGACAAACAGTGGCCTTCCTTCCTGTGGAGACTGATCAATTTTGAGCCCAAAGTGAGGAAAGTGAGCGCATATTATCCAGGGTATTTCACCACTGTTCTTCTAGTCCCTAGTTATCTCCATTTGAGAAGCCTACCCAGGTATTGGAAGGGGGAGAATCACACAGGAGGCAGAAAACAGATGCTGATGGTATCAGTAAGAATCCCAGCAGATAGAAGTCACATTCATCTGCAACTTTGAAGACAATTAAATGAAGGAACTACTTTCAGAGGTGCAGGTAGGGTTACAAGTTAAGGATGCTGAGACACCTGGGATTAGCTGCAGCAGGATGCCTTCACCTCCCTGAACCTAAAAGAGCAAAGGGAGGAAATGTGTCACCAGAGCCTGGTGAGATAAGGGAGGCTGCGGCTACCACCATGAGCTGGAGTCATGGAGGGATAGAGACCTTGCAGGAAATACGATGAGAAAGGCAGGCTACAGAGAGAAGAAATACCCTCCCACCTCTTTCTCTCTTCCCATCGCGTGATCTCTTTCCAGGATCTCCCAGTGACCAAAACAAACTGGAAGCCACAGTCATGGGAGCTCAGGTGATGCATTCTACAGAGGTCAGTCTCCTGGGTCATGAAGCAGGGCAGAGAAGGTTGTCTAATAGACTACCAGCACACTCCTCCAATGGAGTACATAAGGTCTTCAAGTCTGCAAAGAGAACTGATGGCCATTTGATAAAATCTCTAATTCAGTTGAACCTATGGCTTTAGATCCTTAGTTAAAATGGGAATATTTCCAAGCATTTTATACGAGGCCCGAGAACAATGACTAATCAAAGATCATTTCACAATATATACACAGAGCATTTGGTTAAGTAGCCACTCCTGCTCAGACTTGGACTTGTAAAATAAAAACTTTCCTTCTATATAAAACATTTCCAAACTAAATGGACAGAAAAGTAGAGAAACCTGGTTGTATTTTCCATGGAGCTTTAACCATCATTCTATTAAAGAAAATTCAGAGCCAAGTCACCAACGGTGGAAACCCAACTCCAAGGACAGATGGGGAGGAGCATCACCTTGTGAGGCTAAGGATGGAATCCTCATTCTGGCCAGTTAGGCCTTATGGACTGTCCTTTCCCTGCCTTCCCATGGGCAGCTCCCATCACTGTCCCCCTTACTCGCCAGGGGTGTGGGGGCCTTTATTGGCTAGTGATGCCCTCTCTGCTTCCTCCCACCTCGGGCTTTGCATCTGCGGCTTCCTCTACCCTTAACGTGCTTCCCTCCCTTCTCTTGTTAACTCCTACTCCCATCTCATCTCAACTCTCACTTCCCACGGAAAGCTTTTCCAACATCCCTGATGAGGTCAAAAACCCTAAGGCACACTTCTGTAACACCCAGAACCTTTCCTTCATGGAAGCACTTTCACATATTTTGGTATGACTGTCTGTCTACCCGGCTGAAGCGTTAGCTCCACGTGGTAAGGACTGTGTGTGCCTTTGTGTGCCATCATATTTTCAGGACCTCATGTATTATCTAGCTCATGGGAGGTACCCAATTATGGATGAATGAATGAGTCTTCACTACAAGAGAAATTTTTCCATTCAAGGGGTATCTGAATTTTGTTTCATCCTTTTAATAAACAACACAATTTTAGGGGTTTTCCCCCAAAACTAAATTACATGGGACTCTCAATTAGCTGATAGTTCCCCACCCCACTTTTTTTCTTATATCCCTTATAAGAATATTTAATGAGGGTTTTTAAAAAAATAATGTATAAATTATGCTTAGGATTCATATATATCCAACTTAATCTCATAGTCCATAATTTGTATAACTGCTGCTCTAAGAAATTACTTATAAGTACTCCAGGAAAGAAAAAAAACACATATTCTGGGACCTGTTTACTAATGCATGAAGGTAACCACACAATTCTTTTAAGGGTTTTCAACAAGAGCTGAAACCCAAAGGACTTTAGAAATCTCAGTTATCTAGAATGAGTGGCTTTATTCTGGATAACTGAGGTTTTATTGGAACTCAAACCCAGTTTAAAAAAAGGTCTTAAAATTTTGACTCTCATGGTAAGCAACAAATTCTTCTACAACTTGAACACTTAAATGCCTCTTTTATGGCTAATAAATTTGGTAAAATTTCCGTTTTATGTCCAATTCAAAATCTATTTGTCACATGTGTCGGGAGCTATGTACTTGTGTATTCTGTCTGGTACCTTATTTATCTCTGAATCCCCATAAAACTTAGCCGAGTGGATTGCACTCAGAAAGGGTGTAGTGAATGAATGACAGGAAAGTAGAAAAGGGAGCTGACATTTGTTGAACACATTATGTGGTAGCTGCTGTGCAAGGAGTTTTAATAATAACAACAATGACAAAGCTTAGTAACTTTTATATCACAGGCGCTGTGCTAATGCAGAATATATACATTAACCCATGGTCCTCCCAAAATCTAATGAGATAAGTTATTTTGCCCAGACAGAGAGATGAAGTAATTTGTTAAAGGCTACACAGCCCAATATCAGGTAGAATGAAGAAGAGCTGCTCTTAGCTTATCAGGGGGTGATGAACCTAGAATGCCATCCAAACTCTCCAAGTTCTGATGTTGCATCCAAATAAGTTCTAGCAATCTCTGCAGCAAAATTTGGTAAATGTTATAAATTAAGAAACGGGACTTGAAATACCAAGAAGATTTCCCAAGGTTAATCATCTAATAAATAATGGAGCAGTATATTTAAACCTTGGTTAGCCTAACTCCATGCTTACTTACACACATGGACAGTTGGATGTTGTCATAATAGTTATTTTAAAGCATTTAACACTAACCCCAAATTCTGCTTGTATTTGGACAATTTTCATACACTTTACTATCGGTTGTTTGGATTCTCCCAAGGTTAAAGAAATTAAAGGACAGGAGAGCTCTTCCTTGTGCTGCTTCTGTTATAAGCTGGCTTTGCTGTCTCTGGATCTGTACCGTCTGGGTATGTATCTAGGAGTCGTGCGTATATCTGGCAGATAGTTAGAGCTCACACTGAACTGTCTTGGGGAATTTTCATGGACCCTGCAGAAGTTCCCCAGAGGTTCTGGGTTGGTCTTTGTGACACCCTCCCGGGAGTGGGGGAGACTCTGCCTTGGTCCTTGTATGCTGTGGTCTCATAATCCCTTCAGTTACCATACTGCACTAGACTCAAAACGTTTGCTCCTTGGCTCTCTCCTCTGCAGAGTCCAGATCTGGACCCTAGGAAACACTCACATATCTCATGCCCTGACAAAGACTGGGAAAGCAGGCCAGTTCCCAAGCATCAGCCTACCCATCCTGCCACCCACGCAGTTGGCCAGCCTGTCTCTGCCTTGCCTTCCAGATTTCTAAGGGTGGGTCAGACCCCAATGTGTGGGCCACTCTAAATTGCTCAGGCTTGATTTAGGCATTGGTCTCCAGGTCTTCCAGCTGTAATACGTACTATTCAGAGCTCTCTGATTAGTCCTTTTGATGATCCCCTCTAACCTTGGTGTCACAAGACAGTACTCATCACTGTTTCTCCCAAAAGGTGGTGACAACTTACTGCATGACCACAGCTCTCTCCAAAGAAACTTTGTCTCTAATCTCCTCTTGACTCATATATTCAAAAGGCATTGAGCAGGCTCATGACATTCTACATATGGGATAGTTGGTCTTTTGATAGCTAGCTTACAGGTGCCTCAGTGGAAACTGAGACAAGAAGAGACCCATTATAACATCCTGTTCCCTACCTGGCCCATATATACATGTGTGTATGTGATATTTTATATGCACTTCCTACAACAATTTCAACTAGTTAAGGGTGATATAAGAGCCTTAGCTCTCCCTAATTCAAAAATAATCTCCAACTTTCACTGATCACTGCTTATTTGGGTGGTGGCCATCATCATAAAAGATTTTATAACCAAAAACATACCTTGAGAATTTTCCAATTCATATGTTCTCAGATTAGAAAAAAATAAAACCTACTTGAAATATGTAGACTTAAAATAGCATTCCAACATATTCCTCACACATTAAATTACTCTCAAATTACTAGCTATTGGTGACATTCCTGATAGTGCCCTAGATTTTTCAACTTTTACAAAAGCCCAGATGGTCAGAAAGATCTTTACCAAATTTGGACCATCTTTTTTAATAGAATGATTTTAAATATTTTTTTAACCATCAGCTCAGAGTTGTATTTTTAAAAAGCTACTTAGTATTTTCAACTAAGAGAATATGTAATTACCAGAAAAAAACTAGCAAATTCCTAGTGCTTATAACCTAAAGTGAGAAATAATGTGTGCCAACAATGTAAAAAATCATATATATATATGTATTTTTATACTTTTTAATCACAAAGTGAGAAAAGTGATATTAAATCTAGTTTGTCCATGTTGATCCAAAAGCATTCTGTAAACTGCCTAAATTAAAAAAAAATAATTATCTAATAGTTAAATTATAGGTCTAATCATCATCCTTTACCTTGGGCTATTCAAAAATAAAAAACTTTACATTTATTCACAATAAAATATAGATACTTCCAGATTCAACTCCATATAAGATTTTTTCATCTATTTATGCTCAAGAATCTACAACAACTAGATTAATGAGCCAAAAAGTACATTTTAAAGATTTTCTAAAAGGACCTTATGAAAAGTAGAATTTGATTATGTTTTGGGAGGAAAATTTCTTTAAACTAGAGGGAGTCAACAAATATGAAATCAGGAAAAAATATTCAGGTTTTTGAAAGGAAAAGAACCTCACCAATGATCTTAGAAGGTGGATGGGTGTAGGGGTGAAATTACTTAATTACTCAGAATAATTAAAGCTAGAGGTAAAGGTGGGAGAAAAACACATAAAATAATCATTTCACTCACTTCACCTGGCCTTAATTTAAATCAGAACACTTTCCACCCCTGAATTACTCCAATTTACCAAAAAAGAAAAATAATAGAGCAAAATATCCTTTTTAAGTAACCCAGAGCACATATAGCAAAAACTGCAATGTAATCATTCAGCAATTATGATGCTCTAGTTTATTTTTTAAATAGCTCAGCATTGCACATGCTCACGAAGTGGTCCTAGGTGCAGCAAGAGCTCTTCGTTTAACACAACACTGATTTTCCCAGCAGCTTTCCTCTGCCACCTCTTATCTTTCTTTCATAACCCTATGTGGTCCTCCATAGAAATACCCCTTTAGGTATGAACACCCAGGAAAACACCTCTCCCTGCCCCCTGTGGAGAGGCATGTAAAAGAGTCCAGTATCTTTACTTTCTGCAGAAGAAGGCAGAAAATATTTCTTTTAGGGTAGCCATCCAATACCTGAGTGTTTTAATACTCCGCAGCAGGTAATTTAATTTATTTTTAGGAAGGATGAGAACTAAAAGCAGCACAAAGAGTAATAATGAATCAGGGGCTAGAATTTTCTCCAAAGTTAGAAACTATAGATATAAACTCCTGAAATCAGGAAGGGCCTCAGCAATGAGGAAATCATATTGCAAAGAGGGAAGTGAGAGAGACGGGAAGTGATGTGCCCACAGCCTCCTAGAAGAATGGTTTCTTGCCCCTCAGTCGAGGGCTCTTTCCACGACTGCACTTTCTCCTTTGCCCTCTCCTTCTGCCCCTCGATCTCTCTGACAAATGCTCAAAGCCTCACTTAAAACAGTCCCCTGACAAGGGCCTGCCAAGAAAAGGCAAAGTTTGAGATACAGAGTCCAATTAACTGCCTCTGATTGCTGGATAACTCAAGTCTTCCGGAAACTGACTCCAGCACCATGTGTGATATATTTACATCCAACCCTTGTTCTAAAAATAACTCGACGTTTTGCAGAAATACACAAAATGCAACAAGCTAAAAATAAATACAATGGGGAATTATCACAAAGGGGGGGAAAGGATAGGAAAATCTAGCCTATTAAAAGCACCAATGGTAGGATCTTGTGGAAAGGGTAACAAAGTATCGATGTTCCAAAAGCAATCTCCTGGAGAAACTGTCTTATACCAAGAAAGCAACTTACATAACTGGTGGCTTAATAACAAACATTACAAGCAATACAATAATAGTGACCCATCAGAAATAAGTTGTGGATCAAAATGAAATGTTAGTAAGAGTTTGTGGGGAGGGATGAGGCACACATTTTCCTTTTAATGTCTTCATATGCAGGTTTTGGATTTCTGAAGCAAGTCATTCCTGAGCCTTGCAAGGTTAGAAAGAGAAAAAAATGGAAGTGAGAGGAAAGAGGAGAGAATTACAGAGTAGGGAGAGGCAGAGGGAACCACGACAGGATGATGTGAACCTAGGCATCATTTGTTAAAGAACCAAAACTAATTTATCACATAATTGGAGGCTCAAATTCATACCTGAACTTGAACTCAACTGCATTTTTGTTATGTTATAATGCAGTATAGTGTATATCAATTGGCTCAGAATTTAAAATTAGAGCCCAATTACCTGTGTAAGGGAATCATAAATCCAACTTGTGTTTTTCTAACAGGGTTAACAACTCATGATGCCCGCTTAAACTAGGGAAAATCAATTTTCTGAGCTTAAGAACAATAGCGCATTGGTATTTTTTCACCCTGGTCTACTGCCCCAGGTGGATATAGTGATTGGGGGAGGGTAGAAGCCTAAGGCAAAACTAACAAACACAGAGCATTGAATATGCTCAAAACACCAACCACACACAGGGGAAGCCGGAGTGGGAGCACTTACGTGTAATAGGCAGTCAGAACCTGGACACCTGCTATTTGGTGAAGGAGTAAAAGCAAAACACTCCTACTGCTTTTCTAGATCAGCAAAAATTTCCCTGGAGCTAAAGAGTAAGATGAAATACTAAGTAAGGGGAGAGCTTGAACTCCTGCTAACAGCACACCAGAACCAGGCCTGCCTGACTAAGGTCACAACTGCATGAAGCCCAGAGACTCCCCTCCCAGGGTGGTTTGTTGGCCTTCTGTTCAACTGGAAACATCTGAGGGAACACTGCCTGGAGGGACGGGGTGGTGGAATAAAGCTGCGGCAATGGCGGCAGAAGTATCAGCAGGAACAGCTTTCATGGAGGACAGTTCAGCACTGCAGATGCCTGTGTATGTATCTTATACACACCCAAGCACAGATACTACACACACGTATTATACATTTTGACACTGAAATTCCATTTCCATGAAATTCTGCTTGAGAAACAATTGAACCAGGTTGCAAAGATATACATACAAGGTTCCTCATTTCAGCATTGCTTCTAAGAGCCAGAGTTGGAAGCAGACTAAAAGTCCATCAAAGGGGATGATTTAAGTAAATTTAAGCATTTCACCCTACAGAGTAATACTGTGCTGGAAATATAGATGATGATGTAAAATTCTATGGACATGGCACACTGTAAGATAAAATTACAAAAGATATTGGATATATCAATTTTGAGTGTAGTGCATGTGCATGTGTATGTGTGCACGGGTGAAGAAAGTCTGGGAGAAAATGCCCTCATATTAGTGAAGGTCATTACTGTGTGATGAGATAAATGGTATTCACTTTTTCAAAAACCTTTTCCCATGGTGTTGGATTTTTGAGTTTTAATTTTATAAAATTGGCAGGTGTTCCTTTCATAATTTGAAACTACACTATTTTCTATTTTTGGATTTTTTTAAAAGTAAGGAGAATAGGAGGAAGAGTAGCAATATATAGAAAAGGCAGAAGCCCACCGGCAGAAGCCCACCAGAGCCCACTAGGCTTTCCCTGCACAAAACACTAGCACCTGTCCCAAAACAGTTTCTGTCTTTACACAAAATTCCACTGACTGTACATTTTATTGAGGAGGGGAAACAAATGCACCAAAACAAATCATCTGTCCACCTTACCTTTTTATCCTTCTGTGGGAAAAAAAAATCTCAGTCTGTACTATGCTTCTGAGAGCAAATGATGTCCCTCCAAGACCCAAAATACAGCTAGAAACTTCGGCAACTGTGCCTTTTACACCGGGCTTGTTGGTTCCTCTGTTTTCTCACCTTCCAAATGGACATGTAAAACTGTTACTTCATACAGCCAAGGTGCTCTTTTTAAAGCCCAGAAAATACCAAAGAAACATACCAATTAGAACACATGCTTCTCACTGAGTCATTTCTGTATCTTAGTTTCATTTGCTCTATGCCAGGGTAAGATATCTGCAAAGTCATAGCAAAAGAACTAGAAGGACTTTTGAGACCATCCAATTCAATGCCCACATTTTTCACATGAGAAAGCTCAGACCAGTCACCAAGTGAGTCAGGCAGGACTAAAACCGAGGGTCTGCCTCCCAGTCCGCTGTTTATCACTCATCTCTAATTTCAGTCAAAGATGCAGCTGTGTTTCCCCCTTCTAGAGAATCTGAATATTTCTTTAGCTAATGTTGACATAAATCAGACTTTGTGAGATAGAGAAACAGAGAGCAAAGTAACATAATACACCAGCTAGCTTTTCCAGATGCACCTGAGAGAGAGTTTCAATAATGGAAAACACATCATACACTGCTTTATACAGTCTACTCGGTTCTGTGATAGAGAAGGGTAAAAAGTTCTGGGGGAAAAACCATATGGGTCATCTGGTGACATTTTTTAAAAGTTTACTTTCAGAAGCGCATGATTTAAAGTGTTTTTCCCCTCAAAACCAAGCATATTCACTATAAAACACCTGGAAAATACAACAAAATATTAATGAGCAGAAAAAGGAAACATATCATACAATTCTACCAACAAAAGACAACTATCGTTAAAATTTTAGGATAGTTCCTTCTAGTTTTTTTTTTCCTTTTTGAATGGTTGAGATCTTCATACATATACCATTTCCAGATTTTCTTTTCACCTAAATTACACCTAAGCATTTTAATAGTTCATTAACAACTTATAAACATCATTTTAATGTATGAACAGTATTTTTGTGGTATAGATATGCCAAATTTTATACTTTTTTTCTTTATGTATGTCATTTAGGGGTTTTCTATTATACATAATACTAAAATGAGTATTTGAAAAATAAACCATGATCTTAATTTTCTGATTATTTTCTTAACTTTAATTCCTAAAATGAGATTAAATATTATAAACATTTTAAAGTACCTGAAAGTTGGTGCCAAATTTTGTTTTTTTTACCAAAGGTATATAAAAGTTCCTATCTTATAGTGCTTTTTCAATAATTACCAAATTTTAAGTCTTTGTTAATTTTATAGGTGACACAGATACCTATTTTATTTAATCTCTCTGTCATTGAACAGTATCATATATTCATTACACATTGTGTTTCTCATTTGGAACATCTATTCTTGAGGTCTCTGCCCATTTATCTACTGAGGAAGAGGGAAACATTTTGATTGAAGACATCCAATCATGTTTTCTTTAATAAATAAAATTAAAATAGAACTTTTAAGCAAGTTAATAGCCTTGCTGAATTCACTAAAGCCTAAGAAAACAAAGACTCCTGGTAAAATCAGTTAAGAGATGTAAAGAAAATAGCACAACACACTTTTTTCCCCTGAGTATATATTATTTGGGCTCCATCAAGTAAGTGATATGTTTGTGCAGCTTTCTGTGACTGCTGATTCCAAGTGTCAGATTAACAAACAGTTGAAAATAAATGAAGAGCTGGAGTATGTGGCATATGAAAATCACAAACTCTCTTTTTAAAAAGAATGTGTTCTGGTTCACACTGATGGACTAAGAAAATTCATTTACCTCCTTTCTCACCCAAAGTACTTTCTAAATGATACTAAAGGAGCACAAAGGTGTAAACCCATAACCACAAAGAGAACGGGAAGAAGCCGTTAGAAGGTGAGTGATTTCAATAAGTCTGTTGACTTACAAACCACAGCAAAGGAAACCACAACCCAAAAGGGGGTTTCAGCAAAGGAGAAAACAGACCTGCCTGATACTACCCCAGAAAAACTCAGTTTTCAGAAATAGTGGGTAAAACAGAGGGTGGAAGAGGTGGGTAGAGCTGAAAAGCGGGGTATTAATTACAGGTCAGTATATGTAACATAGACTGCCCTCCCTCCTGGCTCTCCATGTGAGCTGGCCTGAAGCCACCACTAGGTTCAAGACAGTAAAAACGTGTGTGGGGAGAAGTAGGACAGTTATCACGGGTGTTAAAACCTCACTCTTGCAAGTTAAAATCCCCCCACCCCATTCCCATGCACACACTCTAAACTTTGACCCTTCAAGCACACCATTTACAAGATCAATCCACCTGTTGAAGGGCTTGCAAACAGCCCTTCTATTACCTCTTTCTTTTACATATAACCACAGATCACTGGAAATCCAATACACCAAGAAAGGCCAGCACACAAAATAAAGTGAGCAAGCAAAATAGCAGAAAACACGACACCATGCAAATAAGACAATTTAGGGAAAAGATACAAACTTAAAAAAGAAAACCTGTTTAATACCCTCAAGAATCACTTGAGGATATTTGGTAACTACAAGACAAAAGCAGAGGTATATTTAAAATAATGAGATAAAAAAAAAGATCCCTTGGGAATTACATGATTACTTAAATAAAAAATTCAATAGACAGCTTAATGGCAAACTTTGAGAAATCTCCTAGACTATATACTAAGTGTACAATATGTGAGAAAAAGTAAGATATATAGATGATTGATCCAGGAGATCTACATGTGGACTAATAGAAGTTTCAGAATGAGAAGAACAAAACTGGAGGGGAGGAAATTATCAAATAAATTATATAAGAAAATTTCCAAGAGCTAAAGGGACACACGAATCTTCGAAGTATAGGAATCTACTCGGTGTCAAGGAGAATGAACTGTGAAATGTTAGAAAACTGAGGTTAAAGAGAAATTCGTAATAGCCTCCTAAAAAGACCCTCCCCCTAAAAAGGTAGCCTACAGAAAAGGAAGGATCAGAGTAACATCAGATTCATCGGCAGCAGTGTTGGATGCTAAAAGACAGCAGTGAAAATGATTTTCAATACAAAAGTCCTATTCCCAAACTATCAATCATGTTTGAGGGCAAAATGAAAAACTGCAAGCTTGCAAGGACTCAGTTTACCTCCCATTCACTCTTTCTTGGAAAGTTACTAGCAAAATTTGGAGGTAAGTCAAAGAGAGAAAGCCCACTGTGTCCAGCAAATGGTAAATCCAACTCTGGAGAGCAATACGGGAATCTCAGGCTACTTCTATCCAGCAGGTCTAGAAAACGACCGGTCTAAATGAGAGCAAAATGGAGATCTAATGAAAAAGAGGGAAAACCAATAGAAGAGAAAGTGCAAATATGAGTTTTGGAAAACCTGAAGATATGATGGAGGCACATACTCAGGAAAGGCAAGAGGACATCAGAAATTCCAATAAAATCAAGCACAGATAACTTTATAAGAAAGACTTAAAATATGTATTACACACAGTGAAAGATGGCATGATTTTGACAAAATGAGAGAGGAAGAGAATCCATTTGAACCTGATTCTAGACACAGTCTCCTTTGTGTATCACAGGAGTTGTGACACTGAAACCATAGAAACCACTTGGGTCTGCAGTAAATAATTTAGCAAAGGGATTTCCCTGGTGGTGCAGTGGTTATGAATCTGCCTGCCAATGTAGGGGACATGAGTTTGATCCCTGCAACAAAGACCCGACACAGCCAAAAATAAATAAATTTATTAAAAAAATAATGATTTAGCAAAGTCCTGATGATGCAAATCTTTTTCATTATAGTCAACTTTGGAAAAATCACAAAGAAAGACCTCTCTGGTGACAGAGCAAATGTAAATTAAACTTGACAATGCAAAAATAATGGTACAACTGAATGAGAACTGAAAGTGGAAGAAGGAAAAGAATAGTGAAGAAAGGGGTATGAACACTCATACCTCATCTATGGTAAGGAGGTAAAAGATGCTGACTAGATTGATAGACCAGTAAAGAGAGATTTAAATGTGATTTACAAGTGGCAAGACCAAAGATACGGAAGCAACCTAAGTGTCCATCAACAGATGAACGGGTAAAGAAGATATGATTCACACACACACACACACACACACACACACACACACAATGGAATACTACTCAGCCATAAAAAAGAATGAAATTTTGCCATTTGCAACAACATGGATGGACTTGGAGTGCATTATGCTAAGTGAAATAAGTCTGACAGAGAAAGACAAATACTGATATCACTTATATGTGGAATCTAAAAAATAAAACAAACTAGTAAATATAACAAAAAAGGAGGAGACTCACAGATACAGAGAACAAATAGTGGTTACCAGTGTGGAGAGGGAAGGGGGGAGGGGCAATATAGGGGTAGGAAATAAGAGGTACAAACTATTATGTATAAAGTAAGCTACAAGGATATATTGTACAACACGGGGAAGATAGCCAATATTCTATAATAACTATAAATGGAGTATATAACCTTTAAAAATTGTGAATCACTATATTGTACACCTGTAACTTATATAATATTGTATGTGAACTACACTTCAATTAAAACATAAATTAATTTAAAAAATTATAGAAAAGAAGTGGCAAGACCAATGGAAGTGGAGAATAACGTCATGTTGTTAGTGGGAAAATGTGAAAAGGTGATAGATAAATTCTCTTAGAAGAAAATCACTATATAACATGTAAAATTGATTTAAAAAATTAATTGGCAATATGGAGATAAAGCCAGGAATGGCTTACAGCAGTTGCATTTAGGGAGGGCAATAAGAAGGGGAAAGGGTAGTTAGTGTTGGGAACTGTTCATTTTCATATGTGTTTCTAAACTATTTTATTTGTAAGCCATGTGCTGGTTATTGCTTTCATAAAAACAAAACAGAAAAGAAAGTTATGGAAGGAGCAAGTGCACTGTGACACGGTCTTTTAATAAAAACAAAAATAAAAATTGAGCCTGGATGAAACGTTGTCGTCTGAGTCTCTGGATAACTCTGGAGGAATAGTGAATTTTGTATAACTGGATTTATTTATAAATTTATTTATAAAAAGGAGGGAGCAAATGCAGTGTTCGGAAATGAGACACACATTTTGTTCCCAACAGAACAATTAAGCACTCATTAGGACGTAATGACAGGATGACATTCTGGGGTTTGGAGGGTAAGCACATCCCCTTCATTATCAAATCAAAGATTTTCCAGTATCAAGAGGGACTCTTTTCTCTCTCCTGGATTCTCCCTGCACACACCTCCTCCTTCCCCCAACCCACAAGCCCCTTCATGACCTTAAATAAAGATGAAAATTGAACACAAGTTTCCCTAGTGCTAATTGCATGTTCTCTAATTTCTAATTTCCTCAAGATTGCTATCTCCTGGCTGTTTCATATTAATATCCCCCAAAATGTACAGCAAGTGCACATTTGAATACCCAGCTAGGTACATTTCCCAGAATGGTTTTTTGAATGGGCTAGTTGTGGGAAGGTTGGCAAGATACTAGTGACTCGATGATGGTACAGTAATGTCACCCACAGTCTGGGTAACATTACTGCACCTTGTGTTCACAGAGAAGGCTGGTTCTGAGTTCAATTACAATTGCTAGCAATTTAAACGATAGCTGCTGTGCTATAATCTAAAACAAATTGCTTTTCTCAAGAAGCCATGTAAGCTTTTGTACTGCAACTTAGCAGAGCTGCTGGTTTTATCTCATCTGAAATTCAAACAGAGTATAAAAGCTGGACCTCTGAACTCCTGTTTTTACCTCGAATAGCATTCTTCTACATTCTAGGGCTCTCCAAAATTTCTATCCTGGAACGAGGTTTATAGGAAAGCAACATACTATTTCCATTTTTTATGCAAGTCATCATTTGGTTTTTGTTTTTCTATTTCAACCTCACACTTTGGGCTGTTTTGAAAGAACTGTATTACTGGGGGCAAGATTTTTTCTCCCCATTTTGATGGCTAGAAAGCTTCTCTGCCAACATGGGCCAAGCGAAGTGTGGAGACATTGGCACCCAAATGAATGCATGTACCTCTGCAATTCTGTTCAAATTTACCTCCTTCCCTTCTATCCATGGGAAGAGGAAAGAAAGAGCCAGTGCTCAGAATCTGAAGTAGAAATTCTGCCTTTCCCTACCCTCAGTTCCCCATGAGTTTTGCCCAAAAGTCCATGGACTCAAGCTCACGACTATTTCCCCTGAGCACATTCAGACCCAGTGCCTCTGAAGGGACACAGCTGCCTCGGCATTTCTCTGATAGAGATGGCTTCTGACCCCTTAGATGTCTTTCCACAAATGCAATTAGAATAGTTCCCAATGTTCACTACATTCTTTCAGATTTAACAAGGCAACATAATTAACACTGCTATTTTTCTGCCAGTCAACAAGAGAAAATTGCCCTTCCAAGAGATTTTTCATGTTTACAAAAATGATCCATTACTATGTTTCCCTTTCAGATGTTTTTCTTCTATTGAGGTTGAAAGAGCTTGGTTTGGGGTATGCTATACGGTGTGTGCTCAGCAGCATTTCTCTGAAAGGGGAAACTTCTTTATGCCCATCAAAAAGAACCAGAAAAAAAAAAGAAAAAGAAAAAAGAAAAATGAATACTTTAGACCAATTCAGATTCAAACTTAGAGCCACTGTGAAGTCAAGGAAGTTCTATTTCTTTCTATCACATGCACAGAGCCATGCCAAGGGGGTAGATGTAATGTCCCTGTTGAATCATGTGAATCCCGCAGTTCTGTTGTAGGAATTCTCTGAGCTTTGATAACCAAAGACTAAGTCTACTGGTTCTCCACCAGGATCCTTAGGGGGAACTAGGAAATGGAGTGGGGGAGGGTGCTTTTTTCAATGTCTCAGTAACTGGGGGGCAATACTGATATCTGGGGGACATTCTAAGTGTTGCTGAAAGTTCTGCCGTGTGTTATCTCCACACAACATAGAATAGAACTGCCTAGAGAAGACAAAATGAGCTCATTGTCCTGGGTCCCGTGTTTTCTCATTTTGCAAACCCTGGGCTCCTGACAGACAATCAGTAACTGAAGGAATCAACTAGTGGTTTAAAGAAGGTATTGATTCAACAAATACATATTAAGTTCCTCCTATTGACAGTACAATTAATGCAATATATACATCAGACCATAATCTCCCCTCTAAGGAAGCTTAAAGTGTCATTTTCTCCATAAAGTCCTTCCTAATGACCTCAGCTATAACTAATCTCTAGGTAAAGAGAGAAAATAACCTATTAGGGTTGTGGATACTGGAACTAAAAATTCTATTTTCTAATCCAGACTCTGCCACTGACTAGGCTTGTGACCTTGGACTGGTTGCTTAATCTCACTGTGTCTTGGCTTCCTCATTAGAAAATGGGGATAATATTGCTGTTTGGGGATTAAATGGAGTTATTAATGATATAAAGTCATCAGAACAGTGCATGACACATAGTAAGTGCTCAAAAAACACTTACTATGGTATATATATTTAAAATTTTTTGAAGAGTTTTATATACATAATTTTAATCGAAATCATGGCTGAGATAACTGCAGGTTCACATGCAGTTGTAAGAAATAATACAAAGAGATCCTGTGTATATTTTATCCAGTTTCCTCCACTTTGAAAAACCATAGTATAATAGCACAACTAGGATTTGACATTAATACAATACCCCAATCTTATTCAGAATTCCCCCAAATCCCAGTTTCACTTGTACTCATTTCAGTGTATGTGTGTGTGTGTTTGTGTATGTATTAAGTTCAGTACAATTTTATAATCTGTGCAGGTTCGTGTATCCACCACCAAGGTCAAGATACTGAGCAGTTTTATCACCACAAGGATCCTTCATGTTGTGCCTTTATTACCTCACCCACCTTTCACTCGGCCCTCCCTCACCTCCATCCCTAAGCCCTGGCAATCACTAATCTGTCCTCCATTTTGTCATTTCAATAATGTCACTTAAGTGGAATAAAAAACTATGTAATTTTATCACTTATATGTGGAATATAAAATATGATACAAATGAACTTATTTACAAAACAGAAACAGACCCACAAACATACAAAACAAACTTATGGTTACTAACGGGGAGAGAGGAGGGATAAATTAGGACTTTGGGATTAGCAGATACAAACTACTATATATAAAAATAGATAAACTAGGTCCTACTGTATAGCACAGGAAACTATATTCAATATCTTGAAATAACCTATAAATTTAAGAGAATATGAAAAAGAATATGTATATATATACACATATATAGCTGAATCACTTTTCTGTAACACCAGAAACTAACACAACATTGTAAATCAACTGTACTTCAATTTTTTAAAAATTGAAAAACAAGAAACCCTAAAAAATAAAATATATAATTTATTAGGATTGGCTTTTTTCACGCAACACGACTCGTTGGAGAATCACCCAGGTTGTTGACTGTATTAATAGTTCGTTCCTTTTGATTGCTGAGTAGAATTCCATGGGTACCACAGTTTATTTAACCACTCATCTGTTAAAAACATCTGGGCTACTTCCAGATTTTGGCTACTATGAATGAAGCTGTTATGAATTTTTATGTGAACATGAATTTTCATTTCTCTGAGATAAATGCTCAAGAGTGCAATTGCTGGGTCATATGGTAGTTGTATGTTTAGTTTTGTAAAAAACTGCCAGATTTGTTTCCCATTTGTACAATGGCTGTACCATTTTACATCCCTACTAACAAAGTATGAGTGCACAGTTTCTCTGCATCCTCACCAATATTTGGTGTAGTCATTATTTTTTAGTTTAGCCATTCTGAAAGATGTGAAGTGATAGCTCATTATGGCTTTGATTTGCATTTCTCTGATGGCTAGCGATGTGGAATATCTTTTAGTGTGCTTATTTGCCATCTGTACATCTTCCTCAGTGAAACGTCTGTTCATGACTTGTGCCCATTTTCTAACTGGATTGCTTGCTTTTTTAATGTTGACTTTTAGGAGTTCTTTACGTATACTAGATACTAGTCCTCTGTGGAATATGTAGTTTGTAAATATTTTCTTCTAGCCTATAGACTGTCTTTTCATTCTCCTTACACGGCTTTCACAGAGAAAAACTTTAATTTTGTTGAGGTCCAATCTATCTATTGTTCCTTTTATGGATTTATGCTTTTGGTGTGAAGTCTAAGAATTCTTTGCTTAAACTTAGATCCCAAGAAATTTCTCTTATGTTTATTTTTTCTAAAATTTTTGTAATTTTACACTTTATGTAAGTCTGTAATCCATTTTGAGTTAATTTTTGTATAAGGTATGAGGTTTAGATCAATGTTATATTTTTGCCGATGGATGTCTAATGCTCCAATACCATTTGTTAAAAGGCTGGGCTTCCTTCATTGAATTCCTTTTGCTCCTTTGTCAAAAATCATCTGAGCATGTGTGTGGATCTATTTCTGGGTCCTCCATTCTGTTCCATTCCATCCCCTGCCAATACCACATTGGCTTGATTACTATGGCTATATAGTTAGCTTTAGTAGTGGATAGAGTGATTCCCCCCCCTACTTTATTATTCTTTTTTTAAAATTTATTTATTTATTTATTTAATTTATTTATTTATTTATGGCTGTATTGGGTCTTCATTGCTGTGAGCAGGCTTCTCACTGTGTTGGCTTTTCTTGTTGCGGAACACGGGCTCTAGGTGCAAGGGCTTCAGTAGTTGTGGTTTGTGGGCTCTAGAGTGCAGGCTCAGTAGTTGTGGCACATGGGCTTAGTTGCTCCGTGACATGTGGGATCTTCCTGGACCAGGAATAGAACCCATGTCCCCTGCATTGGCAGGCGGATTCTTTACCACTGCACCACCAGGGAAGTCCCATACTTTATTATTCTATCCTATGATTGTTTTAGCTATTATAGGGCCTGTGTCTTTACACATAAGTTTTAGAATAAGCTGGCTGGAATTTTGTTAGGAATTGCATTAAACCTTAGATCAATTTGGGGAGGACTTATGTCTGTACTATGTTGAGACTTCCAATGTTTATTGGAAGGTCTTCTTTGACTTCTTTTATCAGTATTTTGTAATTTTCAGCATACAAATCCTGTATGCATTTTGTTAAGTGTGTATCTAATATTTCATTTTCTTTGGAACAGTTGTAAATGGTATTGTGTTTAAAATTTTGGTTTCTGCATGTTCCTTGTTAGTATATAGAAATACAATTAATTTTGTGGATTAATTAATTGCTGAACTCACTTATTAGTTCTGGGAGTATTTTGTTGTTGTTGTAGATTCCTAGGGATTTTCTAGGTAGAAAATCCTGTCATCTGCAAATAGAGCTAGTTTTATTTTATTCCTTTCCAATCTTCATGCCACCTATTCCTTTTTCTTGCTGTATTACAGTGGCTAGAACTTCCAGTACCATACTGAATAGAAGTAATGAGAATGAACATCCATGCGTTGTTCCCAATATCAGGGATTCTCTTTTTTTAAATTAATTTTTATTGGAGTATAGTTGGTTTACAATGTTGTGTCAGTTTCTGATGTATAGCAAAGTGAATCAGCTATACATATACATATATACCCTCTTTTTTGGATTTCCTTCTCATTTAGGTTACCACAGAGCATTGAGTAGAGTTCCCTGTGCTATACAGTATGTTCTCATTAGTTATCTATTTTATACATAATATAAACAGTGTATATATGTCAATTCCAGTCTCCCAATTCATCTCACCCACCCCCACCCCCGGTATCCATTCATTTGTTCTCTACATCTGTGTCTCTATCTCTGCTTTGTAAATAAGATCATCTATACCATTTTTCTAGATTCCACACACATGCATTAATATATGATATTAGTTTTTCTCTTTCTGACTTACTTCACTCTGTATGACAATCTCTAGGTCCATCCACGCCTCTACAAATGACCCAATTTCGTTCCCTTTCATGGCTGAATAATATTCCATTCATCTGTTGATGGACATTCAGGTTGTTTCCATGTCCTGGCTATTGTAAATTGTACTCTAGTGAACACTGTGGTACATGTGTCCTTTTGAATTATGGTTTTCTCTCAGTATATGCCCAGGAGTAGGATTGCTGGGTCATATGGTAGTTCTATTTTTAGTTTTTTAAGGAAGCTCCATACGGTTCTCCATAGTGGCTGTATCAATTTACGTTCCCACCAACAGTGCAAGAGGGTTCCCTTTTCTCCACACCCTCTCCAGCATTTGTTGTTTGTAGATTTTTTTGATGATAGCCACTCTGACCAGTGTGAGGTGATATCTCATTGTAATTTTGATTTGCATTTCTCTAATAATTAGTGATGTTGAGCATCTTTTCATGTGCCTCTTGGCCACCTGTATGTCTTCTTTGCAGAAATGTTTATTTAGGTCTTCTGCTCATTTTTGGATTGGATTTTTTTTTTGCTATTGAGCTGCATGAGCTGTTCATATATTTTGGAGATTAATATTTTGTCAGTTGCTTCATTTGTAAATATTTTCTCCCATTCTGAGGACTGTCTTTTCGTCTTGCTTATGGTTTCCTTTGATGTGCAAAAGCTTTTAAGTTTAATTAGGTCCCATTTGTTTATTTTTGCTTCTATTTTCATTACCCTAGGAGGGGGGTCAAAAAAGATAAAACTGTGGAATGCTTCACGAATTTGCATGTCATCCTTGGGCAGGGGCAATGCTAATCTTCTCTGTATTATTCCAATTTTAGCATATGTGCTGCCAAAGTAAGCACTCAGGGATTCTCTTTATCAAGTTGAGGTAGTTCAACTCTATTCCTAAACTGCCAACAATTTTTATTATAAATGGATGCTGGATTTTGTCAAATGCTTGTTCTGGTTTAATTGATATGATCATTTTTCTTCTTTAGCTTGTTGATATGGTAGATTACATTGATTCATTTTAAAGTACTCAACCATCCTTGCATACCTGTATTAAATCCCCTTTGGTCATGGTACATAATTCTTTTTACACATTGTTGTACTTGATTTGCTAATATTTTGTTGAGTATTTCTGTATCAAAGTTCACAAAAGATACTGGACTGGAATAGTCTTTCTTCCTCCCTCCCTCCCTCCCTCCCTTCCTTCCTTTCTTTTTGTGGTCTTTTATTAGGCTAATAAAATGAGTTGGAAAGTGTTCCTACCTCTTCTATTTTCTGAAAGAGATTATGTAAAATTGGTATTAATTCTTTTCTAAACATTTGGTAGACTTCTCCAGTGAAACTGTGTGGTCCTGAGGAGTTCTTGGGGGGAAACTTTTAAGTACTAACTCAATTCCTTTAATCGTTACTCAAGCTGTCCATTTCATCCTGGCTGAATTTAGGTGGTTTATAATTTTTGAAAAATTGATCCCTTTCTTCTGAGTAGCTGACTATGTGAATATGAAACTGTCCACAGTGTATCCTTATATATTTTTTAATGATTGTAGGATCTGTATTTATATCCCCTATTTCATTTCTAATGTTGGCAATTGTTATTGTCAGCCTTGCTAATCATTTATCAATTTTATTAATTTTTTAGAATAACCAACTTTTTGCTTCATTGACTTTTTATTTTTCCTGTTTTAAATTTTTATTGATTTCTGCTTTTACCTTTATTATTTCTTTCTGTCTGCTTGCTATTGGTTTTTCTTTCTTTTTTATACTTGAGGTAGGAACTTAGGTTATTAATTTGAGAACTTTCCTCAATTCTAATATCGTATTTAGTGGTATAAATATCCATCTCAGCACTGCTTTAGCTGCAGCTTACATATTTTGATATATTGTTTTCATTTTCATTCAGTTCTATGTATTTTTTAATTTCCTTTAAGAGTTACTCTTTGACCTATGTTTAGAACTTTTTCTGTGATCTTCTTGTAATTGATTTCTAGTTACATTTTATTATAGTCAGAGAACACATTCTGCATGATTTCAATTTTTAAAACTTAAAGGGTTTTCTGTGACCCAAGATAAGGCATATTTTGGTGAATGATGCATGAGTGCTTTAAAAACATGTTTATTCTGCTATTGGATGGAGTGTTCTATATATGTCAATTAGATACTATTAGCCAATTGTGATGCTCAGATCTTCTATATTCTTGCTGATTTTCTGCATAGTAGATCTATCTATTGTTGAGATGGCACATTGGAGTCTCTAACTACAGTTGTCAATTTCTCTATTTCTCCTTCAACTCTGTTAGTTGGGTTGTTTGTTTTTGTTTGTTTTTTCCCCATGTACTTTAAGACTCTATTGTTTGGGACCCAATGCAGCCAAAAATAAATAAATACATAAATTTATTTAAAAATAAAAAAATAAAGATGGTGAAATAAATTATTTAAAAAAAAAGACTCTATTGTTTGGTGTGTATATATTTAGAATCATTAAGTTTTCTGGGTGGGTTGATGCTTTCATCATTATATAATATCTCTGTTTGTCTCTAGATATTTTCTTTGCTCTGAAGTCTAATTTTATCACATATTAATATAGTCTCTCCTTTTTGAAAATTAATATTTGTATGGTGTATTTTTCTATCCTTTTTCTTTCAACTTACCTAATCATTGACTTTGAAGTGAGTTCCTCATAAGCAGCATATAGTTGGACTGAGTTCTTTTATCCACTCTGTCAATCTTTATCTTTCAATGAATGATTTAGATGATTTACATTTAAGATCATTATTGATATGTTAACACCTCAGTCTATTATCATATTACTTGTTTTCTATTTCTTTTCTCTGGTTCTCATTCCCCTTATTGGAGGGGTCAGACTTCTCTGATGTTGCCAGCGATACTCCCATTCAATCAGGAAAAAAATCAACCTCCCTGGGCTTCCCCCGTCATTGGGTTATGAGTTAGGAAACACCTGGTCTGGGTGGCTTCTTCTCTTGAGAGGGAGGACTCTAGACATCCTGCTCCTATGCTGTTCCTCTAGTCCTGGAGTCTCAAACCAGCTCACCTTTTTCTTAGCACCTTTCAGAATTCTCATTTGGTTGCCTCTTGCTTCATTTCTAGAGTTCATAGTTGTGCTTAGGAGGGGGAGCAGGGAAAATAGGTCTACATCACCTTTGCTGGGCCAGAATCTCTGCTTACTATATTTTTAATTGTATGTTTCCATTCAAGTCTCTTATGACCCTTAACCCTTTTTGACCTTATACTTATTTGTGTACATTCACAGATTCTAAGATTTGAAACTTCTTGAGAATTTCTCTTTGTATATTTTACAGTGCTTTGAACATAGTGGGTTCTCCCTATGGATGAATAAATGAATGAATGAATGCTTATGTATATTTTCTTTGGGGCTGTACAGTGGAGTAGACCTACATTAAGTGCCCACCCCTGTAAATGGACACAGGAGTAACAGGGAGAATCTAACTCAATGTGATTTACTGAAACGTGCCTAAGAACATATGCTGACTTAGTCATCAGCTCCCTCAGGTCATCACACTCATTTTTCTGCTTCCAGCAGATCAGAAAATGTGGTAATGCTGGGGCAGACCTCCCCACCATCACTTCATTACTCCCCTCAAGCCTATATTCGGAACACACACACACACCCACACACACACACACCTCAAGCACCCAATTTTTCAGAGAAGGTAGGAAGTCAAAAGGGGGAACATGTCACATTTTCTTTCTAGAAATGAAACTATTACATCTCCAATAAAAGATGAGTATGAGACGCCGATACCTGGTAACAAATGCCATAAAACAATGTTGCTGGGAAACCCCAAATTTTTAGAGCTCATAGAAACATCACTAAAGATTGCATGTAAGAGATAGAGGGAAAAAAAAAAAAGAGATAGAGGGCCCCAGGCAGGGAATGCAATGGAATGTAAGGCCAGGTCCCTGCTGAGGCTCAGAAGTAGGAGTGATGAAACAGCAAGCAGGAAGAGACCTTAGGCAACTGAGTTCTCCCACTGAGCAGAAAAGGATTAAAAATAAAGGCTTTAGGATGGAAAAAACTGGATGTCTGACCTCCCATTTAACTACTGGAATCATGCATTGTTATCAATTGGTATGAGCTCTTGGTCTTTTAAGATCCCTAGGCACTCATACCTCATGTTTGCTGCACATGTGTATCTCCATTTTGGTTTTTGTTTTTTGACAAACAGAAGTTTACTTTTTTTTTTTTTAATAGAGTAATCTTTTATTTATTTATTTTTTATATTTATGTTTGGTTGTGTTGGGTCTTCGTTTCTGTGCGAGGGCTTTCTCTAGTTGTGGCAAGCGGGGGCCACTCTTCATCATGGTGCATGGGCCTCTTCACTATCGTGGCCTCTCTTGTTGTGGAGCACAGGCTCCAGACGTGCAAGCTCAGTAGTTGTGGCTCACGGGCCTAATTGCTCTGCGGCATGTGGGATCTTCCCAGACCAGGGCTCGAACCCGTGTCCCCTGCATTAGCAGGCAGACTCCCAGCCACTGTGCCACCAGAGAAGCCCCAGAAGTTTAATTTTAATGGAGTCAAGTCCACAACTCTTTTCTTTTGTGATCTTTTCTTTTTGTCTTTAAGTTTATAAGGTTCTCTCTCACTGTAGTTGGGATAAATGCTCATTTCTCTTATAGCTTTCTAATGATTGATTTTATACATTTATTTTCTTAATCTAGCTGGAATTAATTTTAGGGTATGGTGAGAGGGAGACTGTAATTCTTCCAACTTGAATGTATTCTTAGTAAGAAAGAATAAGGCTTACTCTCTGGTCCACTGAATGGACCCCTAGGCAGAAAACCAAGGTGAATCCAAGGCCTACTTCAAGTGTTACCTTCTCTCAAACATCAAAGTCCTGCATTGCCTGTTAGCCAATTCCTGGAAATAGTTGCCTCATACATTTTATCAAATTTTATAGCTCTTCATGAAAGGAGGTCAAAACTGGCACCAGATACTTAATTGCAGCTAACAGCAGAAGTCCTTAATTCTCTACAATCACTGCCTTTGAAAACTATAATGATTTAATATCTTTCTTCACTACCATCACCAATACCTGAACTTTACAAATGATCCTATTTCCCCAACCACCCACTGCTCTACAGTACACATGAATGATGGATAATACTTATCAAGTGAATTACCCAGCCTTCCTTTTCTCACTCCTTTCCCCATGTTCTTGGATCTCTGATTGACATCTAATGTCTCTGCTCCAGGAACAATGGAGGTCAGATGAGGAGAGAGGGGAAGCTCAAATTACTCCACAATTTTTCTTTTCAAAAGCTCTGAAGACCAATTGGGTAGGATGAATTTTACAATGAGATTTGGAGGTTACAAAAACATTTCAGTTGGTCTAACTCACCGGCTTCCAGCAGCACCACCACAGCTAGCACTTTCCTGGAGGTAATTACGTATTGGTTGTACCCTATACAATCGGCCCTCTCTATCCACAGGTTCTGTATCTGAGGATTCAATCAACCATGGGAGGGGGAAGGGTGGGCTGTGACAAGGCGAAAGAGAGGCATGGACGTGTATACACTACCAAACGTCAGGTAGATAGATAGTGGGAAGCAGCCGCAGAGCACAGGGAGATCAGCTCGGTGCTTTGTGACCGCCTGGAGGGGTGGGATGGGGAGGGTGGGAGGGAGGGAGATGCATGAGGGAAGGGATGTGGGAACAGATGTATATGTATGACTGATTCACTTTGTTATAAAGCAGAAACTAATTAAAAAAATAAATAAATAAACTTAAAAAAAAATGGAAAAAAAAAAAAAAAAAAAAAAAAAGAAATCCAGAAATTCCAAACAGCAAAAGTTGAATTTGCTGCACACCAGCAACTATTTACATAGCCTTTACACTATTTTACAATGAACTACATCTGTCTCTGTGATAGAAGCTGATCTCAGCTCATCAAAGAGCTTATCAAGACCAACAGCATTTAGTAATGACACCGGCTTCCATCTGGATTAGAATAAACTTTCTTTGTACCATTTCTAGCTTCTATACATTTGAATAAAGGTGAACCCAGAGCTAAATGAACTCTGAGAAAAAAATTTCAAAAAAGTTAAGATTAAGCAGTGTTCCTTTTTGGAAGTAGGGGAGGATAGTTGCTGAGGAATGTTCAAGGATTACTCTGCTGCTTTTCAACTTTTTATTATTGATTTTATCTTAAAGGCAAAACACAATACCTAGCTAAGGATTTCAATACAGATAAACAATCTAAATAGGCTGCATTTATGTACATTATTCTTCAAAGATCACCTCAGAAAAGAGAAGGTAGCTCCCAACTTGTCACAATAAATGTTTAAGAAAAGCAACTGTGAATAGCAGCTAAGGATGGGGAGAAGGGAGAGGTAGATTAGAGGCATCAGATGCTCCCTTTCAGTTTTGCTGAGATGTTTCCAAATGGTTTGTATATCTAGCTGACCAAAGTGGTACAATTTCTTTTCTTAAGTTTATCAATCACTCTGCACATTAATAAATTATAGCTTCACCTCAAGTTTAATTTTACAATGTGCATTTGACCACGTTTATTTTGCCCATGTGTATCTGACAATCTCTCAGGGGTGGAGAACTTAAATGATCACTTCCCAAAGCAAACAAAGGCTGACACTTTGTGTCAACAGAAACCTTAAGAAAACAGCAATCTTGAGAAATGGATGGAAGGATAGATGGATGAATGGATGGATGGATAAGACAACCATTAGGTTCATTCTTTCTACTTATTCGACATGTTTTTTTGGAGTGCTACCAGGCTAGGGTACGGAGGTGAAAAAGTTAGAAACAGTTTCATTATGGAGCTTACAGTCTACCATAATAGACAGAATGGAGGACTCAAGATAGGCAAAAATGTCTAATGTGTCACCTAAAGAAGGTAACCAAAATGACTTACCCAACAACTTAGCATGGCTGCTATCTGCAGTTATATACATGCCAGGCAAGATGAGAAAAGGCCTACAACCTCTCCTGGACATGCTTTGGAGACCAAATAAGTTTGGATCATAACCATCCCTATAAATTCCTACCTGTACCCTTCACACACAAGAAATTACCAGGAGGCGTCACTATCACAGATCTCTCAACAAGAACCCATTAATACCACCCAAACAGATAAAACTGTCTGAGGCTTGTTTTTGCCTTTTTCGTTGTTGTTGTTGTTTAGAGAAGACCTAAATCAGATGCAAATTCACCATATTTCCCTTCAAGGACACTCATCATAAAAGCTGCTAGTGTACATTTTTTGGCATATAAATTCATATTTGCTAAATCATTTATCTTTTTTGCAAAATAATTCTATTTTCATCTAGCAACTGCATGAAGCCGATCTACTGGGCAGAAAAGAGAAATGAAATATTTACTGCAGAATCATGAGGTGTATTATATATCATCATTCAATGGAATGCAAAATTAGCAAGTATTAGCCTTGCAACTTGATTGGCCATGTAACTGACAGATTTTCCTGTAAGGAGGTCTCCAAAGTACCATCCAATCTAGAGTTTAACAATTTCCAGGCCCTTATCCTGCCCTTCTTGCTGCAAGTTGCACACATGGAATCAGTTATCCACAAGAAAGCCCAGCATGGGGTGAGGGGGTATAAATAGATTATGATCCTAATTTGCAAAAGATTTACAGTTTTCAAGTATCCCTGATTCCACCTAAAGAGTTGCTCCAGCCTGGGCATGACAGCTGTCTGTAATGGAGACATTTGTTTTTTCTACTCTTCCCCAAACTCTTTTAGTCTCAGACATATTAGTGATACAATAAATAACTTATTGTTTTCCATCTTTAGGACTTTTGTACTTGTAGGTAATATGGAAACCTGTTTTTGGTCCTAAAAAAAAATCATGTGAAAACTTTCGTCTGTAACATAAAAATACAGCAGTAATATGTCAATGATAATAACGATGATAATTAGATACTGACTTGTGCTGGGAACTGTGTTAGGCTCTTTTCATTCATTATCTCATTAAATCCTCACAATTCCTGTATGACTTAGATTACGCCCTGTAGCCCCTTTAAGCACTTTCATACAGAATTCCACCCTCTATTTCAAGCATAGCCAGAAACTGACAATATAGGAACAGACAAAGGGAAATGATTCTGTCCAGTTGGGAAAGAAAAACCCCAAAATCCTCATTAAAACTTAGGCATTTTAGAAAGAGGCCAAAAAAAAGCTGTTCATTATGATTATGGAAACAAGATCCGCTCACTGCACTGATTTGAAAATTACAGGAAAGCATTTTTTAAAATTTATTTATTTAATTTTTTGCTGCGTTGGGTCTTCATCACTTTGTGCAGGCTTTCTCTAGTTGCGGTGAGCAGGGGCTACTCTTCGTTACGGTGCATGGGCGTCTCATTGCAGTGGCTTCTCTTATTGTGGAGCACGGGTTCTAGGCGCATGGGCTTCAGTAGATGTGGCTCGCAGGCTCTAGAGCACAGGATCAGTAGTTGTGGCGCATGGGCTTAGTTGCTCCACAGCATGTGGGATCTTCCTGGACCAGGGCTCGAACCCATGTCCCCTGCATTGGCAGGCGGATTCTTAACCACTGCGCCACCAGGAAAGCCTAACAACAAAGCATTTTTTAAATGCTTTAAAATGTAAAACACAGTGAAATGCACATAATTGAACAATAAGCTATTATACTAGAATTTAAAATACTTAAAATTATATCCTCCATCACCTAAAAATATAGTTGCTAAAAACACTTGCTTTGTATGTAGAAACTTGTCTTACTTGCTTTGCTTCCTTCTCTGCAATTGTCTTTAATATTTTCTTAACTCTTTGCGAAATGTGAAAGACACTGTGGAAATATTTTCAGTTCAAGTGCCCAGTGGCAGAGTGTGGCTCACACTGATGCTATGATGGCCTTTTAGCACTGGCAAGGTCTGAAATGTGTAGCCCTCATGTTGACACTCAGTGTGCTTTTCAAAGTATCTACACATGGTTCTCACATTCTACAGAACATATATGGAAAATGTCTTAAGGATTTTCCTGTATATCATTTTCTCAAAATTTTTGTATTGAGTTTTGGTATCATAAATCAAAATTTTTGCCAACTGAACAGTGGCAAGATCTGTATTTTAAATCCTAGTATCATAGCTTATTGTTGAATTATGTGTATTTCACTGTGTTTTACTAACATTTCAGGAAATTGGTTGGGGAGTTGGATTGACATATTAAACGTTATCATTTTTCTCATTTAAAATAATGTGAAGTTGTCTCCTAGAAAACATTGTTGGATAAAACATCTGATCATCAGGTACAAATTACTCACAACAAACAAGGGATACCTTTATTTTTCCTAGCATGTTCCCTACCATTTGCTCTCTGCTCGTTTCTTTCTTTCCATTCTATTTTTACACATTTTCTCATTTAATTCTGACAACATTAAAATGTACCTAGTATGACCCTATTTTAGAGATGAGGGCACTGAGATTCAGGGAGGTCTGTCATGGCTGTATTCCTTTCCTGACTGTGGTTGCTGTAACAAATTACCACAAACTTAGTACTTTTAACAACAGAAATTTATACACTCACAATTCTGGAGGCCAGATGTCCAAAATCAAGGTGTTGGCAGAGCCCTGCTCCCTCCAGAGGCTCTAGCAGAGATTCCACTCCATGCCTCGTCCACCTTCTGGTGGTTGCTGGTATTTCTTGGCGTGGGGCCACCATATCACTCCAGTGCCTCCAAGGTCGCATCTCCTCCTCTTCTGTGTCTCTAAAAGCTCACTCTGCCCCTCTCTTCTAAGAATACTTACAATAGCATTTAGGGCTCCCTGGAATAATCCAGAATGGTTTCCTCATCTCAAGAGCTTTAACTTAGTCACATCTGTAAAGAATCTTTTTCCAAATAAGCTCACATTCACATATTCCAAGAATTTGACATGGATGCTTTTTTAGGGACCATTTTTCAGCCTAACACACTGGGGCTCAGTGTCACCCAGCATGACATGGTGTATATGTTCAGATGTAGGACTTGCAGATTCCAGAATTCATGTTCTTTCTGCTCCATGTGTTATTTTCCATGATACTGCAAGATCTGTCATCTCTGTCTCTCCCTATATCTCAGCCTCCCTTCCATCTGCCTTACCTCAGAGCAAAGTCAATATTCTGCTCCCCCAGCTCCAGGGCCCTTTCCAAGGAGAATCTGAAAAGGCTGAGCTGCCCATTAACAAATTCTATCATACACTCTTGGCTTCCTTTCCAATACTCAGTCAGCTTCCTGAGTCTAGTTCAAGGACCACACTGGATCACAAAAGCAACCTTGCTTTGAGGAAATAACAATTATCTCTTTCCCACTGATACTGATTTTTTAGTGTCCCCATAATATGACAGAAAAGAATGCTAAATATCATTCTCTTTCTTTTTTCTGAACTTGTTGTCTGCTGTTACTTAGGGAATGAAAATGGACAGAAAAAGGAAACCAGGCTAAGTCTCCTAAACTGTCCTAGAACATATGGTATGAAGGTTAGTCAAAGCCAAGTTGCTTTTTGTCAAGAGATTGCTTGATCTAGAATCCATGTACGAACTGATGATTTTTCCACCTGCTTAACACATGGGACAGTAAAGATCTGCAAAGTGCTATTCTGTACAAATATTTCTCGTTCATTCTAGGAACCAGCATTCACATTTACAGACTACCTGTAATTTACAGACACATTTACAATGTAACCTTTCTTTTCACACTCTACCTAAATATTATACTATATTTTATATAAAATATAGAAACTTACACATTGTATGGCCTATTTACAAACCCCTCCCCATTCAAGTTGTCATTCGAATTACATCTACATGCATCATAAATCAGACAAGATGATTTCATCATTTTTACTTAGATAGACATATATTTAAAAGAAATTAAGAGGGGAAAATGAGCTTATATTTACTTTACTATTTTAAGATTTCTAATGTTCTCTATTCTTACCTGAGGATATGAGTTTTCATCTATTATTTCTTTTCATCCTAAAGAACTTTCTTCAACATTTCTTGTAATATAAGTTAGTATGCAGGCAATAAATTTTCTCAGTTTTTCTTTAACTGAAAGCAACTTTCCCTCCATTCATTTTTTTTCCTTTGAGTTACAATATTAGACAATGAAATGTTTCAGGTGTACAACACAGTGTTTGACAATTTTTAAGATTATACTCCATTTATAGTTATTACAAAATATAGGCCATATTCCCTGTGCTGTATCTTTGTAGCTTATTTTTTTAATTTTTAATTTATTTTTTTATACAGCAGGTTCTTATTAGTTATCCATTTTACACACATCAGTGTATATATGTCAATCCCAATCTCCCAATTCATCACACCACCCCCCCACCGCCGCCACTTTCCCCTCTTGGTGTCCATATGCTTGTTCTCTACATCTGTGTCTCAATTTCTGCCCAGCAAACCGGTTCATCTGTACCATTTTTCTAGGTTCCACATATATGTGTTAATATATGATATTTGTTTTTCTCTTTCTTACTTCACTCTGTATGACAGTCTTTAGATCCATCTGCGTTTCAACAAATGACCCAATTTTGTTCCTTTTTATGGCTAAGTAATATTCCATTGTATACACGTACCACTAATTCTTTATCCATTCATCTGTCAATGGGCATTTAGGTTGCTTCCATGAGCTAGCGATTGTAAATAGTGCTGCAATGAACATTGGGGTGCATGTGTCTTTTTGAATTATGGTTTCCGCTGGGTATATGCCCAGTAGTGGGATTGCTGGGTCATATGGTAATTCTATTTTTTTTTTAAGGAACCTCCATACTGTTCTCCACAGTGGCTGTATCAATTTACATTCCCACCAACAGTGCAAGAGGATGCCCTTTTCTCCACACTCTCTCCAGCACTTGCTGTTTGTAGATTTTCTGATGATGCCCATTCTAACTTGTGTGAGGTGATACCTCATTGTAGTTTTGATTTGCATTTCTCTAATAATTAGTGATTTTGAGCAGCTTTTCATGTGCTTCTTGGCCATCTGCATGTCTTCTTTGGAGAAACGTCTATTTAGGTCTTTTGCCCATTTTTGGATTGGGTCGTTTGTTTTCATCATATTGAGCTGCACGAGCTGTTTATATATTTTGGAGATTAATCCTTTGTCTGTTTATTCATTTGCAAATATATATTTTTTCCATTCTGAGGGTTGTCTTTTCGTCTTGTTTGTAGTTTCCTTTGCTTTGCAAAAGCTTTTGAGTTTCATTAGGTCCCATTTGTTTATTTTTGTTTTTATTTCCATTTCTCTAGGAGGTGGGTCAAAAAGGATCTTGCTGTGATTTGTGTCAAAGAGTGTTCTTCCTATGTTTTCCTCTAAGAGTTTTATAGTGTCCGGTCTTACATTTAGGTCTCTAATCCATTTTGAGTTTATTTTTGTGTATGGTGTTACGGAGTGTTCCAATTTCATTCTTTTACATGTTGCTGTCCAGTTTTCCCAGCACCACTTATTGAAGAGACTGTCTTTTCTACATTGTATATCTTTGCCTTTTTTGTCATAGACTAGTTGACCATAGGTGCATGGGTTTGTCTCTGGGCTTTCTATCCTGTTCCATTCATCTATATTTCTGTTTTTGTGCCAGTACCATATTGTCTTGATTACTATAGCTTTGTAGTATACTCTGAAGTCATGAAGTCTGATTCCTCCAGCTCAATTTTTTTTCCCTGAAGACTGCTTTGGCTATTCAGGGTCTTTTGTGTCTCCATACAAATTTTAAGATTTTTTGTTCTAGTTATGTAAAAAATGCCATTGGTAATTTGATAGGGATTGCATTGAAACTGTAGATTGCTTTGAATACTATATTCATTTTCACAATATTAATTCTTCCAATCCAAGAACATTGTATATCTCTCCATCTGTTGGTATCATCTTTAATTTCTTTCATCAGGGTCTTATAGTTGTCAGCACACAGTTCTTTTGTCTCCCTAGGTAGGTTTATTCCTAGGTATTTTATTCTTTTTATTGCAAAGGTAAATGGGAGTCTTTCCTTAATTTCTCTTTCAGATTTTTCATCATTAGTGTATAGAAATGCAAGAGATTTCTGTGCATTAATTTTGTATCCTGCCACTTTACCAAATTAATTGATTAGCTCTAGTAGTTTTCTGGTGGCATCTTTAGGATTCTCCATGTATACTATCATGTCATCGGCAAACAGTGACAGTTTTACTTCTTCTTTTCCAATTTGTATTCCTTTTATTTCTTTTTCTTCTCTGATTGCTGAGGCTAGGACTTCAAAAACTATGTTGAATAATGGTGAGAGTGGACATCCTTGTCTTGTTCCTGATCTTAGAGGAAATGCTTTCAGTTTTTCACCATTGAGAATGATGTTTGCCGTGGGTTTGTCATATATGGCCTTTATTATGTTGAGGTAGGTTCCCTCTATGCCCACTTTCTGGAGAGTTTTTATCATAAATTGGTGTTGAATTTTGTCAAAAGCTTTCTCTGCATCTACTGAGATGATCATATGGTTTCTCTTCTTCAATTTGTTAATATGGTGAAATATATTGATTGATTTGCTTATACTGAAGAATTCTTGCATCCCTGGGATAAATCCCACTTCATCATGGTGTATGATCCTTTTAATGTGTTGTTGGATTCTGTTTCCTAGAATTTTGTTGAGGACTTTTGCATCTATATTCATCAGTGATATTGGTCTATAATTTTCTTTTTTTGTAGAATCTTTGTCTAGTTTTGATATCAGGGTGATGGTGGCCTCATAAAATGAGTTTGGGAGTGTTCATTTCTCCGCAATTTTTTTGAAGAGTTTGAGAAGGATGGGTGTTAGCTCTTCTCTAAATGTTTGATAGAATTCACCTGTGAAGCCATCTGGTCCTGGACTTTTGTTTGTTGGAAGAATTTTAATTAGTTTCAATTTCATTACTTGGAATTGGTCTGTTCATATTTTCTATTTTTTCCTGGTTCAGTCTTGGAAGGTTATACCTTGTCCATTTCTTACAGGTTGTCCATTTTATTGGCGTAGAGTTGCTTGTAGCAGTCTCTTAGGATGCTTTGCATTTCTGCCGTGTCTGTTGTAACTTCTCCCATTTCATTTCTAATTTTATTGATTTGAGTCCTCTCCCTCTTTTTCTTGATGAGTCTGGCTAAAGGTTTATCAATTTTATCTTCTCAAAGAAATAGCTTTTAGTTTTATTGATCTTTGCTATTGTTTTCCTTGTTTCTATTTCATTTATTTCTGCTCTAATCTTGATGATTTCTTTTCTTCTGCTGACTTTGGGTTTTGTTTGTTCTTGCTTCTCTAGTTCCTTTAGGTGTAAAGTTAGATTGTTAATTTGAGATTTTTCTTGTTTCTTGTTTCTTTTATAGCTATAAACGTCCCTGTTAGAACTGCTTTTGCAGCATCCCATAGGTTTTGGATCGTCATGTTTTCATTGTCATTTGTCTCTAGGTATTTTTTGATTTCCTCTTTGATTTCTTCAGTGATCTCTGGTTATTTAGTAACGTATTGTTTAGCCTCCATGTGTTTGTGTTTGTTATGTTTTTTTCCCTGTAATTCATTTCTAATCTCATAGTGTTGTGGTCAGAAAAGATGCTTGATATAATTTCAATTTTTTAAAATTTACTGGGGCTTGATTTGTGACCCAAGATGTGATCTATCCTGAAGAAAGTTCCATGTGCACTTGAGAAGAAAGTGTAATCTGCTGTTTTTGGATGGAATGTCCTATAAATATTAATTAAATCTATCTTGTCTATTGTGTCATTTAAAGCTTCTGTTTCCTTATTTATTTTCATTTTGGATGATCTGTCCATTGCATTGGTGTAAGTGAGGTGTTAAAGCCCCCCACTATTATTGTGTTACTGTCGATTTCCTCTTTTATAGCTGTTAGAAGTTGCCTTATGTATTGAGGTACTCCTATGTTGGGTGCATATATATTTATAATTGTTATATCTTCTTGGATTGCTCCCTTGATCATTATGTAGTGTCCTTCCTTGTCTCTTGTAACATTCTTTATTTTAAAGTCTATTTTATCTGATATGAGTATTGCTACTCCAGCTTTCTTTTGATTTCCATTTGCATGGAATATTTTTTTCCATACCCTCACTTTCAGTTTGTATGTGTACCTAGGTCTGAAGTGGGTCTCTTGTAGATAGCATATATACGGGTCTTATTTTTGTATCCATTCAGCGAGCCTGTGCCTTTTGCTTGGAGCATTTAATCCATTCATGTTTAAGGTAATTATCGATATGTACGTACCTATTACCATTTTCTTAATTGTTTTGGGTTTCTTTTTCTAGGTACTTTTCTTCTCTTGTGTTTCCCACTTAGAGAAGCTCCTTTAGCATTTGTTGTAGAGCTGGTTTGGTGGTGCTGAATTCTCTTAGCTTTCGATTTCTCCATCGAATCTGAATGAGATCCTTGCTGGGTAATCTTGGTTGTAGGTTCTTCCCTTTCATCACTTAAATATATCATGCCACTCCCTTCTGGCTTGTAGAGTTTCTGCTGAGAAATCAGCTGTTAACCTTAAGGGAGTTCCCTTGTATCTGTCGTTTTTCCCCTGCTGCTCTCAATAATTTTTCTTTGTCTTTAATTTTTGCCAATTTGATTACTACGTGTCTTGGCATGTTTCTCCTTGGGTTTATCCTGTATGGGACTCGCTGTGCTTCCTGTACTTGGGTGGCTATTTCCTTTCCCATGTTAGGGAAGTTTTCGACTATAATCTCTTCAAATATTTTCTCTGGTCCTTTCTCTCCCTCTTCTCCTTCTGGGATCCCTATAATGCGAATGCTGTTGCATTTAATGTTGTCCCAGAGGTCTCTTAGGCTGTCTTCATTTCTTTTCATTCTTTTTTGTTTATTCTGTTCCACAGCAGTGAATTCCACCATTCTGTCTTCCCGGTCACTTATCTGTTCTGCCTCAGTTATTCTGCTATTGATTCCTTCTAGTGTAGTTTTCATTTCAGTTATTGTATTGTTCATCTCTGTTTGTTTGTTCATTAATTCTTCTAGGTCTTGGTTAAACATTTCTTGCATCTTCTCGATCTTTGCCTCCATTCTTTTTCCGAAGGTCCTGGATCATCTTCACTATCATTATTCTGAATTCTTTTTCTGGAAGGTTGCCAATCTCCACTTCATTTAGTTGTTTTTCTGGGGTTTTGTCTTGTTCCTTCACCTGGTACATAGCCCTCTGCCTTTTCATCTTGTCTATCTTTCTGTGAATGTGTTTTTTCTTCCACAGGCTGCAGGACTGTAGTTGTTCTTGCTTCTCTGATGTTTGTTGAATGATTAAGTAAACCCTGAAACTTTTGAATACTTGAAATTATTGAGTTTACCCCTAAAAAAAGTGAGGATTTATCAGTTTTATTTCTGGACTCTGTAAATCTGATCTTGGATTTTACCATTATTTAGTATTAAATATTAAATACTTAATACTTATTAAGGATTATTTTATATTACATATTTTGTCTTTCAAAAGTACAGTTTTACATTTGTATTCAGTGTTATAATTAAAGTTACAATTATTTAAATCTCACTTTTAATTGGTTTCAGTATTAATGGTCAATTTCTTAATATCATTTACTTCTATTAATTCTTAAGTTTGTTCTCTCTCAACTAGCCCAGTGCTTCCTAAACCTTAATGCATGTAAGAATCTCCTAGAAAAACTGTTAACACAGAAATCGCTGCATTCCATCCGCAGAAATTTAGCTTCAGGGGGTTTGGGGTTGACCTGAGAATCTGTAGTAGTTTCCAGATAATGTTGATGTTACTGAACCCTGAACCACACTTTGAGTAGCACTGACCTGGCCTATATCCTTAAGCCATTTCCCTAGTAAAGAGGTTTTGTTTTCTTTTTTCTTGCATATTTGAGAATTTCTTTCTGTTACTTTTACAAGTGAAAGGCAACTTGACTATATTTACCTTTCTTGGGTACTCTTGTAACTGTTCCAAGCATATTTTCATAGATTTTATAGCAAGAGCACCTATTATATAGTGTGAAATTTAAAAACAACAAAAAAGGGCAGTCTGATTGTTGCTCCTTTGTAAGGTAAATTGTTTTCTTTGCCGGCATATTTAAAGGATTTTTTTTCTTTATTATTGTAATTTTAAAAGAAAAAAATTGCCAAGTCGTAATGGTATGGAACCCTTTTGATGAATGTTGTCTGGAGTATGGAAAGTCCTTCCAATTTGAGTACTGAAGCTTTCTTGGTTTTGTTTTTTACCCCAAAAGAACTTTTATTAATTTTTGATTATTCCTTGTGTTCCAATTATTGCTGCCTCAAGAACATCTATAATTCTTAGATTTTGTCTAATGTTTAAGTTTATGATCTCTGTCTTCTCTATTTTTAGTCTTCTCTATTTCATTAATTTTTATTGTTCTTCATTTTGATAGAACATAACAATTTCCTTTCAACAATAGTGATATACATATGTTTTTCGATTTATTTATTTATTTATTTATTTATTTATTTATTTATTTATTTAGTGGTACGCGGGCCTCTCACTGTTGCGGCCTCTCCCGTTGCGGAGCACAGGCTCCAGACACGCAGGCTCAGCAGCCATGGCTCACAGGCCTAGCCGCTCCGCAGAATGTGGGATCTTGCCGGACCAGGGCACGAACCCATGTCCCCTGCATCGGCAGGCAGTCTCTCAACCACTGCGCCACCAGGGAAGCCCCATATATTTTAAATGATATTTTTTTTTCAGCTCTAATGCATATTCTAACATGGCATTCTGGTTTCTTTACCATGTTTTCTTGACTAACCTGTCTCCTTTTCTAATCATCCTGCTTTCTTTTAGTCTAAACTTATTCTCTCGTTTATCTTTCTGTATCTTAAAGTTATTGAGGATGTTGAACTTCTAAAAATTCTTTCATATTCCTCTGGCAAATCATCCTGGGAGGTCAACTGTTACTCTGAGTCTGTCAGACACTGTTCTCTTTTTTGTGTCCATCATGATTTTTTAATTTTTAGTTTATCATGGAAGAGCCAGTGTTTGTTAAGAAAGAGATGATAACTGTCTTTACTTATGTGTCTTTACTTGAATTCCCTACTGGTGGATCATAAGTTGGTTTACAGAACTTATATCCCAATTCCCAGCCTCTAGCAGGTTTTCCATCTAGTGGAGCTCCTTGGGTTTATGTAGAATCTTCTAGTTCCACTGCCTATATCTATGTCCAATCTGAATACAGAAAAACAAGCAAACAAAAAAAAACCCAAGAATCCACAAGGCCCCCTTCACTTTTAGCATAGCTATTGAACTTTAACTATGACAGATATTGACAAATCTGCTTCCAAAAATATTATAGTCGCATGTAGTAGGCAGAATAATGTCTACATCCTAATCTCTAGAATCTGTGATGCTAGGTTTACATGACAAAGAAGAATTAAGTTGGCAGATGGAATTAAGGCTGCTAATCATCTGACCTTAAAATAGATATTCCACTATTACTCAGCTGGACTCAATATATCTCAAGGATCCTTAAATATGAAGAGAGAGAGATAGAAGAGTCAGAGTGATGCAATATGAGAAAGACAACTAGCCATTGCTGGCTTTGAACATGGAGGAGGGCCACAAGCCAAGGAATGTGGGTAAACTCTAGAAGCTGGAAAATGGAAGGAAACAGATTCTCTGCAGAGACTCCAGAAAGAAATTCAGCCCACCAACACCTTGATTTTATCCTGATGAAATCCAAATCCATTTCAGACTTCTGACCTCCAGAACTTTAAAATAATAAATCTGTGTTATTTTGAGCTGCTATGTTTGTGGTAATTTATTGCAGAAGCCATAAGAAACTAATACATGACCATCTCTTTGGTCAATCGCTATTTGCATTCTCAACGTGAATGTAGAAATCCAAGTCTGCATTAACAGTGGTGCTTCAAAAAAGTAGTTACATTGTGTAAGAATTCTCATTTACTTTTGTAATTACTCTCTGCATATTTCTGAACCAGGGGAAAGACTGCAGCCAAAGGACAAAGGTCTTTCCTCCTTTTAGTCATAGCACAAGGGAAACACCAGGTGAAAAAAAAAAAAAATATATATATATATATTGCTATAGAGGAGTCTACTAACTAGAAGTTTGGTGAAACTAAAATGAACAATTTCACCTGTTTCCCTTGTGCTATGACTAGAAGGAGGAAAGAGTATTTTTATAGCAAATTGGAAAAAGTTATATTAGAGGAGACTATCAGGCATTAATTTAATTTCATGTATTCTTAAATCTCTTTTTGGGTAAGGTGCTGATCCTACTAACTCACTCCTTCATGTGTGAATACAAACTTGAGAAATTATAGTTTTCTATAAAGGGAACATGTTTTTCTAACTATAAGAATTCTTTTTCCTTTACATGGGTAGAACCATGGCCTATCTATTTTAATTTTATGCAGCACTACTTTTCCTTGGGGAAGAAGTAAAAGATCACATTTTCAAATGTTTCTCTCTCTCTAAATAGGAGGCTACTAAGACTGAGATTTCCATATATCTTGATTTGCCCAAGTAGGTATCTCTCTACTCACTGGTCTCTGGAAATCACGATGTTTACCCAAGATTTTACTCAAGAGGCTAAAGTCATGGATAAATATTAAGAGGAAATCGACAAAGGCATATTAAGCTCTAAGGAATAAACTATACTGTCCTAAAAGAAACATATTATTACAGAGTTAACACAGCACCACTTTCTACCTTGCCAGTATTAAAGGCCACATGGCAGCCAGTACTCTTCACATGACCTTGCTTGCCCTGAACAATTTCTGCACAGCAGATAAAGGGCCAAAGCACAACACAGTTCAGTGAATAGCATAAACTCATTCATCCACATTTACTAGATCTTACACCATCAGGCTTCTCACTGCTCCTACTATAAGAATCACCTTATCCTTGCATGTTGGACACAGCTGTTCTGGACGTATAGTTTTTTAGCTGGACCAGCACTGAATCAAGAGAAAGGTCCTCTACTATTAGTCTGCAGTAGGGTCTAATATTTCTACCACTGCAATCATCAAACAAGACAAAGACTTTGTATCTCCAGGAGGATTAAGTCAAAACATAGATAGACTGACCTAGGAGGAGAGCCATTAGTCTTTGTCAGATAAGTATGATTACTTGATGGCATTCATTGCTTAGTCGAGTTGCAAAGAATACTGCAAAAATTAAGCAGGCTAATTTGGGAAGGACCAGAAGGCAAATTTGAGAAACATTAGGATATGGGTAAGGAACACTAAGATACTAAATTTTTTCTGAGCATGACCCTGCCCTGGTAGAGGTAACTGGTGGGCTCCTTAAAATATAGATATTCTCTTGGTAGTGTTAGCCAATGTGAACCCAGCATGAAGAAAAATGAAAAGCATCACAACTCTTTAAAAACAAATATTTTCACTTTTATGGGAGCCTATGAAACAAGTGGTTAAGAGCATGGGCTCTGAAGTCAAACTACAAAGGTTCAAATCCTGGCCTTGCCCCTCACAGGAATGCTATGTAACTTTCTTATGCCTCATTTCCTGCATCCGTAAACTGGGGATAACACTGTTACCTCTTTGGCTACTTTCGGAGCATCAGCTATGCTAAAACATGTAAAGCTCCTAGCACAGTGCCTAACACATAATAATAGCTGCATATAATTGCGGCTGCTAAGGAGAAGCTGCAAAGCCTTCTGGGTAAGAAAAGGGACTCTGGAAGAAGACTGTCTAGGCTCTGCCATTTAATAGCTGTGTGATCTCAGGCAACTTATTAACTCTTTTGTGCTTCACTTTCCTCATCTGTAAAATGAGAGTAATAATAATAATCATACCAGGGTTATTTTGAGGATTAAGTGAGTTAATATTTGTAAAATGTTTAAAAGAGCGTCTGGCATATAATGTGTTGATTAATAAATTATTCGGCTCTCTTCAGTTTTAAAACTGTGATCATGGAAAACCAAGGTCTCTGTAGGGTACTCTGGGGGGGGTCCATGTGGTAGAGTAAAGGTTCCTACTGTTTTAAAAAAAACAGGAAAAGGAAAAAACAAATAAAAAGGAAGGGAAGTAGAGAGAGAAGGAGGGAAGGAGGCAGGAGAAAAGGAAAGAAGGAAACAAACCATGGTCCTATACCAATGAGCCCTCATAAAAATATCTATATCAGTCCAGTTTTTACAAAACATTCAATGTATTTATATATATTATCTGGAGAATTTTACCAGATCATTTTAAGGTTCCTTCTAGGTAGAAAATTCTCTGAATTTCAGTAAATTCAAAGACATACCTTCCCAAACTTCTTTAGGGTAAACAAAAATCTCAGTAATTCTAATTTAACATGCAAATCATGAATATTCACCACAGTCAAATGAATAATAAATCACCCCTGAGTTCAAGTGCTTGCGATGCAAAATTGCCTATTTCCTAAAACATTCAGAAATCTGTTTTTAAATTGCTTTTTATTAATTTTGCTCTCATGATGGTTGCTCTTCAAAGCAACCTGAAAAATGTGCCATCTTCAGCATTAAGGAGATTAAAGAGAAATGAGGAAAGCACAGTATGATGCCATTTACAAAAGGAAAGAGGGTCCGTGGATCAGAGGTCTGGGCACTTGAAGACATCTTTTAAATGTCACTAGACAAAATTTATGATATAAAAGGGAATGTTCCTTCATCATTCTGAGTATTGTTATCTATATGAATAATAAATCAAAAGGCTCTTTATCCATTTATGGCTGAACATTATGACCTTAGATAGATTGGCAATGTGATTTACTCCACTGATATCAATGAAACTGAAACCCAGTGAAAATACCACTGGATTGGCCCAACATTCTGGAAAATCAATGAGGCTTCGGAGAACAGTCTGAGAGGAGAGTATTTTAAAAATGCAAATATTTTTGGCATCGTTAAATCAATAAACTCATTAAGATTTCTTTTAAATAACTACCCTTCAGTCTTTGCTACATAGCAAACCCAAGTACATTCAAGCTTAACAGGGTTGTCTACTTCATAATTTTATGGAGAGATATCACTCGTATTTATCCCCAAATTGGTTTGAATTATTAATATTTTACTTTTAAAAGATGAATGCAATGTGATTCCATTTATATGAAATTTAGAATATGCAAAACTTATAGTGATTAGAAGTATACCCATTGGTGATAAAATTATGAAGAAATGAAATGATTATTGCAAAGAACTGGATAGTGACTACCTCTAATGTCATCAGAGAGAGGACTGAGATTGGGAGGGTTTTCCTGGGACTCAGAACACAGAAAATATTCTATGTCTTGACCTGAGTAAACCTTGACATGAGGGTTCATTTATAATTATTCATTGAACTACACATACATGTCTTATGTACTTTACTTATATCAATTATATGTCACAATTTTATTTAGATAGGATATTCTATTCTGAGGTGACTCTCTAGTCTATTACATAGGTCATACTTAATATTAAAAAAGTATTCACTGTTTATTTGAAATTCAAATTTAGCTGGGGGTCCTTAATTTTATCTGGCAAACTTACCCCAATCAGAATAGCAGTTAGATTACAAAAACTTTTTTTTTTTAAAAAAAGGGCAAAATAAACCACAGATATAATGTGTTCTTAGAAGTCTTGGTCATTCCTGTTTTATATTCTATTAATAGGATAAATCTGTGTCTCATGGCTTGTGACCATCCCCCAGGGTTCTTGGGTCCAGGGACTATAAACAAAAGTAGGCTATATAGATGCAAGTTATAGTTTGCTTATAGGAAGGCAAAGAAGCTGACCCTTATAAATACAGCCATGCCTTTAAGAAAGGAGAACTTCAAGTCATAAACAAATCTGAAAAAAATTAAGCTGTTCTTTTTTTTTTTAAGCAATGATTTGCCTTTTATTATGTGCATTTGTTTGCACAGGAAAGGAAAAGACAATCAAATAGGTAAAATGGATGCTATATCGCTCCCTCATACATGAAGAATTACACATCTGTCTAACAATACTAACCATTCTGAAAGATAATTATGGATCAATGCTTTAAAAAATATCCTGAATTGCCTGCAGAAATGGCAAGGAGAATTCAATTAAATTATTTGTAAAAGCCAGTCTTTTTTTCCTATCCATCTGCTACTTGAAATGGGATGACCTTTCAAACAGTGCTTGCCAGTTCTCAAAGCAAACTCTAAATAAAGAAGTGGAATGTGGCTTTTTTTCCCCTCTCCACCAGGTTCAGCATAGAAAGAGCATTTGTACTGACATTCTACACCACTCAAAAGAATGCAGATTTGGCCTCTAGAACATAAAAGAGGCATTTAAGAATATCAATCAGGCTCTGTCCCCATGCCTTCAGTCATGACATTTGCCTTCTAGCAGAAAGGTGTGCTGCTTCCCAGATAAATGTTTGAGAACTAGCTACATGAAGTCATTTACTCGCTGGAGAAAAACTGGAAACCCCACCCCCAAACTAATGGGATAAAGCAAACATGTAGTGAAGAACCCCTTGTTAAGCTGCCTATGGCAGGAGAGCTAATTCAGAAAGGTCAAGTGTTTAAGTAACAATAGACTCTAAACAGACCTTCCAAAGGCCTCTCCTTAGGCCTTATATTATCAACTAACAGCTTGTACTCTGAGACTATTAACAGCAGTGTTTTCTTCACTGAGTCTATATATATTTTTTACCTTGTTTTACTGTTCCCCCTGCCCCTCTTAATTTTTTAAACATTTCCAATTTGGTCTTTCATGTCTTTTTTTTTTTAATCAGAATGTCTTAAGAGATTCAATGAATACGAAAAGTACAGCAAGCACATTTCCAGAAGTTAAAAAAATACAAGAAAATATAAAAGATAATTATCACATTACCCAGAGAAAACCACTGCTAACAGTCTGGCGTGTATATTTCCACTCATTTTAATGCATAATATATCTAAAGATTGGATCATACTATGTAACAACTGGAATCAACTATTTTATGCATATCTCTCTATGTCATAAATGTGTGGAAAGGGAATGTTGCCTGCCATTCCAGTAAACAACAAATGTTGCCCACAATGTTTGCTTCAGTGGACAAATGGAGATTTACATCATCGTTCATGAATTTTCATTATAACTATGTAACTTTGTACATGTGGCTGTATGTGTGTACACAGTTGTAATACAACCTGTAAGTGAACTTATTTAAATGCTCAACTATTTATGAATATAGAGATTTACAGCTTTTTTCATTATTATAAACAAAGCTGTAGTGAACATCCATGTGCAAATCTTTATAATTATTTCCTTAGCATTACTTTCTATAAGTTGTATGGCTGGACAGGAAAGTATGAACATTTATCAAAGTTTTTAAGTTAATATTGCCAAACTGCCCTCCAGAAGTATTGTACATACTCAATGTTTAATACCATAAACTCTGTATAACATTGAGAAGTATCAGTTTCTTGGACAATTGACAATCTGAACAAAATCTCATTATTGCTCTACTTATCATTGTTTTGATCACTAATGAAGCTGAAAGTTTTATTGGTGTTTTTGTATCTTCTCCTTTGTGAATTACCATTCAAATATTTTGCCCATTTTTTAAAGAGGTAAAAGCGTTATCTTAAAATACAATAAAACCATGAGGATTTAAGATAAGTCCATACACATATAGAAGCAAAAACAAAAAAATGCTGAAGAGAATAAATAATTATTTTAATTTTTAAAATAACATATCCTCAGCAAAACAAATAGACACATACATATGTATGTTAACAAATGTTTCTGCTTAAACAAATTAAATAAAAACACACATACACACACACACATAAAATAAACCAATACTTTCCTTAGCTCTATTCCCAATCCCATTTTCCCATGGTAACTAATAAAAAACAAAAACAAAAAATACAAAGTTACTTGTTTATCTTTCTACATCTTTCTCTAGCTTCATACAAAATATATACAAACATAGATTTGTATACAGAGCCATTCTTCTCTTTTTCATTTTAATGGGCTCATACTTTCTCGATTACTCAACCAAATGACTATTTACTTACTTTATCATGGACACATTGGATATCACATATAGATCTACCTAATCATTTTTATTCATTGCAAAATATTCCACAGTACAGTTATAAATATGTTCAATAATTTCCCTATTAATGAGCTATTTTTTGGTTAATGCTTTGTTTTGTTTTTGCCACTACAAACAATGCAGCACACATCCTTCACTAGACATTTTTATATGATAAAGAATCCTAATAGTAGACATGCAGTGTCAAAGAGCAGGTATACCATTAACTTTGATAGCTACTGCCAGATCTATCAGGGTATGAAAACTTTTTTGCTTCCTCATTATAATATGAATTTGTATTTCCATGACTACTAGTGAGGTTGAGCAGACTTTCCTAAGTCTTTGGTCATTTAAGTTTTCCCTTTTATGAACTGCAAATTAATATCTTTAGCCAGTTTTTCAAATATGGTGTATAACTTTATCTCATCAATGTATAGGAGAGTTCCTAGTTTTCTTATGCTTATATTATTTATATCTTTAATTCATCTGAAATTTTAAAAAATTTTACAGTGAAAATAGAAGTATATCATTTATAAATTACATATTAAAAGCAGCTTTTACATCATTTTTTAAATAGACATACATTTCCCACTGAGTGAAAAAGCCAGTTTTACTATATATTTGGCTCATTATTACATATTTTTATTGGTTTCTGACTCTGTTTTCTACTCCAGTGATCAACTTTTCTCATGGCCAATAACATACAGTTTCCATAACAGCAACTATATTAAGTTTTAATGTCTAGAAGGAAGAGTCAAAATAAAAACCTGTTGCCATTCTGACTGGAATTCCATTAACATATGTGTTATTTTAGAAAGGAATGGCACCTTATAATATTTAGAAATATTATAAAATATAGTATGACTATTTATTTTCTTGTTAAGTTTATTACTAAGAGTTTTATATTTTTTTGTTCATATAAATGAATTTTTTTCTATGTCTATGCAACTGGTTATTGAAGGTATAAAAAGCTTTGCTTTTTATATACTTACCTTGTGGCCATTCAGCTTATATGTTTTCTTAGTAATATAGTCTGTAACAGAGTCTTAAGTTTTCTAGCAACAAATTCATATCATCTGAAGATGAAGAAAACTGTGTTTGATTTTTTCCAATATTTATATTGCTTAATTTTACTGTTTAATTACATCATATAGAACCCACAACACAGTGCTAAGTAACAGTGTTGACAGCAAATATCCCCCTGCATTTTTCCTGGTCTTAAGAGAAATGGATTTTAAAGTTCACTGTTTAATGTAATGTGATGATGGGTTTTTATAAATATTCTTTATTATGCTTCATTAACTTCCTACTATGCCCATTTTATTTAGAGAGTTATTAGAAATTCCTAATAAATTTTATCAAATTCTTTTTTGGCATGTGTACTGTGAGGAAGAGAGTCACTGCAAAATTTATGGCCACCTGGTAACCTTAGTTTGAAATGAGATCTTTACATATGTAATTAGCTAAACTAAGATGAGGTCATACTGGATTAGTGTGGGCTCTAATCCAATGACTGGTGTCCTCCTAAGAAGAGAAAATAGAGACATCAATATTCAAGGATAACTCCATGTGATAACAAAGACAGATAAGGGAGTAATGTGTCTACAGGCCAAGGAACACCAAGGACTGCCAGCAACCACCAGAAATTAGAAAGAGGCAAAGAAGAATCATCCCTTAGACTCTTAGGAGAGACCTTGATCCTGCTGGCATCTTGATTTCACACACCTAGCATCTAGAACTGTGAGAGAAAAACATTTCTGTTGTTTTAAGTTACCAAGTTTGGTAATCTGTTATAGCATCCCTATGAAACTAACAAAGCGTGTATTCTTATAATCATATTATTTTTTTATTTTAATATGCTAATGTGATGAATGGTATAGATAAATTTCCAACTCTGAAGCAGCTAATAATTTTTGAAATAAACCTGATTTCAAATATTTTATTATACTTTTATAAGCAGATAGACTTTAGTTGCTACTTTTTAATTTATATATTTCTGTATAGAAAAATAAAAGTGGGACTTCCGGGTAAGATGGTGGAAGAGTAAGACGCGGAGATCACCTTCCTCCCCACGGATACACCAGAAATACAGCTACACGTGGAACAACTCCTACAGAACACCTACTGAACGCTGGCAGAAGACCCCAGACCTCCCAAAAGGCAAGAAACTCCCCACATACCTGGGTAGGGCAAAGCGGAGAGATCCCCGCACAGAGGATCGGTGCCAAGCGGCACTCACCAGGCCGAGAGGCTTGTCTGCTCGCCCGCCGGGGCGGGCGGCGCTGGAAGCTGAGGCTCGGGCTTCGGTCAGAGCACAGGGAGAGGACTGGGGCTGGCAGCGAGAACTCAGCCTGAAGGGGGCTAATGTGCCACAGCTAGCCGGGAGGGAGTCCGGGAAAACTCTGGAGCTGCCGAAGAGGCAAGAGACTTTTTCTTCCCTCTTGGTTTCCTGGTGCGCGAGGAGAGGGGATTAAGAGCGCTGCTTAAAGGGGCTCCACAGACGGGCGCGAGTCGCGACTGAAAGCGCGGAGCCCAGTGACGGGCGTGAGACGCTGGGGCTGCTGCTGCCGCCGCCAAGAAGCCTGTGTGCGAGCGCAGGTCACTGTCCACACCGCCCTTCCGGGAGCCTGTGCAGCCCGCCACTGCCGGGGTCCCAGGATCCAGGGGCGGCTTCCCTGGGAGAACGCACGGCGCACCTCAGGCTGGTGCAACGTCACGCCAACCTCTGCCGCTGCAGGCTCGCCCCGCACTCCGTGCCCCTCCCTCCCGCCCGGCCTGAGTGAGCCAGAGTCCCCAAAGAGGCTGCTCCTTTAACCCTGTCCTGTCTGAGCAAAGAACAGACGCCCTCTGGTGACCTACACACAGAGGCGGGGCCAAATCCACAGCTGAGACCCAGGAGCTGTGAGAACAAAGAAGAGAAAGGGAAATCTCTCCCAGCAGCCTCAGAATCAGCGGATTAAAGCTCCACAATCAACTTGATGTACCCTGCATCTGTGGAATACATGAATAGACAACAAATCATCCCAAATTGAGGAGCCAGGAGTCAGTGCTGTGCCTCTGAGGTGGGAGAGCCAACTTCAGGACACTGGTCCACAAGAGACCTCCCAGCTCCACATAATATCAAACGGCGAAAATCTTCCAGAGATCTCCATCTCAACACCAGCACCCAGCTTCACTCAACGACCAGCAAGCTACAGTGCTGGACACCCTATGCCAAACAACTAGCAAGACAGGAACACAACGCCACCCATTAGCAGAGAGGTGGCCTAAAATCATAAAAAGTCTGCAGACACCCCAAAACACACCACCAGACGTGGACCTGCCCACCAGAAAGACAAGATCCAGCCTCATCCACCAGAACACAGGCACTAGTCCCCTCCACCAGGAAGCCTACACAATCCAGTAAACCAACCTTAGCCACTGGGGACAGACACCAAAATCAACGGGAACTACGAACCTGCAGCCTGCAAAAAGGAGACCCCAAACACAGTAAGATAAGCAAAATGAGAAGACAGAAAAACACACAGCACATGAAGGAGCAAGATAAAAACCCACCAGACCTAACAAATGAAGAGGTAATAGGCAGTCTACCTGAAAAAGAATTCAGAATAATGATGGTAAAGATGATCCAAGATTCTATTTCCAAGATTCAAAATCTTGGAAATAGAATAGACAAAATTCAAGAAACAGTTAACAAGGACCTAGAAGAACTAAAGATGAATCAAGCATCGATTAAAAACACAATAAATGAAATAAAAAATACTCTAGATGGGATCAATAGCAGAATAACTGAGGCACAAGAACGGAGAAGTGAGGTGGGAGATAAAAGAGTGGAAATAACTGCTGCAGAGCAAAATAAAGAAAAAAGAATGAAAAGAACAGAGGACAGTCTCAGAGACCTCTGGGACAACATTAAACGCACCAACATTTAAATTATAGGGGTTCCAGAAGAAGAAGAGAAAAAGAAAGGGACTGAGAAAATATTTGAAGAGATTATAGTTGAAAACTTCCCTAATATGGGAAAGGAAATAGTTAATCAAGTCCAGGAGGCACAGAGAGTCCCATACAGAATAAATCCAAGGAGAAATACGCCAAGACACATATTAATCAAACTGTCAAAAATTAAACACAAAGAAATCATATTAAAAGCAGCAAGGCAAAAACAACAAATAACACACAAGGGAATCCCCATCAGGTTAACAGCCGATCTCTCAGCAGAAACTCTACAAGCCAGAGGGGAGTGGCAGGACATAATTAAAGTGATGAAGGAGAAAAGCCTGCAACCAAGATTACTCTACCCAGCAAGGATCTCATTCAGATTTGCTGGAGAAATTAAAACGTTTACAGACAAGCAAAAGCTGAGAGAGTTCAGCACCACCAAACCAGCTTTACAACAAATGCTAAAGGAACTTCTCTAGGCAAGAAACACAACAGAAGGAAAAGACCTACAATAACAAACCCAAAACAATTAAGAAAATGGGAATAGGAACATACATATCGATAATTACCGTAAATGTTAATGGATTAAATGCTCCGACCAAAAGACACAGACTGGCTGAATGGATACAAAAACAAGACCCATATATATGCTGTCTACAAGAGACCCACCTCAGACCTAGAGACACATATAGACTGAAAGTAAGGGGATGGAAAAAGATATTCCATGCAAATGGAAACCAAAAGAAAGCTGGAGTAGCAATTCTCATATCAGACAAAATAGACTTTAAAATAAAGACTACTAGAAGAGACAAAGAAGGACACTACACAATGATCAAGGGATCGATCCAAGAAGAAGATATAACAATTGTAAATATTTATGCACCCAACATAGGAGCACCTCAATACATAAGGCAAATACTAACAGCCATAAAAGGAGAAATCGACAGTAACACAATCATAGTAGGGGACTTTAACACCCCACTTTCACCAATGGACAGATCATCCAAAATGAAAATAAATAAGGAAACACAAGCTTTAAATGATACATTAAACAAGATGGACTTAATTGATATTTATAGGACATTCCATCCAAAAACAACAAAATACACATTTTTCTCAAGTGCTCATGGAACATCCTCCAGGATAGACCATATCTTGGGTCACAAATCAAGCCTTGGTAAATTTAAGAAAATTGAAATTGTATCAAGTATCTTTTCCGACCACAATGCTATGAGACTAGATATCAATTACAGGAAAAGAGCTGTAAAAAATACAAACACATGGAGGCTAAACAATACACTACTTAATAACGAAGTGATCACTGAAGAAATCAAAGAGGAAATTAAAAAATACCTAGAAACAAATGACAATGGAGACATGACGACCCAAAACCTACAGGATGCAGCAAAAGCAGTTCTAAGAGGGAAGTTTATAGCAATACAATCCCACCTTAAGAAACAGGAAACATCTCGAATAAACAACCTAACCTTGCACCTAAAGCAATTAGAGAAAGAACAAAAACATCCCAAAGTTAGCAGAAGGAAAGAAATCATAAAAATCAGATCAGAAATAAATGAAAAAGAAATGAAGGAAACGATAGCAAAGATCAATAAAACTAAAAGCTGGTTCTTTGAGAAGATAAACAAAATTGATAAACCATTAGCCAGACTCATCAAGAGAAAAAGGGAGAAGACTCAAATCAATAGAATTAGAAATGAAAAAGGAGAAGTAACAACTGACACTGCAGAAATACAAAAGATCATGAGAGATTACTATAAGCAACTCTATGCCAATAAAATAGACAACCTGGAAGAAATGGACAAATTCTTAGAAATGCACAACCTGCCAAGACTGAATCAGGAAGAAATAGAAAATATGAACAGACCAATCACAAGCACTGAAATTGAAACTGTGATAAAAAATCTTCCAACAAACAAAAGCCCAGGACCAGATGGCTTCACAGGCGAATTCTATCAAGCATTTAGAGAAGAGCTAACACCTATCCTTCTCCAACTCTTCCAAAATATAGCAGAGGGAGGAACACTCCCAAACTCATTCTACGAGGCCACCATCACCTTGATACCAAAACCAGACAAAGACGTCACAAAGAAAGAAAACTACAGGCCAATATCACTGATGAACATAGATGCAAAAATCCTCAACAAAATACTAGCAAACAGAATCCAACAGCACATTCAAAGGATCATACACCATGATCAAGTGGGGTTTATTCCAGGAATGCAAGGATTCTTCAATATACGCAAATCAATCAACGTGATACACCATATTAACAAATTGAAGGAGAAAAAACATATGATCATCTCAATAGATGCAGAGAAAGCTTTCGACAAAATTCAACTCCCATTTATGATAAAAACCCTGCAGAAAGTAGGCATAGAGGGAACTTTGCTCAACATAATAAAGGCCATATATGACAAACCCACAGCCAGCATCGTCCTCAATGGTGAAAAACTGAAACCATTTCCACTAAGATCAGGAACAACACAAGGTTGCCCACTCTCGCCAGCCTTATTCAACATAGTTTTGGAAGTTTTAGCCACAGCAATCAGAGAAGAAAAGGAAATAAAAGGAATCCAAATTGGAAAAGAAGAAGTAAAGCTGTCACTGTTTGCAGATGACATGATACTATACATAGAGAATCCTAAAGATGCTACCAGAAAACTACTAGAGCTAATCAATGAATTTGGTAAAGTAGCAGGATACAAAATTAATGCACAGAAATCTCTGGCATTCCTATATACTAATGATGAAAAATCTGAAAGTGAAATCAAGGAAACACTCCCATTTACCATTGCAACAAAAAGAATAAAATATCTAGGAATAAACCTACCTAAGGAGACAAAAGACCTGTATGCAGAAAATTATAAGACACTGATGAAAGAAATTAAAGATGATACAAATAGATGGAGAGATGTACCATGTTCTTGGATTGGAAGAATCAACATTGTGAAAATGACTCTACTACCCAAAGCAATCTACAGATTCAATGCAATCCCTATCAAACTACCACTGACATTTTTCACAGAACTAGAACAAAAAATTTCACAATTTGTATGGAAACACAAAAGACCCCGAATAGCCAAAGCAATCTTGAGAACGAAAAATGGAGCTGGAGGAATCAGGCTCCCTGACTTCAGACTATACTACAAAGCTACAGTAATCAAGACAGTATGGTACTGGCACAAAAACAGAAAGATAGATCAATGGAACAGGATAGAAAGCCCAGAGATAAACCCACGGACATATGGTCACCTTATCTTTGATAAAGGAGGCAGGAATGTACAGTGGAGAAAGGACAGTCTCTTCAATAAATGGTGCTGGGAAAACTGGATAGGGACATGTAAAAGTATGAGATTAGATCACTCCCTAACACCATACACAAAAATAAGCTCAAAATGGATTAAAGACCTAAATGTAAGGCCAGACACTATCAAACTCTTAGAGGAAAACATAGGCAGAACACTCTATGACATAAATCACAGCAAGATCCTTTTTGACCCACCTCCTAAGAGAAATGGAAATAAAAACAAAAATAAACACATGGGACCTAATGAAACTTCAAAGCTTTTGCACAGCAAAGGAAACGATAAACAAGACGAAAAGACAACCCTCAGAATGGGAGAAAATATTTGCAAATGAAGCAACTGACAAAGGATTAATCTCCAAAATTTATAAGCAGCTTATGCAGCTCAATAACAAAAAAAACAAACAACCCAATCCAAAAATGGGCAGAAGACCTAAATAGACATTTCTCCAAAGAAGATATACAGACTGCCAACAAACACATGAAAGTATGCTCTACATCTTTACTCATTAGAGAAATGCAAATCAAAACTACAATGAGATATCATCTCACACCAGTCAGAATGGCCATCATCAAAAAATCTAGAAACAATAAATGCTGGAGAGGGTGTGGAAAAAAGGGAACACTCTTGCACTGCTGGTGGGAATGTGAATTGGTACAGCCACTATGGAGAACGGTATGGAGGTTCCTTAAAAAACTACAAATAGAACTACCATATGACCCAGCAATCCCACTACTGGGCATATACCCTGAGAAAACCATAATTCAAAAAGAGACATGTACCAAAATGTTCATAGCAGCCCTATTTACAATAGCCCGGAGATGGAAACAACCTAAGTGTCCATCATCGGATGAAAGGGTAAAGAAGATGTGGCACATATATACAATGGAATATTACTCAGCCATAAAAAGAAATGAAATTGAGCTATTTGTAATGAGTTGGATGGACCTAGAGTCTGTCATACAGAGTGAAGTAAGTCAGAAAGAGAAAGACAAATACTGTATGCTGACACATATATATGGAATTTAAGAAAAAAAAATGTCATGAAGAACATAGGGGTAAGACAGGAATAAAGACACAGACCTACTAGAGAATGGACTTGAGGATATGGGGAGGGGGAAGGGTAAGCTGTGACAAAGTGAAAGAGCGGCATGGACATATATACAATACCAAACGTAAGGTAGATAGCTAGTGGGAAGCAGCCGCATAGCACAGGGAGATCAGCTTGGTGTTTTGTGACCGCCTGGAGGGGTGGGATAGGGAGGGTGGGAGGGAGACGCAAAAGGGAGGGGATATGGGAACATATGTATATGTATAACTGATTAAATTTGTTATAAAAAATAAAAAATAAAAAAATAAAAGTGGTACAAAATATCTTTTTAGAGCTATCTATATTAGGTTTTGATGTAAAGTTATCCTAGATTTGTACAATCACTTGAGGCCCCTTCTTTCGTTCTCTATAGTCTTAATTGTTTGATAACCATAGGGAGTATATGTTTTTAAAGCTTAGACTTAATTTAGCTGTAAAACTATTTGGGCCTGGTGCCTTTTTTAGTGGTATATCTTTAACAATCTTCTACTTTCTTCTATGATTATTATTATTAAAATTTTTTCCTTTTCTTACATGAATATTGTTATTGTATACGTTCTTAAAGAATCACTATTTCTAGATTTTCAAATGAATGGCTATAGAATTTTTTCAAAAAATCTAACGATATCAGCATCTTTTGACAGAGTTGACCAAGAACCTAAGAGAGTACATACCCCTTTCCTCCCACACCACTACATGTGGACTGAATCAAAAGAGGACAATCCTCAAAGAAAGAAAAGAACCACTACTCAGTCAAGAGCAGACAAGTAGCTCTTATCCCTGGTTAGAACCACTAAAGAAACCCATAGGGAATGTCTTCAACTGAATCATCAGGATTGTGTCACAATAAGACCTAGATGGCTGGTCCTCAAGTCATTTGGTACTCTTCTGGAGTCTTAAAAGATCTATGCAGAAAAATTCTTGACATTTCCATTGAGCTACAATAAAGCTTTCATTTTTTGAAACACTTGACAAAAACTTTTTTTAAAAGAATCACTCTTCCCTTATACCTGCACACATTTTAAAATATCTTCAATATTTCTAAGAAACAATTTTCTTTACAACTCAGACTTTCTACTAATATTCTTTTATTCATAGCAGATGGAGGAAATTAGAGTAACATATTTGCTCTAAAATCATTAGTGTTGCATCAGCACTTCCAATCTAAATGGCATTTCAAGGGGTTATTGTTACGTGGATCAAGAGTTTGCTCTAGGCACAAAGAGACATTAAAAACAACTATGGGGCTTCCCTGGTGGCACAGTGGTTGAGAGTCTGCCTGCCGACGCAGGGGACACGGGTTCGTACCCCGGTCCAGGAAGATCCCACATGCCGCAGAACGGCTGGGCCCGTGAGCCATGGCCGCTGAGCCTGCGCGTCCGGAGCCTGTGCTCCGCAACGGGAGGGGCCACAACAGTGAGAGGCTCTCGTACCGCAAAAAAAAAAAAAAAAGAAAAAAAAATAACTATGAAACTTTTTTTGCAATTAGCTTTTGCATCTTAATGTCTTCAACATCAATCCAACAGGATTTTAAACACAAATCAAATGGGAGAACAGAGTGGTCCAATTCAGTCACGGGTCTACTGGCTAGTCCTCTGATAAATCACTATAGCTACTTTTCAAAAAAAGTGTCCTCAAAACTGACCATCAACTCATCAACTGCTTGTTGATGGGTTGTCTGGAAGACTGGGAATATATTATCTTTCAGATACCAGCTTTTGCCTTTACCTTACCTTTAGATACTTTACCTTTACCTTTCAGATACTTTAGCCTCCTGAAATACCTAAAAGTAGGTGCTGAGATTCAAATGACTGCTACTCTATCTAAGAGTGAAACAGTCCCTGGCTTACGAATGAACCATTCCATGAGTGTTTCTTTAATACATACTGTATTAATCCCACCGTGGAAAATTTTTTTAGGATTAATATACTACACACCTGGAAAAATGCAGTCTTGTGTATACATAAGAACAATCACAGAAAATGATACAGGATAGCAACAGTGATAGTTTATATTTCTACAGTGCATTACAATTTTCAAACTACTTTCATGATACTTTTTGTATTTTATCCTCATAGTAAGTCTATAATGAATGCAGGATAAAAGAGGAAGTAGACATAAACATAGAACTCTAGAGATGAAAGAGACATTAAAGACCATCAATAACCCTCTTTTACAGATCAGAAAATGGAGACCAGAGTGAAATGAGGACCTTTGCCCTCTTGCACAGCCAGGCTGAAAGGCTAATAAAGTGAAGACTGGTCACCACAAGGGTTACAAGAAAAGAGTTACAAAAATAAGAGAGAAAGAGAAACATGATGGGAGCAAATGTATTAATGTATTTTGTTTCCTAAAAAGCAATTCTATTGAACTAAAGTTTGAAATTCAATGTTGGTCTCTAAGGACCACTTGGCTATGGTGTTTTTGTACCATTACTAGATCCCTCAGAGAGAAATAAAATTTTGAAATCCATAGTTTCCAGTAAATATGTGCAAGCCTTTGAAGAACATATTCATGTAGCTGTAAATAGTATATACACATATACACAAAAACTTAAAATTCAGTACATAACTATAGAAAGGAGTCTAAACATTCTACAGTTTAATTAAGAAGCTATTCATGCATTTCCTGCACATTCACCCTCAATCTATCCTCTACTCTCCCATCCCAGCAAGTCCTAGTTAATTATTTTAATAGTGTGGCCTCTGTTATACAATAAGGTTTGAAAATAATCTTTCCTTTAAAGGAGAATATATTAGAAGTATATTTTTTCTGTTACATAATTCTCAAAAATATATCTCAACAATGCATGGCCAGGCCCTAATATCTTTTATTCAAAAGACAATAGCCATTTTCCACAATTCAGTCCAGAATAGTTTTTAAAATCTGCATCTGGGATATCATCATAATTCTAAGAGGCTGCACTATAGAAAAAAGCTCAAAAGCAAAAACATTAAAAGTGAATTCAATATTTTAAAAAGAAGAAATTCACAGTGGTGTGAAAGATCGTATCAGGGTTAGAGGACAAATCTCTGTGTTAGAATACACACTTATTTACTGTCAGAATGCACAATAATAACTTCCACATTTTTAAAATGCTTTTTGTCACTTTCTAAACGTCTGGGAATAGAGAATATAAAACACACTGTCTGACGCACCATGGGAAGTTTTATGATTCTCCTCAAAAAAAGGAATAACAAATATCTCTATTTCCATTCCGATCTGCACAATATATTCTTGCATCCCATTTGCTCTGATTCATTTACATTTTGCTGAATTCTGTTTTTGTCCATTTTCATCATTCAAAATATATAAAAAAATCAACAACAAAAAGCCCTCAAAAGATGCTTTCAGGTGAAATCACAAAGAAAATAAGTACATGAATTAGTGAAGCAATATCCAAGTGTATACTAATGTGGCAGTTACATCTTTTCTCATCTTGTCCGAGAATTAATTGCACTGCTGAAATTAGATATCCAGCCTGCTCCATGCAGACAGAAGCCCAAGCCGGAAGCAAACTCTGAATAACAACACTGCCTTCTGATTCTTTTCACATGGCTACATTTTTGACATTTCCTTCAATATTCTACCCAACTGCAGCATGACTATGACAAAAGATTAAGGTAGGCATGACTGGCACATCTGTGGTGAGTGGCAGGGAATGGAAACAGGTGACAAGTCCCTTTAGTGGCTCCAAAAAGCCCATAGGCATTCTGCAAACCTTTTGCATACATGCTCTAAGGAAAGACTATAAAAGGTAGAAACAGTGATGACAATTTTAATCACTTGACAGACAATGCTATGATCTACTATAACTTTATAATGATAAAGTCTCTAAGACATGGGAGACTGACAGGAATACATTCTCTCTCTACCTCTCAGTCTCTTTAGATGTTTATATGAGGATTTTATAGATGGACAGAGATGACCTTAATGTAGTATTTAATCTATCCAAGGATGAATTATAAATGGCTAAATTTGACAACAGTGGGATTTTCTTGGTTATTTTTAATTTGACTCAAATCACTTCTCTGGTTTCTGGAACTTTCTCCCAGACCCTGGTAGCTGTCAGGTGTCAGTAATCAGAGTTTGCCCATCTGTAGTCAGTGTGGCCTAAAGTTCAGCCTACAATGTAGCAATTACAGTCAAGTCTCTTCTGGAAATGCCAATTACTGCTCTCTTTGCCTTCCCGGTTGAATGTCTCCTAATGTAAGAATGACATAACATTTTTACCCTATCTCACTGGAAAATATTATTTAAAATAGCACCCATAGTTGGCAAGAGTGCAGGGAAAGAAGCGTGCCCAAAGATGATGGTGGGGATGTAAACTGGAACAACCTTTTTGGAAAACAATCTGATTATACATATCATGATGTTTTTATCCTACTATATTCACTGATATTATCTGGGGGACATTATCCCATATCTTCAAATATTCTTCAAAGCCAGACTTTTAATGTCTGTATGGCATTTTATTATGTGAATATACTATAGTTTTTCATTTATTCCACATTTGTCAACTGTTAGTTGTTTTCAATTTTGGTTATTATAAATAATGCTATAGAGAGCATCTTTATACATACATTTTTTAATTGCATTCTGTTTATTCCTTAGTATAGATACCTAGAAGTGGAAATACAGCCATTACCAAGCTTTACCTTCAAATAATTTTGTCCTAGCAACTAAGGAATTGTTATCAGCAAACCAATTCCTAAACTAGAATTCCAGTAGATCATCGTTTACTAGGAGAAATATATTTGCTAAAACTGATTTTGTTTATTTCCGCAGCCTTGATAATGGGCAATTCCTCTGAGGAAACCAAATCAGATAGCATGTATGACTGAGTAACCATTGACTCAAAAAGGACAAATCAGGTCCTACCAAATTCATTTCAAGCAAAGGCACAGCCTGCTGCTAAGTTAACTGTCTTTTGTCCTAGAGCAAAAATCCTCTTCCCAAGTCCACTAATGTAACCCAGGAACACATTCTTACCATCACTGGTTTGCATGAATTTGCCTGTCTTTTGAAGTCAAATAACCAACCTGAGCTTATAAAACTGAAAAGCCAGAATGTTGTGAAACATTCTATAGCTGCCAAACCCTACCCCTCAGATGGTGTGACTAGAGAAGTTACTGTCTGGAGGCTGTTTTAAAGGAAAATGTGATTGACTCTTAAATTAAAACTCCAGATTTTAGAAGTCAATGAATAATGACATACCACTTTTTAACCTATCATATTGGAAAGTATTTAAAATGATAACAATGTTGGCAAGGAATAAATATTTTCACCTTCAAATGAGTTTCAGGAAGAGTGAGAGCCGAACGAAGTTCAAGTTGAAATTTTAATGTGCTATTATGAACCGTGACTCTCCATAAGGGGCTGTAGCTATTAGCATTTCGAAACTTAACTACCAAACTCTTCTTGTTTTATGTTACCTTTTGTATTTGGCTGCTGGGTTTCTGTTGAGCATCTCAAGGGAGAACATTCTGCAGAATACCTTTAGTAAATGTTTCCCTAGGCCAGCAGTTGAAAACATTTTGGTCTCAAGATCCATTCACACTCTCAAAAACTGTTAAAGGCCCCAAAGAGCTTTTGCTCATGTAGGTTATATTTATGGATATTTACTGCATTAGAAATTAAATGACCACATTTCAAAATACTGTTAATTCATTTTAAAATAACAATAATAAACATATTATATGTTAACCTATATAACATATTTTCTAAAATGAAAAAACTAGTGAGAAGAGTGGCATTGTCTCAGAGTTTTGAAAATCTTTTTATTGTTTGGCTTAATAGAAAGCTGGTAGATTTTCATATTTGCTTCTGCATTATGTCATGATCAACTGTTTTGGATTGAAGTATGTCAAGAAAATCTGGAATATTTTTTTTTAATTGAAGCATAGTTGATTTACAGTATTATATAAGTTTCAGGTGTACAAAATAGTGGTTCTAAATTTTTATAGATTATACTCCATTTACAGTTATTATAAAATATTGGCTATATTCCTTGTGCTGCACAATATGTTCTTGTAGTTTATTTATTTTATACATGGTAGTCTGTACCTCTTAATCCCCTGCCACTACCTTGCCAAACCCCCTTTCCCCAGGAGGAGTATTTTAATAGCCTTTTCAAATAAGTGTGGATGTTTTTCTTTAACACTGCATGAAAATTTGACAAATGGTAGTTTCTTTAATAGTTAGTTGCAGTGTGCAATCTGAAACGGTATCAATAAACTTTTAGTGCTCTATTATGTGAAAATCCATGGTCTCTGTTGCACTTTGAATGGATCCTTTCCCCATGCAAAAATTTGTAAAAGCATGCATTGCTCTAGTCAAATTTATTGGCTCACTGAATTATGCAGATCTTCCAAATATTGACACATTTCATTACATGATACCAAAAAAGAATCACGTTTGTTAATATCACCATCAATTACATCAGAAAAGTCTTTAAGTACTGGGAAGCTGTCAAGTTCATGGTGGCAGATACAAGTTTTCCAAAATTCTAATTTTTGCTTGAAAGCTTGAATTTGATCATTGGCAACAAATGCTGTCCAATGGCTTAAAGTGACAGGCTCACTTTACTCAGTTTTGAGAAAATGTCTGTCAAATATCGAAGTCTGAGTAACCATATTTCAACTGTCAATCGTTCTTTCAAGTAAAAAATAATGTTCCATATAAAAGCAACAAGTTCAGCTTACAATTCAGTCATACAAGTGCTTTTTCCTCAAACAACTATACTTCATTATACAGCAGCAATGCTTCATGTATGCTTCCTATATCAGCACACAGGATGCTAAAAAGAGATGTGTTTTTGAGAATAAAAACCTAATTAAATTAATACTCTTTACTGTTTCATCAAGGATATTTTAGATGAAGTTGGCTTATTATTTTTTTTAACCGTAAGTCACTGTGGTAAAAAATAAAAGACTAAAAGTACACTTTGGTGCCACTGCCTTTATTCACGCTACACTTTTACCCACCACTGCTTTTGCACCATCAGTGTGAATGTCAACATAGCAAGAAAGAAAAACAACATCACAGTATTATGGCAATATAGTTTTGACCTTGCAGGTATCCTAAAAATGTCTCAGGGTCCTCAGGGGTCCATGAATCACACTTTGAGAAGTGCTATTCTAGACTTAAAATCTGGATCTGACAAAAAACAATTAGTTGGGGACAAAGGGAAATTCTCGTCACCATGTTATATCTCATTCCCTGGGCATGTTAATTCATGAGTGGCTGGTGGCAGATCCACATTTTCTTGCAATGTTCACTATCTGGTCCTTAGCATTGAAAGTCTCTTGATTTCCTCTCAGGATCATGCTCACGTGTGCAGCAACAATGCTATTCCATAGAGTCAAGGTCAAAGAGAACCTATTTGACTGCTAACAGGCAAAGACCCTGTGCTTCTCTTGGCTCCAGACCCAGAAGTAGCATGATGAATGCTGTGACTTATCTACAGCAAAGATGTACAAGAAGATACTTGGTGACTCTGGTCTGTCTGCAGCTTGGGAGTGCCAGAGCCTCTATGGAAACATGGGATCTCTCTAACAAAAAAGGCATGGCCAACCTAAGTTAATCTGCATGAATCTTTATCTGAATGGGTAGTTTTCATTTGTTTTCATTCTTAGTTTGGTATTATATCTCACCATGTATGTTATTCCACCAACATCTTAAAAACTTATTTAGCCAGAATTTTCTGGTTTCATATGAATGCTAACTATACATAGTCTGGTATTGTTTTTTTAGAAAAAGGTTTTCTTCATCTTATGCAAGATCCTTAGCTCCTTCAGGCAAAAAGACAAATTTAGTTTATTTCCTTTTTCTTTTAAATTTTGTAAATTTTATTTTATTTATTTATTTTTGGCTGCGTTGGGTCTTCATTGATGCACACGGGCTTTCTCTAGTTGCGGCGAGCAGGGTCTACTCTTCATTGAAGTGCATGTGCTTCTCATTGTGGTGGCTTTTCTTGTTGTGGAGCACAGGCTCTAAGTGCATGGGCTTCAGTGGTTGTGGTGTATGGGCTCAGTAGTTGTGGCGCACAGGCTTAGTTGCTCTGTGGCTTGTGGGATCTTCCCGGACCGGGGCTCAAACCCGTGTCTCCTGCGTTGGCAGGCAGATTCTTAACCACTGCGCCACCATGGAAGTACCTCGTTTACCTTCAAAGTAGCAAATTAACTCAGATTGTTTAAAACTATTTAAGTATCATGTTATATACTTAACATAAAAAAATAGCTCAATGTAAATGTCATGTCTGGCAATGATCCTATTCTGAATCTTTTACATGAAATAGAGTGGGAAGGAAGATTATAGGGCTGCCAGAACAGAATTAAACATGTGGAAACAAAGAAAAGAAACAAAAGCACAATTTGCCCTTTCCAGACAACAGGGAAACATGCAAATAAGTCAGTGACTTTCCTTCCAGCTAACCACTAAAGTAGGGACATGTAGTTTTAACAGCTGTGAGGGCACCTGGCTTAAATAAAAGCAAAGTAAAAATGAGGTTATGCTGTTGTCTTAGATGCCAAAACTCCAAATCTGCCAGTCACTCAAGAAAAGAACGCAGGCCCAGGCAACTGATATTGATGCATTCAAAGACTGTCGCTGTCTGTGAGGACAGACCAGCATTTCATAATCTCCAGCAGACAGAACAACTGTTGAATGGAAAGTCAAGAGTTGGGAGGGAGAAAAGAGTTGGTGGTAATTCCAAGGTCAAATTAGTTTGGAAAACCACTGAGTAATACAGAGTTAAACAAATTCTTTTATTCTGGGACTTCTCAGAGCCCTTCTGTGCCTTATACCTTTCCAAGAAGGAGATAAAGCATACAGCATTTTCCAAATTTTTGACACTTCTTTATTTCATTTAGTTTCTTATTAGCCTAGCAGTCCCTGGGACGCAGGCAGGAAATAATGATACTGATATCCAGCAGTTAAGTCAAATATTCAGGTATATACCTGAACTGTAGTACAAGAATCTAGATGCCATAGAAATGATGAACACATGCCCACCAGCCAGCCCCACTACATCAAGGTCCCTTAACCTCTCTCCATCGGCTTCTTCAGCTCTGAAAGAAAGATGATGATTAGTAAAGTGCCTTGGGATGATTGGGCAGGAAACACTAAATAAGAGCCAATTATTGCCCTCATTACAGAGTAGATGATCTAATAAACCATCCCTATTACTTACAAAGTTCAGAGTGTTACTTCGTTTTTTTTCTTTAACTGCACTTCAATTTGACCTAAGAGATCTACGCTAAAAAGAACAAACAAAATACTCATAGGAAATACATCCAGAAACTGTAATACAAGCTTTCTGATTGGACCCTTCTCTGCTTACACATTTTCAGTGGCTGTCAATTGCCTACAGATGAAATCTAAATTTCTTAGCCTGGTGTACAACCTCCCCAGGTTGTCTCCAACTGACTTTTTATACCAACAGCTCCACCCTTCAGGAGCCATAGAGTTTATGATTAAGATCATGGGCTTTGGCAGTGGGCAAATATGGTTAAGAGTGAAGGCTCCATTCTACCACATCCTGAGTAAATTTTTTCACTTCCCTAAGCCCCTGATTCTCAAAGTGTGGTCCATGGACCAGCAGCTTCAGCATTATTTGGAGCTTATTAGGCAGAATCACAGGCCTCGTTGCAGACCTACTGAGTCAGAATCTGCATTTTAAGAAGATCATCAGGTGATCCCTATACACATTAACATTTGAGAAGCACCACTCTAATTCTCATCAGCTCATCTGAAAATTGGGGGTAATAATAGTAAATAATAGTAAAGTTGGAGATTGCAGACATTTTCCTCCCCTTTGAATCCGAAGGATTTTATCATCTAAATACCATTCAAGTATGCCCACCTCTCTTTCCCTTCATTATCTTAGGCCAAGTCATTCTCATTTCTGTCCAGATCTATAGCAATGTCCATCCAAGTCATCACAATGCATGCTCTCTTGCTTCTCTCTTATCTGTTTCTTTATTGCAAACAGAGAGATCTTCTAAGAAATGCAAATAAAATCAGAGCTTCCATTTGGTTTCAAAATAAAGGCCAAAAGCCTTTACCAGACCTGTCCACCTCTACATCTTATCTTGTCTCATGTTCCTCCCAGCTTCCTCTGCTCCAGAAGTACTGTTTTGTTGTTGTTGTTTTCTGTTCCTTGAACTAGCCATCCTCCTTTCTAACACGGTACATTTGCAAAAGCCATCCTCCCTGCCTGCAGTGCCTTCCCTCTCCTCTTTGCCTGGTTAACTTCTCCTCAGTCTTTAAATGTCAGCTCAAATGTCATTAACCCTGCAAGTATTCCCTGACCCTCCTCCTCAATAACCAACACACTGCCTGGCCCACTGCTTACGCCCCATATTTGTTGAATAAATAAATGTATGAATTGATGAATGGTCAATCATGTGGTTATTGTGATAAACAGATGGATTGATAACTGTAAAACATTTAGCACAATGCCTGGTAGAGAGCAAGAGCACAGTGCTGGACCAGTTGTTATGTATTTTGAAAATGAGTCACACTTGATGTGCCTAACAATTAGAATCACCTGGGAAACTTTTAAATCGCTCAAACAGCCAGGCTCTGCCCCTGATCAAATAAAGCAGAATCTTTGGGGGCGGGACCCAGGCACCTGAGGGTCTTTAAAACTTCCAGTGGAGATTCCAGTGTGCTGCCACAGTGGAGAATAACTGCTTTACCCTTTCTCTTACTGTGGCCACCCAGCTTTCCAGAGGAATGCATGCTGAGTGACAAGAAGAGTCCTCATTATTCATGGCATGAGTCCACGCTCACTTCTCCCATGGAAAGGAACAACGGTAAGAATCCATGTAACGAAAGTCCAGCAATTCATTTCCCTTGGGCCCCTTGACAGCATCCAGATGGTGGAAACTCTCCATGTATCACCGAAGCCAAACTGAAACCTTTCTTGGGAAATCCAAGTTGCCTGAACTACTGTTGGGAGGCGACGCAGTAACACGTGAAGATGATTCTGGTCCTTAGGGTTAAGTGTTGATTTAACAATACTCATCAGGATTCCATTTAAAAACCTGTCATAATTGTTTCCTTGAAGCAATTGCTTTATGGGAGCAATTAATTTCAACTGTTACAAAGGTTACACCTCCCGAGTATTCATCCAGGCTATGAGAAATAGGTAGGCTGGGAACCACTTGAACTTACCTTCTCTGTCTCCTTCACTATTGAAACATTTGGAGCACCAGGAGACCAAACTGTACTTTCATAGGCCTTCACTTCCTAATGACCAACCTTCTGTGTATGTAAATATAAATTTAAGTTCAGATACATTATACTATGTTTCTCACTGATTTTGAACTTTTCAAAATGTGATGTAAGCAATGAGAAGTATCCAAAGAACCTTTATCTCTTTTAAGGCCTTACACACACACACACACACACACACACACACACACACTCACACTGAACCAAAATGCCTTACTCTGCTGGGGTCTCAAACAATCTGAGCATCATTTAAAATTAAAACCTACCCAGTCAGAGCTGATACTAAGCCAACACAAAGACTACAGAATTATTATAAAAGACACAGGATTGCTCTCTGGAAATAATATCTCAGTGGGCTAAATTCCCTCTCCTCCTGTTTTTCCATGCTGGTAAATTGCAAAAAAAAAAAAAAAAAAAAAAGAAAAGAAAGAAAGAAAAAAGAAAAAGCATGATTCATGAATATAAATTTTTCTTGGCTTTTTAAATCATACACTGGCATATTCTTCCTCGAACCTCAGCCAAATAAGAACACACAGATAATGACAATTTTACAATAAGTGGTTCCAGGATGCAGGCTTTTCAAGATTCTCATATGAAAGGCACTATAAAAAAGAGCATTATTATTGTTATTATTTCAGGCACCCAGAAAAACCATAGTCAATGATTAGCCATAACAATTAAACTAACAATAATACATCTGGAATAAGCTCCATGGTAATATGTACTTCATGCTTAATAGTTCAAATTAATTCAATCTGATGGCGTTAGACGCACGAGTTAGGAGCTGGAGAGCACCAAAATTCACATTAGCTTCCACTTCGAAAGACATTATGAAAAGCAAAGGAAGGAAATAAGGCTATAAACAGCAGTGTTAGTAAATAGGAAGGACTCATAGATGATACGGTCAGGAATAACTCTCAGCTATTAAGAATTCAGCAATGGAAACATGAAGGCTGGTATTTCTATCCTCACACATTCCTTCAGAGTCAGCAACTGGGCAACCCATCTAAAGGAACAGATCTGAAACCCTAAAGTCAAGGCCATTTTATTCAGAGAAGGAGGTGCCTTCTTTCCCCTGCCCATGGCACCCTTTATCAACAGATGCAGAAGAGAGGAAGAATTTATAATTTTCAGGTCACAGACCTCAAGAAATAAGAAAGGGGAGTGTGGATTTGGGGTGGGCATAAAAGCTGGGGAGTTACTGCCTGGTTACCTTGTCTCACTCCACCCTGTAGATTTATAGGTAACTATCTTAGGCTCTGCTTTCCCCTATAAATATTCTCTAAGACAGAGTTTCTCAACTTTGGCACTGCTGACATTTTGACACAGGTAATTCTTCATTGTGAAGGGCTGTCCTCTGTGCATTAAAGGATGTTTAACAACATCCTTGGCTTCTACCTCATAGATGCTAGTAGCACACCCTCCCCTAATTGTGACAATTGAAAATACCTCTAGACCTGGCCAAATGTCCCCTGGGGGACAAAATTGCACTGGTTGAGAACTGTTACTCTAAAGCTTTAATTCTGGGCAGCCAGGAAGAAAAATGAGTTAAGAGTATAGACCAACCTGTAGACTCTTCTTCCTCAATAAAGATGAGCATGCACTGAGTTGCCAGCTGTGTGCAAGGCAACACTCTTCCCAGGGCACACTGACTCCCCTTCCTAATACTTTTTGCATATATAGGCTTGTTATAGATCTTTTGGAAGCTTAAAACCTGTCATCGTTCTATTAATTGTACAGCAAAGAGTTAACATAGCAGACCTCAGACAGACAGCCTATTCTTAGAAAGGCCTGCTTGCAAGGTTGGCCCCTGGCTGGCATCTGAAAACTTGGGCTGGTAAACAGTTCCCTACACGGATACAAAAGTTTCCCTAAATGATAGGAGTAGCCACTGTTTGTTAATATGCATACAAATAAAGTGGTTTATGCCAAATACCTGCTTTCCTTCTGGGAGTCTGGAATTTGGGGATGTGCTGCACAGACCAGTCCCCAGCAGAAGCCTTATGCAGAGCTTCTAATGAGCTTCCTTGGTAAACAACACTTGATGTCACAGGTCTTTGCTGCATGAATTAATAAGCACATCCCACCTGACTCCACTGGACAAGGACTCTTGTGCCTCATTTCCTTCATACTTCACACCATGCACCTTTTCCCAATGCTGATTTTACTTTGTATCCTTTCACTGTTGGAAACCATAATCACAGGTGTACAACTTCAGAGTCCCATGAGTCCTTCCAGAGAATTAGGAGACCTGGGGGTAGTATTTGGGACCACCAATACAGTCATTCATTCAACAAATATCTTATTGTATGCCTCTATTTCTAGACACAGGATGTATAGCAGAGAATTAAACCAAGTCTTCGTCTTCACAGAACTTTGGTGGTAGTGACCAGGGGAGTATATACTTCAAGCTTCTTCCACAGAAAACAAGCCCTGTAGCATCTCTTTTTTTGTTTGTTTTTTAAACAGCTTTTTCTCAAATATAGTTCACACACTATACAATTAAACCCTCTAAAGTGTATGATTCGATGGTTTCAAGTATATTCACCAAGTTGTGCAACCATCACCACTATCAATTTTAACCATTTAACCATACCTGTTAGCAGTCACTACCTATTTCCTCCCAACCCCCTAGCCCTAGGCAACCACTAAGCTATTGTCTGTCTCTATGGATTTACCTATTCTGGACATTTTATATAAAGAGACAACATGTGGTCTCTTGTGACTGGCTTCTTTCATTTAGCATGTTTTCAAAGCTCATCTATGGTGAAGCATGTTATCAGTACTTCATTTGTTTTTATTGCTGAATAATATCCCATTGTATGAATATACCATGTTTTATTTACCCATTCACCAATTGATGGATACTTGGGTTGTTTCCACTTTTTGTCTGTTACAAATAATGCTGCCATGAACATTTATGTACAAGTTTCTGTGTGCACATATGCTTTCTTTTCCCATGGATAGGTACCTAAGAGTGGAATTGCTGGGTTATATTTATGTTAAACTTTTAAAGAAATTTCCAACTGTTTTCCAAAGCAGCTGCACCATTTTATTTCCCATCAACAGTATATGGGAATAAAAAATGAAAAATAAAAAAAATTTGAAGAAAAAATAAAAAAACAGTGTATGGGAGTTCCAATTTCTGCATATCCTCACTAACCCTTGTTATTATGTGTCTTTTGGATTATAGCCATCCTAGTGCATGTGAGGTGATATCTCGTGGTTTTGATTTGCATTTCCCTGATGACTAATGATGCTGAGAATCTGTTCATGGGCTTATTGTCCATTTGTATATCTTCTTTGGATGAATGTATTTTCACATCCTTTGCTCTTTTTTAATTGGGCTATTTGTCTTTTTGTTATTGAGATGTAAGAGTGATACAAGTCTCTTATGAGATATATGATTTGCAAAAAATGTCTTCCATTCTGTGAATTGTCTTTTTACTATCTTAATGGTGTCATCTGAAGCATAAAAGTTTTAAATCTGTGATGTCCAATTTATCTATTTTTTCTTATGTTGCTGTACTTTTGGCATTATATCTACAAAACCATTGCCTAATCCAAGGTCATGAAGATTTATGCCTCTGTTTTTGTCTGAGTTTTATAGCTTTAGCTCTTCCATTTGGGTCTTTGATCCATCTTGAATTAATTTTTGTATATGATGTAAGGTAGGGGTACAACTTCATTCTTTTGTATGTGGATATCCAGTTGTCCTGTGGCATCTTTTGCATCACCTTTAGAGATGGCTTCCTGTCATTTTTTGCCACACAAAGTATGAAATAGGTACTAGTACACAGAGTCTAGGAATATGACCAACAGCCTGAGGGCCTCTTTAAAGCTTTTGCATTTGGTCTTCTTTTCTGCTTTAGGAATATAATTAATATTCTACTATTTCAGGAAGCAGCACTATTATATCTAGCTGATTAGTACTACTATTATTAACTGATATACTATTAATAATAATAGTAATTAGCAGCTAGTTAGCACTTAGCATGTGCCAGGCACTATGCTTGCATTTAACATGCATTAACTTATGAACATTTCACATGCTTTAACTTATATAATGTTCCCACCAACACCACGAGAAAGGTAGAACACCCTCTCCTAAGGGTGAGGCTCACCAATGTAAAGTAATTTTCCTTAAGTCACAGAACTATCACAAAAAAGAATAACAAATTGAGGGAAGGAACTGCACTGGAAAATGGGGGCCAAGGAATGTTTGATAACAATTTCTAATAGTAAGTAAGCATATATGCAAAATATCCAAAAATAAAAAAGCCAAAATCTAGCACCAATCAGTAACGTTTCCAGTTCTGGTCAGGGGGTTGACAAAAAGGGATGGCCTCCCTTTCTAATCCAACAAAGGGTTAGAAACCGTATCACTCAAAGATATCACTCAAGATTGATCTGATGGCTGAAAAGGTTTTGTCAACACTCCAAAAATTGCATTAGTGACTAGGTGATCGATGAAGTGAATCAATTAGAACTGGATTAGAAATCCAGATATGAAGTGGATTACTTCCAATCTGAGAATTAGGAATTCATTTACCAATGATATAATAGGTAGCATCAATTTTCAAAAATTGAAACCCTGTTCCTGTTTGTCCACAGGGCAAAATGAAGTAAAAATAGCTTTGAAAAGACTGACCCTATAGAGCAACTGGATCTTGGGAACATTTTCCCAGATGTCTGAAACTTTTGCTTTCACTAACTCACTTTGTTCCCTGACTTGGATACCTGGTAGGGAGATTCTGGTCAGTTTTCAGCAGAGAAAATGTGGACAAAGAAGTGAGTTGACTATTCCAAGTTCAAATAGCTTTATAGCAGAGAATCCCACTTTCCTCACTTGAAGTCTAATTCTCTTTCCCTATACCAGCTGAGTCCTTAATAATAAATATGATGACAATAGCTGACACTTACTGAGTCTTACATTACAGAGCCCGCTATCTAAGCACCTGAAAGATGGCAACTAATTTATTTAATCCAAGGGGTGTGTGACAGGGATACTACTACTGTTCCCATTTTGTATAGAAGGGAAAGGAGATGCTAGAAGCTTAGTTGACATGCATAGGAAATGGAGTGAGACCCTGAACCCTGAAGACTTTGTCCTCTTCATAGTGTCTCCATGTGGTTTCAGAATAGAAGCAGTTAGACATATAAGGGTTAAGCCTGGCTAGACCAACTCCAAGTTGAGTCTTTTTTATACTAGGCAAACCGTCTTCAATATACTTATAATAACTTTATAAACAAAATAACATTTTGAAGTTTATTTCCTTGCAACACAGAAACATCACTACATCTCCCCTGGGATTTTCAGCACTGCCTGTTGTGAAACTGGTCTGGGCTTAGCAAGTATTGCTTTATCATTCTTAAATAAAAACCATTATAGAGAGTGCAGAAAACAATTTCCCTTTCAGTTTCCCCACTTATACCCATATTGAGAAAGATGGATCCTTAAAGTGCTGAAGGAAAGCTCACAATACAATAAAACCTCAGCATCAGAAATGTTCCAAGTCCCTCTGCTCTCTCCCCATATTTAGGAAACTAGAATTTAATATAGGGCTCAGCCCTCCAGAGAATCCAGTGTATAGCACTGCTAATACATTTTTATATACTTTAACTGAGATAAACAAGAAAGAGATAGAGAAGCCGGGGCAGCTATGTCAAAGACATAATTACGATAAAACTAATCCAGCTAACAGCAACAGAGGCAGATAGTGACTCTACTGTGATGCTATGTATAGTTTGTATGGTCAGAAAACTATATCAATATAAAATGTGAATGAGACAGGAGTCCCAATATAGGAAGGCAAAGATAACTTACTGTGTGACTCTAGAAAATAAAGTTTATCCAGGAGATCAAGGAGCATTTATCCTATTACTAAAATATCATCCAAATATATTTTATAAATTGAAACCTGGATCAAATCATTTGATTAATGAAAGAGTATTAAAAAGGAGCACACTGGGTCTATAACCAAATAGTCAGGGAAACCTCAATTTTGTTTTCCCTAACAGAGTTTAAACCTTGTGGCAAATCTGTACAATTCTGAAGATAAGTTAAAAATTCTCCCAGCTTGAAATTCATGGCTGTGCTATCGACCATGTCATACTTCTCAGTCTTGACCACAGAAATACCTTGAGTAGTTAACCCGGTGAGGACCCACCCTTTGTGATGAACCCCCTGATGCAGGCTCCTCTCCTCATCTCCCTGGGCTTGCTTCTCGCCGGCCCAGCGGTGCTACACGCATCTTCTCGAACCAGCTCTTCCAGCTCGGTAGCTTTTCCTGGGATAACTGCGATGAGGGGAAGGACCCTGTGGTGATCAACAGCCTGACTGTGGAACCTGACCCCATTGTCATTCCTGGGAACATGACTGTCAGTGCTGAGGTCAGGACCACTGCGTACCTCAAAGATCCTCTGAAGGGTATATGCATACTAGCTATTAAATGAAAGCCGCTCACCACTTGGGTAGGAGAAAAGATGATGAGTCTCCTTTTACAGATAAGGGACACTGAAGCTCAGAGAAGAATGCAACTTGCCCCAGTTCCCCAACCAGGGATTGAACTCGGGCCCATGGCAGTGAAAGCACCAAGTCCTAACCACTGGACTGCCCAGGGAACTCCCCCTGCTTGCTCTTCTGAGCCATATGAAGAAGTAGACTGAGAACAAGGACTGGAAAATCAGCCATGGTGGTACTAACTCTGGAGAAGGAAGTGGCTGGCTTTTGGGTCAAAGTCCCATGTATGGAGCAAGTTGGCAGCTGCACCTACGAGAACTTCTGTAATGTGCTTGAAGTGTTAATTCCCCATGAGAATCCCTGCCCAGAACCCCTGCACACCTATGGGCTTCCCTGTCACTGTCCCTTCAAACAAGGTACCTACTCACTGCCCAAGTCTGACTTCTTCCTGCCTGACCTGGAGCTGCCCAGCTGGCTCAGCAGTGGGAACTACCGCTCGAAGATCATCCTAAGCATCAACGGGAAGCATCTGGGCTGTGTCAAAATCTCCGCCTCCCTAAAGAGCAAATAAGGTGGCACCTGCCACAGCAGAATGAAGGGGATGTGAGGAAGGCATCCTCTTCTTTTGTTGGCCAAGGCCAGATTCTACTCTCTGTCCTTTCTCAAGCCCCCTTCTACAATGATGACACTCCCCCGCTGAAAGTCATTTTATGCCACCTACAGAATTTTTTTTTTTTTTTTTTCGGTGTGCGGGCCTCTCACTGTTGTGGCCTCTCCCGTTGTGGAGCACGGGCTCCGGATGCTGCACAGGATCAGCGGCCATGGCTCACGGGCCTGGCCGTTCCGCGGCATGTGGGATCTTCCCGGACCGGGACACGAGCCCGTGTCCCCTGCATTGGCAGGCGGATTCTCGACCACTGCACCACCAGGGAAGCCCCCACCTACAAAATTTTTAGGTGTGGGCCAGCAGCCCTAACCTAAAGGAGGATGAGCCTGGTGGTTTTTGACAGCCCAGGACATCTACTGGGCTGGCCACTGCATTTTCCTCCTCACCCCCATGGCTTTCTCCCTAAGAGCTCAACTCATTTTCTAAACGGTCAAGGAAGGGGGCTAACACGTTTTGTGACCCCACGTTCAGGCTGACCCAGTCTTGGTCTCCTGAAGTACCTTTATGATTTTTCTCATTGATTTTTTGTGTGCGTCGCTGACCTAAAAGCAGAGTGAGAGTACTAACAGTTTTCATTTTACTCCCACCCCCTTTTACAACGAAGGGTCTGAAGGAGTCGATCTCAGTCTGTTCCTCCATCAACGTCTATGATTTAGTGTTCTTTTCTAGACTTGCCCAGTTAACAGTGGGGCACAGTGTATCCTGGAGAGGCAGGGCATGTGATGGGAGAGATATCTGAGAATGCTCTATGTGTTTAAGACAGTCTGCGAACTCAGGTATCTGCAGGGCAAAGCGCAAGACATCAGTAAGTGATGAGGACCACGACGAACGTGTTGTTTGCGGGCACATCTTCCACTTTTTCCTTTGTATAACATAACCGATCCGAGGCAGCTGCTGCCCAGTCTCGAGCTGGGGGTATAGTCAGGGATGTGGGGACTGGGGTGAGTTGGGAAGGGCAAATCTGGTCCGTAGGGACAGCTGCTATCTAGCTATAGCCAGTGAGTACCACAGGAGAGTATGGGCCCAGCATTGCCAAATATTCTCAATTTCTTTTTCCCTCGAGAAGCCAGAAATCCAGACTTTTATATGAAATCAATTTTTAAATATTGGCAACGAATTATTTTTTTAAATACTGAGCAGGCAGAAGGGGACAAACAGACTTGTCACTGGGGAAATCTGGTTGGCTCATGGGTGGCCAGTTCATGGCCTTGGATATAAGAATATGCATGCCTTGTCCTTTTAACCTTGAGACAACTCCTACAAAAAAAAAAAAAAAAAGAAATACCTTGAGATACATATACATTGCTGAAATACACTATTTCTCAAAATAGACTTTATCTTCAACTCCAGTAACCCTGTCAAAAAAGGAAGGTTACTCCGGTCACTTCATTTTTGGGAAATCCACATTAACTCATTTCTTCAAATGCTCATTAACATTTCTATTAACGATACTTCTGACCCTCCATACCCACTCTTTCAGACAGGTCAATACTAAATTTTTCAGTTTGCCATTTAAGCCTATCCCTCAAGTCTTTGCAGATAAAATATCATAAAAACAATGGTTTCTATTCCAGCTAGATGGGAATTCTCTTCCATTCCCTATACTCTTCTCACTAAACTCTACTTTTTGCTAATCCCAAGAGGCACGGAAACCCAAATGCCTATTGTACTAGAATGTAATGGAAATAAATGAGTAAAGCAATCTAGTTATAAGAAAAATAAACACCAATACACTTGATTGCATAGTAAACACTATTTCCCTGCCCCTTATTTTTTGTCACAGAGACTGGTCAAAATTTATTTTTCATTTTCAAAACTTTGCTAGAGACATAGTAATAAAGAAATAGTCTCAGTAGTGCAAGCAGCGACCAGATGGCAGTTGACCTTTGACCTCAGTGTTCAGAGACATCATGAAGAGGTGGAGACTGGCAAACTATCTGTCTAGATTGGCATTTGCTACTCACCTCCAGCCATTTGTTGCCAACTAGGAATTTAGGCTCCATGTTGTAAGATCTTCCAGTTTTTTATGGAAAGTAAGAAAACCTGCACTTTCTGTGAAATCTCCAGATTTTCTACTATTTTCCAATCTTGCATGAAATCTTCCATTTTTCCAATCTATTCTATTTCTATATTCTAGTGTAGTAGACATCTGGTTTTCTGTTTGCTTTCTGCCAGTGAGCTGATATACTGAGACCTCTGAGTTATACCATCCTTCAGCCAGTAACTTTTAGTCTTTTTCACCACTACCCCCTACTCCAACCACCCATCCTTTCCACCTATCTATGCCCATCACTTCCTTTAAGACTTTACTCGAGAAAATACTTCCTCCGCACAAGTTTCCCTGGATCACTCTACTCTTCCTTCCTCGTGATCAAACTGTTTTATTCCTTCAGCCTTTACACATACACTTTGTGATCCACTTGTAAGCCCTCCAGCTCCTTCTCTAATTCCACCTAGACTACAAATCTCTAAAGCTGAGGACCCTGTCTCCTACCACCTTCACACCCCCTGAGGACTTAGCAGAGTATTATATACCCCACAAGCATTACATGCATACTTTGGGTGAATAAACAGTCTATTTGCCTAATCTTGCTGGGCTAGTAGTTTATATTCTTAGACCTAATACACTTTTGGATCAAAATAGTAAGTCTAAGTCAACTCTCCATAGTTAAGGCACTCTTGAGGATTCAAATACTTAGCTGCACAGGCAAAGCAAAACAGTTTATCCAGGCAATAAAAGAATAAGACATCTATTAAGCTGAATCATCAAGGCAACTGTCCCAGTCCGGCAAATGTTCAAGTTGGAACTTAGTTTCAAGACGTAGCATGGAGAGAAAACATATGATACAAGTGTCATCTCTTTCATGTCCTGAGCTTGTGACAGACATCATTAATTGATCACAGCATTCTTTTCTGCCGAGTCTGAATCCAACTTTAGAAACCTTTTTAACAGCATTCTAAGATGGATCAGTATTCTAGGTGGAGTTGGTATTTGAGTGGAAAACACTAACAAAAGGATAAGATACACATAAATTTTAGGGGTCAAAAAAGAGGAAACATAATATGTAACTTCAGCTGCCTCTCAACTTCTCTATATTTTAGAAGCTGGATAACTTAGAATGGGGAAAGTTAGGTATCTAAAGTTGAAGAGTTTAGTAAGAACTAAAGAAGAAAAATATATTTCTACTTTAATGGCTGTGCCAGTTTACCTTACCTGTTAAATTTTAATCCTGTACAAAGATTTACTCTGTGATGGAACTGCTTTTGTTATGCCTTATAAAACATACTGAAATATATAAAGGGTAAATGACTTCACAGGGATTGCTAGTTTAAATAAATAAATGGCTATATTTATTTATATTTATATTCAAGGGGCTGTTTCATTTCTCAAACACTGAACCAAAACCACTTTTAACAACTCAGACACAAAATGACCAGCATCAAGAATTATGATGAAGGACCTCCCTGGCGGTCCAGTGGTTAAGACTCTACGCTCTCAATGCGGGGGGCACAGGTTCTATCCCTGGTTGGGGAACTAAGATCACACATGGCATGGCCGAAAAAAAAAGAAAAGAATTATGACGAAAAGCCAATTATCTTTAACTACAAGCAAACTTATTAGCATTTATTAAAACAAATGATCTCTCAATACCAGAAAAAATAAATGTGGATAGGTTAATTAATCCTTCACTCCTAAGAGACCAAAAGTTAATTTTCAGAGACTCTGTGCCTTTTAAGCCAAAACCACAGACAATAAGAAACCAGTAAATGATAAATTAAGGTGCAAGCAAAAGACTGAGTAGCACAGTAGACATCTATGAGTTTTGCTTGCCCCAGCATGCATTCCTCATTATACTGGAGTCAGCATCCTACCTTTCCTCTGGGGAACCTCCTCCTTCCAATTCTCAGGCCAGATGGCATGGATGGAGCTAATTTCACACCCTACCACCAAGAGTGGGCCACTGACCAATCAGTGTTTTCCATTTGATGAATGATACAGGGAGCTATTCATTCATTCAAGTCAGTCCAATGATACTCGATCCTGAAATCTGGCCTGGAACTACTGAGAAAGAGAAGTTTGAAAAAAAAACCAAAATCCTGCTGGCATGCTGAGCTGCTAAGATATATACTTTGAGCCTCTGGTGGCCATCTAACCACCACAAAAAGAGACCCTGCCTCTGCATGATACCAACCTGATGGAAGCAGAACTAAAAGATGAGAGAAACAGATTTCTGATGCTATCTTTGAGCAGCTAAATCCAGCCATTCCTGAAGGCAAAGTAGCTCTTAACTTTTCAGATAGGTAGGGCAATAACCCCTTACTTTCATTAAGCCACAGGTAAAGCTGAGTTTCTGTCACTTGCAAATAAAAGAGTCATAACTAAATGCAAATAGCTTATAGTTTATTTCATTATTGGGTGTTGAACCTCTAAGCTTTTGCATCACTGTATTAGAAAACATATTCCAGTACTGACAGGCTATTACCTCGTGCAGCAACCCTCATAAATTCTCATTTCCTCTCAGCACCCTTGTCCTTTTTTTTTTTTTTTTTTTTGCAGTACGCAGGCCTCTCACTGTTGTGGTCTCTCCCGTTGCGGAGCACAGGCTCCGGACGCGCAAGCTCAGCAGCCATGGCTCACGGGCCCAGCCGCTCAGCGGCATGTGGGATCTTCCCGGACCGGGGCACGAATCCATGTCCCCTGCATCAGCAGGCGGACTCTCAACCACTGCACCACCAGGGAAGCCTCTGTCTTCTCATTTATAAATTAGGGATTAAAAAAAAATGGTAGTCCACAGAGAAGATATACAAATGGCCAATAAGCACATGAAAAGACTTTCAACATCATTAGTCAATAGGGAAATGCAAATCAACTCTACAATGAGACACCACTTCACACCTACTTGGATGGCTATAATTAAAAAGACAGACAATAACAAGTAGTTCCTAGGATCTGGAGAAATTTAAAACCTCATCACAACAGTATATTGTCGATGGGAAGGAAAATGGTGCTTTGGAAAACAGTCTGGCAATTCCTCAAAGGTTAAACATAGAGTCATCACATGACCTAGCAATTCAACTCCAGAGGAAAAATATATATATTAAGTGTACACAAAAATTTGTATACAAATGTTCATAGTAGCATTATTCACAATAGCCAAAAAGTGGAAACAACCTAAATGTCCATCTACTTATGAAAAGGTAAACAAAAAGTTGTATATCCATAAAATGGGATATTATTCAGTAATAAACAGAAATGAAGTACTGATACTTGCTACAACATGGATGAACCTTGAAAACATTACACTAAGTAAAAGAAGCCCACCACAGAAGACTACATATTGTCTGATTGCATTTATATGAAATGTCCAGAAGAGGCAAATCCACAGAGACAGATGCCTTGAGAAAGGCTGAGGCAGTGGCAGGGTGGACGGCAGACTCAGGGCCCTTGGTGCCTTCTCACATTGCTCTTTTTATTCCTTGGATAACGAGCGACCTGTCTTACCCACGGGTATGTCATGCACTATAAAACACTTTGTACATACATGTGTCTATCAATAAAGTTGATGTCCTCCTGCCCCCCACAAGAATAGAGAAAAAGAGAGAGAGAAAGAGATATACAGTAGCACAGGCAGCTCCCCACTGGGTCTGAACCTTGCCAGCCCCACCACCGGGAGACCACTGCAGTCAGCTGGCACCTGTTCTTCTGTAACCTCGTGACACCAAAATGCTGCAATCAAAAATGTCGACACGTTGGAGGAAACGCAACAGAACTTGGTGGAGTGTGCTACTCAGGCGCTGGAGAAATATAACATAGAGAAGGACATTGCGGCCCATATTAAAAATGAGTTTGACAAGAAATAAACCTCACCCAGCACTGTGACTTGGGGAGGAACTTCGGTAGTTATGTGACACATATGTGGGGACTGCTAATTGGTACAGGGTTTCTTTGTGGGGTGATGAAAATGTTCTGGAATTAGAAAGTGGTGATGGCTGCACAACTTGGTGAATATACTAAAACCAGTGAACTGTATACTTTAAAAGAGTTAATGCTATGGTACAGGAATTATATCTCAATTTTTTTAATTTAATGGAAAAAAATGGTAGTCTCTTCTGATTCTCACCATGGACAGTACAAGAAATCCACGATGATAATTACAAAAATGACTATTCTTGGGAAAAACTAAGAAAAAAATCTATACAAGTATAAAGATCTATTGTTTTTAAAGCTTCAGCAAATGTTAAGAGAATGGGAAAACAAAATTACCAAATAGATTTTCTCAGATTACTTGGCTTCTTTTGTATCAAGAAATGGTCAACAGATAGCTAGCAGGTGCACATGAAAGCTACTTGGAGACCTCTTGAGGTTAACAGCATGCAACATATTGTCACTGCACCAGCCTGGCTGGGAGTATTATTTACACCACCCTTTCACAGCTGTATTGGTCTCCCATTAAATATTCAGAGCTTCCTTGTTAATAAACTGCATTAGAAGCTGGACGCATTGTCTGGATAAACTGCACTGTCCAAAAGGCTGCCCCATTATTACAGAAAATGCAGAATGTAATTAGTATTCCTCTGTGCATAAGCCACAGCTTCCAAAAATGGTGCTATATTATGAAGCCTTAATTAATAAACAAGAGTTGGGCCGTGACCGGTTACATTTATCTGAATTTTATATTGTGAAGAAAGGCCACTGTTCAAATCCCATTTACAAATATCTACATTCTGGCTAGCCTACATGAAGACAATCTAAACAGTAAGCCTGAGAATTCTGTGCTGCTAATAGCTTTGTGTTGGTACACCAACAATAGCAAACGATTAACTGCTGGGGCATAAACCATCCTGAGAAATGCTCAGAGTGGTATGATGATAACACTGTATTTCAGCTGTATTATGTGGTGCAATTCTTCTATTTGTTCATATGCATTTCCCATTTAATGGATGGAGGAACCACGGTGGCTTTTCATATCACTGTAAAGCCCTAAATGTGACAAAAGAAAAAGAAAAATGTGAGCTGGAAAAAAATAAATAAATAAGTGTGAGGTGGTGCTGGGTGGTAGCAGGGGTACTTCATGATGGAGTGTAAGTACACAGCTTCTTTCTGCATTTCCAGCTGCTTGTTATTGATTTTCCCCTAACCTAACCCCAAAGGAGAGTCATTTATGTAAGCCATGAGCATTGAACTAATATTTGGGACCATAATATTGAGTAGCCCAGTTTATGAGCCTCAACTAAAGGAGTATTTGCATTAAACTGTACTCACCTGATTAAAATCCATCAACTCTACCATCCTGAGAATTAGTTACCACCTGTTACACTCAGCTACAGGTTCTCTGTGCACAATCAGAGGGCAGCAAGGAGTCAGACTCAGAGCGGGAGGGGGAGGGAGGGGGAGAGCATGTGATGTGTATTGAAAAGCAGATCGCATTAAAGACTGCCAGTGCTTAAATCTGAAAAGAGTCCTAAGCCTACTGCAAATACAGAGCTGTGTGAACATAATAATTCTTTCAACAAAGTCTGTAATATGGCTTCCAGGGGTGCTGTGAAAACAGGGTGGTGAGATAGTGTTACAGTTCAGCAAAGAGAGACTGGCCCAGCAAGGGAGTGTGGCATCCACAGGAAGCCCAAGAAATGGTCCCTGCCTCCGCAGAATCAGCTAGTGCTCATGGATGGATCCCAAGTCCGGGGGATTTCAGCAGCCTGAACAAGCTGTCTTAGATCACTGCCCTTTCTATCAGCTCCAGGCACCAGGCATAGGCTCAGAGTCCTATCGGTCTTGGCAAGACTTGTTCACCGTGACCACAGAGATGGCATTTTAATCAGTAATAGGCTGTAAGAGGCCACCTTCATGCATGTGAAGAACACTCCCTGAGACACTGGTTTAAGTCCTAGATCTCTACCACCTAGCTATGTGATGTCTGACAAACAGGCTTGCTCATCTTTCAATCAGAGGGTGGAGTCAGATAATAAATACCTGTGAAGTGAATGAATAAGGGAATAAAAACCCCTAAAGCCGAGTTTCTAACCTCAGTACCACTGATATTTAGGGCCAGATAATTCTTTGTTGTGGGGTTTGAGTAGGGGAGAAAAAATATTCCCTTCTACTGTTCTAGGTTCTGTAGCTGGTATAAGAATTAAACTGACATAGAACAGATTAACAGGAGAGGGAAAAAAAAACTAATTTAATTACATATATACCTACAGGAGCCCCACAAAGACATGAGATTCAAAAGGCCAGATGATGGAGGCTTATACATTTGTCCCTTGGTATCTGCATGGGATTGGTTCCAGGACCCCCACGGATACCAAAATCCACAGATGCTCAAGTCCCTTATAGTTGGCCCTCCATATTGGTGGATGCAGAACCCGTGGATACAGAGGGCCGACTATATACGGGGAGCTAAGGAAAGGAAAGGGGTCTCGGGACTTCGTAGCGGGAAGGCAATCATAAGAAAGTAAGAGGAGGAGATGTTTGGTGAACAAAGGTACAGGCCCCTTTCTAATGTAAATTCCCTTACAAAAGCATAACTTCTACTGTTTTCAGAGCTTCTCCTGTGTCTGCAGTTTCTCAAAATAATTGGATGGAAATAATCCTTATTCGAGAGTGGCACATTTGGTACAGCATATTCTGCTACCCTTCAGATGTTTCTAGCATCCCTGCCTCTATGGACTAGATGGGAGTAACATACCCTCTCTCAGTTATGACAACTAAATAAGTCTCCAAACACTGCCAAATGTCTCTCGGGGACAAAACTGCTCCTGGTTGAGCATCACCTCTAACGTATTCAGGTTCCAGGAGATAAATTCATGTACCATACAACCATATAGTAACTTCTAACTTTTAAGAAAACTTACACTGACATCTTCAACATCACTGGTAGTTCATTTTGACAAAAATTTTATTGAGCACCTATTATGCGCCAAGTAGAAAGATGAATGGGAAAATACTGCCTCTGCCCCTGAGGAGGTCACAGACTAAGTGAAAGTGGCATTTTCACAGTCCTACATCAAAGAGAAGGGCAATGTTCAGCTAACCATGTTTCCAATAAGTATGAGAATACTCTTCTGTGTGACTAGACAGGCAAGAAGTCAGAGCATACCTCGTTGCTGTTAAAAGATTAGCACATATATCAGAGATGCTGTCATTTGATAAGGTGAATTTTTGGTCATTTGGACGCATTTTAGTTGTTTGCTGCAGTTTGTTTATTGGTAGGCAGGGGAGCCTCTGACCAAAAGGACTGTCCCAGGAGGTTGTTTAGCCTGAGCATAAGCCAAGACAAAGAGCTCGGGAATGAGACTGCCACTTACTTGCTGTGTGACCTTTGGCAATGCATTAACCCCTCCAATCCTCAAGTCCTTTTCTATGAAAGGGAGATAATCATTGTAAAGTGGTTAGCATGATGCCTGCCATGAAGCAAAACCTCAGGAAACAAGAGCTACTATCATTGCTGTTGGTATTGTAACCTCTCTATTTTATTATGGACTGACTGTTCTTTTTTTTATTGTGCTAAAATACACATAACATAGAATTTACCATTTTAACCATTTGAAGTGTACAGTGCTGTGCAACCATCAACACCATTCATCTCCAGAACTTTTTTCATCTTCCCAAACTGAAACTCCCCTTTCCTCCCGTCCCCCATGAGTGTTTGTTTAAACCAGATCTTATCCAGAAAAAATACCTTTTGAGGAAATGAAGTCTAGGCTTTTGTTTGACAAAGCCTCTCTCCTTGACTAAACTTCCTCTAATCCCTCCTTGCCTTGACCTTGTCTGGGTCTGGTGGCCCAGCTGCAGCAAGAATTTTGCTAAATCAGTTTAACAAACAAACAAAGAAAGAAAAAAACACTTTATATTTAATCTCCCTCAATATCTGATCACATTCCCCATCCCCCACCCTTGGTATTTGATCACCTTGGCTGGCCTTCAGCAAGAACCCTTAGGTCAGTTTAGTAAGAATTACCCTTTCTCCTTAAAAAGTTCCCATCCACTGACCCCTCTTCTGCCCCTTGACTCTAAATCCCCACTTGTCCATGTTTCATTTGGAATTGAACCCAGTTTATACTGAGGTTTCTTTTCCTCTGTTGTAATAGTTCCAGCATAAAATCTGTTTTACCTCTTTAGCTGTTATCAGGCTCCAGCTGTCACAGTAAATGGAACTAAAGGCAATTCCCACAGTACCCTAGAAACGGAACAGAAACAGCACTAACAATGGCCATCTGGGGTTATGTTGATGAGTTTAGTATCCATCAGCCACCTCCTAGGAGTAACATGTAAGTGCTTCATCTATCTTGGGGCAATAAACAGAGGATTCCAAACAAAAGCACAAAGGCTCCTGACTGTGGGGCCTGCCCATCATATTTACCATCACAAAAGCACTGACTGCACTCCCCACTTCAGTTAAGACTGGAGCATCTCATCAATTATTGGGGCGACGCCAAACTGTGACTTAATGGAATATTATTTTGAATTAAAGTTACTTAAGAAATGGCTAATGCAAGAGGGACACTCTGACCCTCCTGTCCGTCTCCCTGAAAGCAGGAAATAAGTCTCCCCTGTGAAAGGTGCACTCCCTGCATCTGGAGGTAGAAGGAAGGACCGGCACCCTTATCCCCAGAGACGGAACTCAGGCCTAGAAGCCTATGTAAACAAGCCTTGTTACTTCTTTAATTCACTACTCCAAGCCCAAACTCTGTTTAGATTCTTCACTAATTGAGCACCCAAAACCTGAGTTTCTTTGTCCTGTCAATTCCTCACAAATGTATTGTCTAAGAAGTATAAACGCGGCCTGCTTTGGCCACTTCTTAAATCCCATTCCTATGAGACCTCCACGCACGTGAATTAAAATGTGTTTTTCTCCTGTTTATCTGCCTTGTGTCAATTTTATTGTTAGTCTGGTCATAAGAACTCAAGAATGGTAAAGGGAGAAGTTTTCTCCTCCCTGACACAATATTATTCCAGAAGGAACTCTGTTGACATATTAATTTGGTAGCCTGTAATTGGTGGGAAAAGACTAGTCGTTGGGCCTAAACTATCAAAGACACTTACTTTTTCATAGAAAGTGAGCAAACTTCCTTCCTCAAGAATCCATGTGCTTTTGTAGAAGCATTCTAGGGGGAAAACTTCTGGTTTATAGCCAACCTCACAAAGTAGCAAAAGAGTTCCTAATTTCACCTCAAACCTCTGCTTCAGCACCTACTGAACAGTATCAAGTTATTTTCTATCCACTGTCATTCCTGATCCTATCGCAATTCAGTTTAAGGCGTTTGTAGACAGGAACCCTATCTGAGCTGTCAGCACCTTGCCTGATCATCTTCCAGCAAAGTGGTCAGGCAGAAGCATGCAGCTAAGGATGCCCTGAAGCAGACTGTCGAGGAAACTGGCCAATGAGATGAGCATCTCCACTTGCACTCAGCTGTTAACATATATGGTACATCTGTCACCATCTGTCCAGGAGTACTGATCTGGAACAGCCCCCAGGCACTTCAATCTGGTGGCAGCTCTGTGACTTCTACCTGTGGATCACTTTGTCTCCATGCCCTTTCCTTTTCCCCTTCTTATCCATGCATTAGGACCTCGCCAAAATGTTACCTCCTTTGAGAAGCCTTTCCTATACCCGCTAAGGTAGAAGTGGAGATGGCTGTTTTGAAACAGAAACAAACAAACAAATGAACAAAAACATTGAAATTTCCAAACTGAATCTGCACTTTATCTCAAAAGATGTGGTATGATGTATGGCGTAATGTAAGGCAATTTTTTCCAAGTCTTAACAATACATCACAGTGACCTGGGGAATTTTTTAAAAATATGGATTCTCAGGCCCCACCCTGATTGAGACATTAGGCCACAAGCTTGTGGCCCAAGAAGGTATTTTGTTTTAAAGCTTCCCAAGATATTCTGGTGTACAAAAGTACTGGAAACAGTAGGCAGGCATGCTACTGTGTGTCTTTAGGCAAGTCACTTTGCTTCCCTGAGACTGTTTCTCATTTGTAAAATTGCAGATAAGAATGCCCATCTCACAAGGTTTTGGAAAAGACCCACAGAGGGCAAGAGTGCAAAATCCTTGAATGATGATGTCTCAGCAAATGGAGCTATGAGGATGATTACTACGGATTTCCTTAAAAAGCTGTTCTAGGCTTCTCAAAACCAATAGCCCAGTTTGCAAAACCTTCCTCTATTAGAGAACAAAGAAAAGACGGTTTCAAACCAGGATGATAGCCTGAAAAAAAATCAAAAGGGACATTGAGAAGGAGCCCATGTAGAAAGCAGGACATGAGCGTGTAATTAGGTTTTTCTGAAGGCCTATATTCTTCATTTCCATTGCCATTTCTCCTGATTAAAAGGTTCCCCCAGTAGCTGAAACCATTAACGTAAGTCCATCAAATGGCAGCTGTTGTGGAGAGCTACCCCACTTCGTTAAATTAGTCAGGCTTTTGTGTCTCTCATAGACTAATGCTTTAATACTTCACTACCTATAATAAAGTATATGCACCACAAGAAAAATGTGTTTTGTGACCAGCAGGCTATAACACAGTGTTATGCTTATAGGAGCCATGGGTTTAATTGTATCCTAAGCTGATGATGAGTCACCACTCTGGCTTTTGGTTAAGGAAGCCAAACAATGACTCTGTAAACCTCAGCTCAGAGTGCCCCTGAGTCTGAGAAAAAATGCCTGATTATAGACTGTTTTGTATCACTTCAGGGTGTCAAACAATAGGATACCATGACAGCCAGGACTTATCAAAGTCCCCTGCAGAATAATTCCCCATAAAGAGGTCGTGGTGGGGAACTAGGAACCATTCCATAGCTCAGAGCTAGAGGGAAGAAAAAATGCTACACGGAAGTAAAAGAGGGTTGCCACCTACCACATCCACCCCTTCAGATGTCTGCCCTGGAGGCTAAACTGGGAGACAGATGAGACACCAGGCTTGGTGTCTCCTGTTTGGAAGGGCTAACTCTTAGAGGGTTCATCCTGGCTCCCTCCAGCCAGCACCCGCCGAGCAAAGTTCGAGGCACTGGAGCCTTAAGATTACAAACACTGGCTTTGGAGGCCATGCATCCAGAATCAGAATCCACCCATTTAGCTGAGCTACCAGCTTCGGTCACCTTTTTTAGGTCCTGAGCTTCTGTCTCTATTTCAAAAATGGGAATAATAAAAACATGCAGCTTCTAAGGTCAGGGTGCAGATTGAATTTTATGGAAAGGACTTAATATGTGCTCAATAAGAAGCAGTTGATACCATTATTGTTTATTATTATTATTACTACTACCAAGGAACTATCAGCAAGTCTGAGTCTCCTATAAATGTTAGTCAAGCGCCACCAAGCTTCTATTATGTGGCAAGCACTGTGGTTGGTCTTAGGGACACAGGAGCAAACAGGACAGATACAATCTGCCCTTTTATGAAGCGTATGGGGTGTGTGTGTGTGTGTGCGCGCGCGCGCACGCGCGCGCGTACTGGCCTGCACATTGTTTATAAACAAAACAAAACATGTAGCAAACATTTTAAAATTGGGTGACTTCACACGAAAGTCCAGATTTCTGGCTCTTTTTGAAAACATCAGAAAATCTGAGAGGAAGTGAGATCTCTCTCCACAGGCCAACCTGCTCCTCCAAAGCCCTCACAAGTCCCAAAACACAGCACCAGCCTTCCGCCTGAGACGGGCTCACTGGTCTCTCTAATCAAGAGAGTAGGGCGTGCTCAGCCTCCACGAGATGAGGGGCCCCGGGGGACATGAGAGACAAGGAAGCTGAGGACACAGACCTAGAGGACCAGAACTGAAATGCAGGGAGGGAAAGGAGGACTGGCATCCACCCTCTGTCCCTGGGTTTATTTGTCTCTCGGCTCAGCTTGCTTTGTTTGGCTGGACACAGAAAACCCTGGAGGGGAATTCTGATTCCAACTTGCTCTATGCACAGCTAATTATTTGGGGCTCCCAGAAGGTTGGAGAGAACAATGACTTCCTCAGCGGTTGCAGTTGGACTAGCTTAGTTCCTTTTCTTCGCCACAGGGGTCAGAACCATGTAAGGGGAGCTACTTGTTTTGGTCTTAAACCAAATCTGCCCTGGGACACAGACAGATGTTCTGACCTGAGACCAGGAAAGCCACTGCTTCAATGCCTAGCAAAATTCTCCTCTCTTGCCTTCCTAGTCAGCCTACAGACCCATAATATGCATTTTCCCTGTTTAAACTGTTTACTTCTCTCCTTTGCAAATAAGAAGTAATGTTCAGAAAAAAATACTATATGCCCAAAAATTGCATCCCTCCTCCCAAGTGAGATATTTCACGTTTCCTAGGAAGATGGGATAAAGACAAGCAGGGGAACTAACTGGGATGGATCAGTGAAACTACAGAGGCTCATTTGTATACAACCTTCTAATAAGTATCCACAACTTCATTCTAATAGGAAATGCATGACAAGTCCCTTAAAAACAAAGAAATAGGAGAGAAAAATACATGCTCCATAGTTGTGAACACTATAACAAACTGGAACAATCTTCCAGCAACCGCACAGAGATTGTTCCTACATCCACCCAAAACTATTATCGTCAATGGTGTCCCCTCATTTTAAACAGAATGAAACGGATTTAGTTGGCTGCTACAGGCTGTTTCTAGCCTTCCCGCATCTAAAGACATTTTCACTCTCAGCCATTCCAATAGGGATTCATTTGGATTTCTTGTCAACTATCCTTCAAAGACAAGGTAAGACCTATTTTCTGATTAAACATACACTCAATTTTATTTGTTTACCCAATCATCTAATACCTATTTATTGACTGCCTCCTAAGAGCCAGGCAGTTTGTTAGGTGCTGAAGATATAAACGTGAGTCAAAACAAAGACAGGCCTTGCCCTCAAGGAATCCAGGGGAGGCAGATAATCAAAAGACCTTGCCAATATAAAACTGACCTTCTGAAAGGTGCCCAAGGAGAGGTATCTGGTACCAGAACGACCTATTACATAGAAGGAGTCCAGTTAAGGGGGTATAACAGAGGCAAAGAAAGTGTCCCACAAGAAATAACACTTGAGCTGAGATTTATAGGCTGTAGGTACCAGATAAGCAAAGGCCCTGTAATGAAACTGAGTAGAGTGAATATAGGGACTGAATAAAGGCCAGCCTGATTGGAGTGGAGAATCCACAAGGGACAGAGTGATGAAGAAGAGTATTAATGGTGACCATGCAAGGCTTTATGGTCCACATCAAGAATTTTGAGCAATGGGAAGCCATTTTGGGGATTTTAAGCAGGATGCAGTGGTAGTAGTTGATATGACCATATTTATGCTTTGAAAAAAAAATGGATTTGGGTAGAGGGGAGGCAGAGTGAGTTCAGGTAGGCCAGTTAGTCTAGAATTTGGATGGTATGGTGCTGGAGGTGATGGAGTAGAGGTGACATATTCTAACAATACTTTGAGACCAACCCAATGTGCCAGATGCATCTCAATGGCCCAATACAGGTACTAACTATTAATATACTTCCTGGTGCTGTGAAGCTGAGTAAAGATTTTTTTTTTTTTTTTGGCCACACCGCACGGCTTGCAGGATCTTAGTTCCCCAACCAGGGATTGAACCAGGGCCCAGGCAGTGCAAGCACCAAGTCCTAACCACTGAACCACTGGGGAATTCCCAAGACATTAAGAAGGACCAAACCAAATAGGACCTGCGCACATCTAGACTCCCTTATCCCCAGCAGCAGGGTACCACTATGCGCTCTGAGCCATCATAGCTCTGTATTTGAATTTACAAATTCTGAGAAAGACTCCACAGGAAAACCAATTAAATAGGCAGGGAAGAAAACATCACTGAGCGCTGGAAAGAAAGATGATAACAAGCAGGTCTCAGTGGAAGTCAGTAAAATGCTGAATTTCCATTCTAGTGTCATTAGCACTGTTCCTGATTTGTTTTTTTAATATTTTGGTTAATCAAAGCTATGGGTCAATCAACTGTTCCGTAATGACAGCTTCTGTGGTCATAAATCCTTGCTATCGCCTGCAGCTGACATGGTCTCAGTCCACGGGAGAATAAGCAGCAAAAGACTGTTTCTCTTCATTTTCCCCAAAGGGAGTTAGGCAATGCGTAGTAAAAGAATATAAGTTATTCACAATGCTTTCTTGAAGTTTATGATTCATGGTTTGGGAGAAATAATGGACGAAGGGGGGAGGTGGGAAACAGAATCCTGAATGAGAAAATTTCTTTTGAAAATGGAAGGATGAGTTTCTAAGGTAGACCCAACTCACCACACACAGGGCTTCGGGTTTCTCAGCAGTAGCTTCTAGTTCTTTCACAGAATGGTTCACTCACTCCTTACATTTGTTTGGACAATCCTTATTAAACTGTGGTCACCTGAGGAGGGCTCAGTGTCCACCAATCCAGTTTCTCTAGACTTTGGTGACGGTGAAGAGAGGGAGAGAAAAATGGAGAGGAAGGTTAGAGAGAGGTCAAGTCTGGCTGTGTGACAAAGTACTGAGGGAGTGGAAGGAAAAAAGTGTATCATCTGGTGGAGGAGAGAGGATATCTGCTTGGTTTTACTTTTAGGAAATAACAGACATCAGTGTAGTAAAACATATGAAAGTGGATAGGAGCAGTAGGGTTGTTTGTTTGTTGGTCTGTTTGTTTTGATAAAGCTAATTCATATATCAAACCCCACAAAATGGAGGCTGCCCCAGTGGCCCAGCCCATATCATAAATCTAAAGCTAGGTCAGCCCACACTTATAGGAAACACCTGTTAAGGGAAGCGCGCGCACACGCACGCACGCACGCACACACACACACACACACACACGCACACACACACACACACACACCTTCCTCCAACTCAGCTTTAGAGAGCTCACCTCACCCTAGAAAACAGGACCTGCTCTCCTTACAAAGAAATCACTGACCTTCTAGCCCATCATGCCATTTCCGCGTCACTGTTTCCAATCATCGGTAAAACTCGCCCTTGCCCAAAATCCCTCAGGAAGGGTGTTCCACTGCTCTGCACTGTAATCCCCCAATCCATGAATTGTTTTCCCTTGAATAAAGGACATCAAACTCATTACTAAATCATTTTAGTTTTGTCGTTTGACAGTTTGTTTATAAACATGGCCTGGATTAGATATATAGCTCTCTTTCACAGTTTCTAAGAAATACAAGTAACGGATTTCAGCAATTTTGAAACTTTGCTCTCTTGCCAAACTAGGTTTCCTTGACAGGAAATGCTGAGACTAAATCATGTGCATCTGCTCTTTATAAAGGCTAGAAACACATTTATTGAATCTACCAGATGCAGGCACTGTACTGGGCACTATTAATGGTAGACATAATTGAAAAATCCTTCATGATCCGGCCTTGGCTTACCTTCCTAGTTTTACCTCTTGCTACTTCTCCTTCAAAACCAAGACCACAGCCATTCTGTTCTGCAATTCACAGAACATTTTGTTCTGCTTCCCCTCTTTATTTATAAACATATTTCTTTCTGCACTGAAAGCTCTCCCTCATTCATCCAGCTGCACTGAGCCTCCCCACCTGCACCTGGCCAATGCCTGTCTCTGTTTGGATGTCACTTCCTCAGAATGCTGTCCAGAATTCCAAGGTGAGTCAGGTGCCCCTACTCTGGGCTCTCAATGGGTTTATCTCAACCTAGTCTAGGTAGCATTCAATGGTAATTAGATGGTAGGAAGCTTTTTGATAGCAGGGACTAAGTCTTTGTCATTCTTGCATCCCCAGGCCCTAGCACCCCATGAGACACAAAGTGCCCACTAAATCTCTGATGAATGAATAAAGATATGCAATACTTGATGACTAACATCAAGGAACTTTCAGTGTAATTAATAAAGATACAACCTTTTGAAATACAACACAGCACAAGGCATATAAAACAAGTGCCTCTTGTGTAACAAAGTAGGTATTCAGAGGAAGCAAAGATTACTTTTGGCTGGGGTGATGAGTGCAACAGCAGGAAGAACAATTCCATGTTTATAACACAAGCACTGTTAGTTCTTTTCATAAATATCCCTGTAACATGATACTATTATCCCCATTAACAAATGAGGAACACAAGGTTCAGAGAGGTTAAATGATTTTTCAAAGTTACAAAGCTAGTAACCAGCAAAGCCGGGATTTGAATTCTGAACACAAAACACTGAGAATATATCGGAAGGTGAGTAACCCATGGAAAAGGGAAAACATAGATAAAGGCACTTTGGAGCCATGCATATCCTGGGGACTAAAAAGAAAGATCAAGCCGATGGTATGTAGGAATACCGAGGACACCAACGCTAGAGAGTGAGTAACTAGATTGTCAGGGACCCTGCATGCCAGGCTAAGGATCTTGCATCAGTTTATGGCCACCAAGGAACCACTGGTAGCTTTAGAGTAGAGGAAACATGATTGGAGGTGAGTCTTTGAAAGATTTATTAAGCAGTGGGACACAGGCTGGACTGGGAGACAAAAGGGGGGTTTGCAGAGAAGGAAGGAACTCAGAGCCTAGTGAAACTCTTTAAAGGCACTGATCTCTGGGAATGGAGTAGAAAGGATGGATGCAAGCCATCCTGTGAGAGAAGAAACAGCCACTGAGAGCTGAGTTACTGTGGGTCTGAAAGAGAAAGAAACTAAAAGAGACTTAAGAGTATTAAGCCAAAATGACAGGGACACTAATGAGGAAGTCAGCCAAAAGAAGAAGTACCATAGAAGGTACTGGTTTGAGAAGAAACTTTAACATGCTGAAAAAAGACACTGCAGGGAAAATCTTCAGGAAACAGTTGGAAATGTGGGACCAGAGAACGACCACCGTAAGAAATGCAACTTGGGGCCCATTTGCCTTAAGGTGCAAATGGAAGCAATAGAAAATGTGCCTATGTCTTCAAGGGCTGAGGAATAGAAAAAGGGGGTTGGAAAGTGTGCAACAAATCTTAGTTAACACACACATTTAGATGGCAGGAATATGAAGATTAACAAGTAAAAGGTGTTAAAGAATAAGATCTAAATGCCCAATATGAACCAGGCACTATGCCAGAAACTTTTTATATGTTATTCGATGAGGTCTGTACTATCTTTATCTTATAAACACTTAGGCTGAGGAGTAATGTATCTTGCTCAAGGCCATACAACTGGTTAGTGACATAGGTGGGTTCAAAACTATGTTTATCTGACTTGGGGAGCATCTCACTCATGTCATGCTGCCTCCCTGAACAGGGCCGTGGTATGGAGGCCACTGGAGGGGAAGAATTTTCAGGAGTGGACAGGATGAACTCAGGCAAGGGCAATGAGGACTGAGAAGAGGCCACTGAGTTTAGAGACCCACCTCTCAGTGAGAGCCGTGATATAAGGCCTAAAATTGAACCTCAATATTATATGCTGCCTTGACATCTGGGGAAAATCAGGATGGCCTCCAATGGCCCAACCACAAGTTCCTCTTCCCATTCTGCTCCTGGGGATTAAAGTCCCCTAGCCAAGCAGCTCTCCTTATCATGCGGACCAGGCACAGTTCCTGTTAACCCTGAATAATGGGGTTCAGTTTCCTGTCAGCCTCTGGAATGATTCGAATAAGCCAATTACATCTTCTTGCAGGAACCAAGGGTCACCCACCCCCTTGATACTGCCTCTCACAGCCCCTGGTTTTTCACTCTGTTCCCAAGTGCAAGCATCTTGGGACTTTGTGTGGTGTGCAGCACCCTCTTCCCCTAGGCTGTGAGCATATGTGACTGATAAACTGCTGTCAATCTCCCCTGTCCAGTGTTGGAGGTTGTGGGTTTGGCCATCCCCATATCCCTAGGGTGGAAATCTCTCCCTCACCAACCGGGTAAAAAGACAGTGATTAAAACGATAGAAGACTCCAAAGCGTTCCCTGTGGACGTTACATGGGTAAAATGCTTCACTTTAACAAGTATTAACTTTACTACAAGTGAAGAAATCTGAGAAATGAATGAATTTTCTAGTTTTAGACAAGAGGAAACTGAGGGACAGACAGGTTAGACGGCTACCCTGAGTTACACAGTAGTAAATTCTTTCATTTTAATGCTGTATTCTTCTCCAATATTTTCTTGACAAGCTCCTGTCCAGATGCTGCATAAGAATCACATGTATCCAGAATTTACAGAAAGCTATTATAAGCAATAAGAGAAAGGCAAAAAGCCTAACAGAAAAACAGGGAAAAGATATGAATGGCTAACTCCCAAAAGTAGAAATAGAAATGGACAATAATGGGGAAATGTTCAACCTCATTATTAATCAAAGAAATTCAAACAAAAATCACAATGAACCATTTCTTTGTATCTTTCAGGTTGACAAAGATTAAGAAGATTTACACTATCCAGCGTTAGTGATGTTAAAAGGAATTGAAGACTCTCATATGCAGATGGGGTGAGTAGAAATTAGTACCTTTTTGAAAGACAGAGGAGCAACTCCCATAAAATTTTTAATTATATTTTCATACAATTTAACTTCTAGGATTATATCTCAAAGAAACAACTTGTCAAGTCCATGAAGATGTATGTATGAGGATGTTTGTTCTATTGTTCTTTGCAATACTGAAAACCCAGAAACAATCTTAATGTCCATCAACAGGGCATTGGCTAAATAATTGTGCTTTACCTATAAAATGGATTACTATGCAGTCTTTTAAAACGATGATGTAGATATTTATCAACATAGAAGGTTAAAAACATATTAGGTTAAAAACATATTAGGTTAAAAAAAGAAAAACTAGCTTACAAAACTGTGTGTGGAATATTATACATATAAAATTTTCTATATTTCTATATACATGCATAGTAGGATATTTGGAATGATATTTACACAATTTAAATATCAAATATATACAACTATCTAATTTTCAGGTGAGTCTTACTCTCTTCTTTAGTTTATCCCAAAGGCACATAACAATAATTGGGGGGGGGAACTTTCTCATTTTGGGGGAAAAAATACTTTGAGCAATGAATATTTCCCTTCAAAAAGAAAATGTATACTTCAGGAAGAAATTACACAAATCCTACAGCATGTTTTGGTTTTGTATTTATATTTGTTTTCCGACAGATAAATGTGAAATCCTGGAAAGAAGGGACTCAACCATGCACTGGGTTTCTCATAGGAAGTACATATACTAAACTGAGGCTTTTGTGCCCCTAGTGGGAGGCTGTGGATAAAAAGTGAAAACCAGAAGGAGCCTGGGTTCAGTAGGTGCTGGTGAGCCCCCCTCTGATTGAAAAGGACATCTGAGTGGTGACCAGTGCGATTCCCATTCCGAGTTCTCAGCAGCGGCTAATTTTTTGCCTTTGACCTTGCAAACTATTCACACCTACGCTTTGATAAGTCCCACTCTTGGAGCTTTCACCTCTTGACAGCAAATGATGGTGCTTCAAAATCCCATTTGTGCCTGTTGCTGTTAGAAAGTTTTGTGTAAGGCACATGTGACCTACAAAATATATTTCTCAAAACTTAACTCTCTGAGAAATCAGTTACTGATTTATCTCCCAATTCTATCACCCAGAAGAGGGCAAAAGGTGACAAAACAGAGCCCACAGAGAGTTTAATTCAGAAAGACAGACACTTAATTTAGTTATTCTGAAAAATAAGAAACCCTACTATGTCACTTTAGAAATTTCAAAATAGAGATCTCTGTGTATCCCATTAGGCATCTGTCATGCTCCCAATAATATTACTTGTGACAGCTCTAAGAGAAGCAATATACATTGGTCTCGTAGGTCTTCAAGAATGCACAACTTAATCCATCTGGAAATAGTTGTGTGGTTGACCCTAGGGTTCTTTATATTAGAACAAAGTCAGACACGAACTCTGAGGCGGTTCCGGAATGTTATATGGGGTGAATTACAGGCAGTCACACAACCTAGCATTGTCCTTTAAAGAGTTTTTATGAGGCAGAGCCAAAGGCTGGCAAACCTCTCCTTAACCACAGAGGAAATGTAGGCTAAAAAGAAAAATAAGGAGTTTCTGAACTATTAAAAAAATAAAGCTGCAGAGTTAGGGAGTTATGGATTAAGTTCCGATCCATTAATTCTTTTATTCCCTGATTTAGAGGTGGCTGAAAACGTGCGGCCCTCTGGTGGGTGACAGAAACACTCCCGTGCACAGGGACCAGAAAGGAAAGGCTGGCATAGTAGGGGGTGGACCCACTTGTTCGGATGATAATTTATACGGGAATCTGGAATTCAATAATCTCACATCCCCCAGGTAAGGGAAAGATCCACTCCCCAATTTCATTTGGGAGTTCTATTACATTAAGCAATATTCTGTTTGGCCAGACATGCCATTCTTCTCCTAAGGAAATTAATTTCTTGACTCTTCCAGCTAATATAATCCCAATTCAGTGCTTAAAGTTTTCTCAGGGCGCTACTAGATGAAACAAAGTCTAAAGCACCTCTTGTGGGACCTCACAAGGCCCAGAAGGAAACAATAGAGGAAAAACAAGTTGAAGAGGGGAAGGTGGGGCTGGGCAGGGGGTGAGGAGATTCGGTGTTAACCTTCCCCTCAAAAGCCACATATGTGATTTGTTAAGTGTTCTATAATCTTAACTCTTGGCTGAGTAGAGCTGTTTTATGATTTCCATAGGAAATTTATTTTTAAGCAAGTAAGGCCTCTGAACAGGATAAATAAAAGATTACAAGAAAAAGAAACACAGTGGTTTCTGGTTGTTTAAAAGGCAACTCAACAAGCCTTCACCTGCAAAAGGAAAAGGTCAGGATCAATAAAAGGGCCTTTCCTTTAGAAAGAGATCTGTTTTCAATTTAACACAAATAAACCCTTATGGTGGGCCTTCTGAAGACCAAGGAAACATCAAACTGTATAAGGGATCTGGCCTTGCCAGGAAAATAAAATTTCTCCATTTGAAATTCTCCAACAACGTCAAAACAAAACAGAACAAACCTAACCTCCACCCTACCCCCTTCCTCAGCCCTCTGCCTGACAGCCAAACGCTGATTACCCTGAAAAATAGAAACAAGTCCTCAAATATAAACATGTTACTACTTAGGTACAATTTTATACTAAAAGTGGCTTTTTAGAGACATCATCTAAGTGTGATGCTACAGGGGAATCCCACGTATTAAGAGAGTCTGGCTTGGAAAATACTGCAGGATACTGATGAGCATCTTTGGTGACAAAACATCCACTCTTAAAGGTACTTTGGTCAAACCACCGTATCTTGTTCTTCTAATAGGCCCAGTTGCCTTTGTGAAGTATTGGCTCAGCTACTGTGAAGAGGCACTTTTAGTATCTTTTTGAGAGATGGGCAATGAATGACATTTTTTCTCAGCCTCATTTTCCTTCACAAATCTGAATGCTTCCTGCAGTGGTACTGTTGTTCTGAACATCAGTCCCTTCTACACACACATACACACATCACATACACCACACACATATGCACACACACCATACACACATACACAAGCATCATATACCATACACCAACACCACACACATCCCCCCACACACACTTCCAATTGATGAATTCATAAACCTGACAGTCGCCCATTGCTGCAACCTCAGCTCTGTCCCATTCCTAGCTCTTACTACTATACCTTCTCCCCTTGTCCCTTTCTCTCAAGAAAGCATATTAGAATGCAAGGGAGTCAGAATCTTAACCGTAAATCTGCTCTCAAGTGTAAGAAAAAAGTAAGTCATTTGCATCCTTAAGCAATTTAAATATTATTAAAGAAACCATCACTACCCACCAGTGAAATTCAGCATCAAAGTTAGCCTTCTGCCTGGAATGACCTCCCCCCCACCCTCCCCCCACCCTCCCCCACACACTCTTCTTCAACCGTATAAATCCTACCAGTATCTTAAGGTCCATCTACTTGATAAACGAAAATCCTTCAAACTCCCCTCGCTAGACTCTACCAGAGCTTACAAACGCAGCTTCCAAGAGCCAGGGGGGTTAATTTGTTTGCTGCAAGCCAATTTTCAGACATATGCATTCACTGCTGAGCAGTGAAGACACGGCAACCAGAGAGCACATACCCCGCCTGAAGGGGCAGAAGCCAGTCAGCCCCACCCATTGCTGCCATATGGGAATGCAGGCCCGCGGCCACCAGATCTTCCAATGTTTTAAGAGAAGCCAAAACTCTGCATTTTATGTGAAATATCCCAATTGTAAATGTTGGCTCAATTAAGAAAGTTAAGAGGACAACAACTCTGTGATCTGCACTGGGCCCACTAATTTGCAACCTCTGGTCTCTATCAAACATATGAAGCTTAACAATGAATGACACATGTGTAAAGAGGTGTGATGTACATGTGTCTTAGATCACCAGTTAGAAAGACATAGACAAATTTATGTAACATGTAACTTGAAAATAAAGCAGGGCTTTATCTAGTTGTCTTCAACTTTAGCTTAAGTTTCAAATAATGTAAGAAGGGCCTGATATATTTATATTTTAAAAAGAAGGACATTGGTAAAAAAAAGTTCAGGAACACTGAGCCTGATGGTAAGGCACTGGAGGGCAGGGACTATACCCTTACCTCTTTCATTCAGCACATATCAGGAGTGCTCACTATATAGGTTTTAATGGAACTGATCTGAGTATTTTAAGGAACCAGATTCCAGACAACCATTTCATGCATTAGAAATTTAATTTTGCAAGATTGCCTATATAGTACCAATATATTCCCCAACTGTCAGCAAAGGATCCTGTTCTTCAGTCAGATCTTACATGCACCTAACTATTTTTACTTTATAACCTTAATAGTTCTAAATTCATCTAACAGAGTAAAGAAAAATGCCTGACACAAAAAATGTATTCACAGCATATTAGTTAAACTTAAGTAAAAAGAAATAAACAAAAGATGAAACTTCCATGCCTCTTGTCTCTCTGCAGAGTAGAGTGCCCTGTGGCTTGGGCTTCTTTGATCAAAAGCAGACCCATACCTTTTTGTCACATCAACTTATTTGGTTTTCCTTGTGTAATGGGGTGAGTATTGTACAAGGTTTCAATGCCTTTTGTTTCCAACTCAAATTGTCCCTTAGAGGCTCAAAGTATTAACAAAGTGCTTCGCTGCATGGAAGTGCTGTCTGCATTTGTCTGGCAAATATGATGCTAGCTAGAAAGCCTGATGGGTCTGTAACTGTCACAGGCACAACTGAGCTCCAGGCTGCTTCCACCAGAAAGCGAATTCAAGTTCATAAAGAAAAGTGTGGACAGGAAAGCCTTCTAGCAAGATTCCCAGTAACCAGAATATGGACATGAGATCCAAAGACTAATAAAACATGGATTGGGGAGAGGGTATTGATGAAGCAGCAGCCTAAGGAGAGAAGAGGGAGGATTTGTGCCTGTTTTTATAGAAGGGAATGTGGTGATGGGCCCAAAGAAAAGAGAAAGATTTCTGCTATCACCTGTAGTCCTAGAACAACTCTAGGAATTAGACCACATTACCCTTGCATCTACAGATAATGGAAACAGGCTCAGAAAGGCTAGGTAACTTGTTCACAGTCTTTCCCAGCCAGTTAGTGGCCTAACTGGAGTTCGGCCAGGTCTTTTTGGCTCTAAGGCTCAAGCCTAGGGACTTCCCTTGTGGCGCAGTGGTTAAAACTCCACGCTCCCAATACAGGGGGCTGGGGTTCGAGCCCTGGTCAGCGAACTAGATCCCACATGCATGCCGCAGCTAAGAGTTCACATGCCACAGCTAAGGTGCCGGCGAGCTGCAACTAAGGAGCCCATCTGCCACAACTAAGACCTGGTGCAACCAAATAAATAAATACAAAATAAAATAAAGCTCAAGTCTAGTCACTATATAACACCAGCTTCCAAAAAGTCACCAAGACAGTCATCAGCACTCAATTAGTTATGCTGTGAAACTACAGATTGGGGATAGGGTATTGTTCCTTTTTTTAGCTTAATTTTGTTAAAGACATAATAGACCAACCATAAAAAACAATCTGCCAAGCTATAGAAAATCAGCCGGGCTGCTAGTAAATGTGCTTTACTCAAACATTTATCAAGTGCTTAATATATTTAAGATTCCCCAGATACTAGAGAGATAGAAATTCAAATACACTCAAGATAAGCTCAAAGGTAACCTTTCTTAAAAAACTGCATAAATGGAAAGATATTTTCATTGAATGGAATGTTTGTTCACTCAATTGCCAAATATTTATTGAGAAACTACCTGGGTCAGAAATTGTCCTAGGTTCTGAGGATGACAGAGTGACAGAGAAGACAGAGAGGGCCCACGCCTGCAAAAAACTTGCTTTGCTTTAGAATCAGACTAAACAAAGCAAAGGGGACAGAGAGGAAGGAGCCATTTATGGTTTGCAATAAATGCTGTGAAGCAAATACTAGGGTGCTCTGACAGAGAATAAATGGAGGACATCCTTTAGACAGGGAGGACAGGAAGGGCCTCCCTGAGGTGATGATGTTCAAATGATAAGTTCTGAAGCGGGAGAGGAAGTCAACCATGTAATGGGTTGAGGCAAGAAAGGGTGTTCCAACCAGAGGGTTAGGAGTATACAAAGAGCCAGTGAAGACAATGAGCTTAGTTTATTCTGGGAATCAAAAGCAGACCACTGCAAGTAGGTGCAGCAAGCCAGGGTGGGCTGGGTACTGTGAGCAGAGGGGGAGAGGTGGGTGGGAGCCAGTCAGACCATCATGGGTCTCATACATCACTGGAGTGAGCCTGGATTTTATTCTAAGCTCAATGGAAAGCTGTTGAATGATTTGGTCTTAAACTAGGGACCACTGTGAACAGATGGATGGTTTTATTTTAGCTGATATGTGCGTGAGAAGGGGACTAGTGTGGAAGTGGGAGACGAGGCTGTAGCTGGAAAGATAGCACTTGGATGTTCTGCTGGATGCCTGCCATTCGCCCTCCAGATCTTCCCTTCAACCCTTCCTATCCTGTTGTCTACCTCAGAGGCTGGCTTATATGGATTGCAGCCAAGGGTTCCCTTGCCTTCTGACTTCCAGTTGTGTTCAGCCAGTGGGAAGCCCCAGCCAGAGATTAGAGGAAGGTAGGAGGGAGAAGCTGGGAGATTTACTCCCTCAGCTCCCCATCAGCCCAGCCCCCGGGGTTTATCATGGGCTGGTTGTCTCCCTCAACCAAGGCTGCTGGTCCTATCAGGTGGTCTCTATCCGGTGGCCTCTCCTACAGCTCTCCCACAGGGACCCAGTGGCCTTCCCTCCCCATGTACCTTCCCTCTCTTTTCGCCTTCAGTCCTTGGGTAGAACCAGAAAAGGCTGCTACTAGCCTCAAGGCACTGCACTTAGGGCCTTGTGATTTGAAACTGATACCTTTATTAAACTCTAGTCAAATTACCCAGTTTGCGTATGCCATCTGTTTCCTGCTGGGTTCCTTACTGATACAGGGAAAGACAAGTTTTGATTTAGAAAAATTCAGTTACTGTGATCCTTGACTAACATCCTGTTCTGCTGATGCTTTGTGTCTGTGATGTTAAGGGTCACAAACCCAAGAACGTCAGCAAGAAATCATACACCTCTTTACTTCCTTAGGAAAACCAATAACATAAATTGACCAAAGAGATAAAATGCCAAAATCATGGATGTGAGAGTTCAGAGAACAAAATAGAATTTATGGTCACCGATACTTGACTTCAGGCCAGTTACCAAGAGCTCTTGCTTAAATATTAAGTTTATATTTCTCATTCAATTTTTCATTTATTTAATTAATGTTTATTGTGTGCATAGTACTCGGGAGACACTATTTTAGAGACTAGGGTTAAAGCAAAGACCAAATCAAAATACTTGCTCTCTCTGAGCTTACACTCTAGAGGACAGTCAGGAAATAAACAAATCAACCATCTCTTACATGCTCATTAAAAAAAAGCTAAGGAGGACAGAGTGGGAGATTTATATATGAGAGAGAATATTTCCTTTCTGAAAAGGTGATATTTGAGCAGAAAACTAAAGGAAGAGATGAAACAAGCAGTGATGATACCCAGGGGAAGCATGACCCAGGAGAGGAAGTACCAGAGGCTGAGGCAGGAATTGAACAACAGTGAAAGGCCAGTGTGGCTGGAGCAGAAGAGGGGAGGACGGCTGGTAGCCTCTCCAGTCAGGGAGACAGACAGGACAAGCCCACTAGCTTCATCTAGAATTTTTGGCTTCTATTTTAGTAAAAGAAGCCATTAGGAGTTTGAGCAGAGTAGTAACAGGAAATGACTTAGTTTTAAAAGGATCCTTCTAGCTGCTGTGTTGCAAATAAGGTGGCAAGGATAGAAAGAAGGAACACACTTCAACTAAAGTCTAGGACAGAGATGCTGTTGACCTGAACCAGGGTGGAAGTATTTATGTTTGAGAAGCCTTTCAGATATCCAAGTGGGGATGTGTAGGCATTGGATATACAAACAATCAAAGTCTGGAGTTGAGAGAAGGGGGCTTCTGAGTTTGGCTGGAGACAGGGATTTGTACAGTACATGCCATGAGCCTGAATGAGACCATCTAGGGAGTGAAGAGAGGGAGAAGAGACCAGTTCTAAGGATGGAATGTGAGGCATTATAGGTGGACAGGTCAAAGGAGGAGGAGGAGCCTGTGAAAGAAGCTGAAAAGGAGTGGCCAGTAAGGTAGAAGGAAAAACCAGGAGAGGTGGTATCCCCAAAGCCAGCTGAAAAAAAGTATTTTGAAAAAAAAGAAGTGATCAAATGGTCATGTGTTGTTGATGGATCAAGTGAGAACAGAACTGGGCGTAGAGCAATGGATTTGGCAAAGAAGGGGCTTGCAGTGACTCAGACAATGTTTTGAGAAGTAGTGGAGTTGAAAGACTGATGAAGAGAACATGTGTAGACAATTCTTCTGATATTCTCTGATGTCAATGGGGATCAGAGAAATGTGTGATAGCCAGAAGGCGTTAAGCAGGTTTTCTTTTTTTTTTCTTTCTTATTAAATTTGAAGATATTACACCATTTTTTAACACTGCAGGGAATTATCTAAGAGAGGAGAACCGGGATGATACAAGAGAGAGCAGATAATTGCAGGAACAAGAGGGGATGGGGTCCAGGGCACGACAAAGGCCATGGGTGGGAAAAGAACAATTCATCCTCTGTAACAGAACACGTGGTCAGTTGCAGATAGGCGGGTGGCAGCTGGGGAGGTTTCTTCCTGTCTGAGCTTTTCTCAGTAAAACAGCAAGTAAGGTCGTCCACATAACATGAGAAGCAAGGAGGAGCCACTGGAGGTCTCAGGAGAGAAGAGAGTGTGAAATAGTCATCCAGGGCATGTGGGTGGAGTAGGGACAAGCAGTAGGATGGCGCTGGCCAGTGTGTTGGTCTCTAAACTGCCTTTTATATGAATCCATAAATTCTGTTAATATTAATGAAAAACATTACTATTAATCTAAGGTAGAGGAAAAAAAGTAAGATACTCATGTGAAGAAAATACAGAAGATACAGTCATCTGAAGCTACAAGAAGAGAATTCCAAATGTTGCATTTGGTGGTGTTCTCCTAAAGTTACCATGGGAGGTTCTCATTCGACCTGGGTAAAGAGAATGGGTAGTCCAGTCACTGTGACCGAAAGTGAGATGAACTAAAGGGATTCCCACTTTCCCCAACAGATGAGCAACTCAACATTCAAATATATGGAAATGATCTTCATTTTAGGTTCTTTCTCGTTTAGCCTTTCAGGTTATGAGAATTTGAAAAATAAGTCTGAAACTCTACTTTTAAAAACTTGCTTGTAAATTATTATCCCTGGTATGTAAAAGCCCAGCTCTTAGAAGAAAAAACAAACAAACAAAAAAACTAATGACCCCTGACATTAGAATTTAAAATATCCTGCATGCAAATCCAGTTTCCCTCCACTCTTTTGTAATGCAATAACCAGCGAGAATTAGAATTGCAAAAATGCCAAAAGAGCTACATGAAAATTATACAACAAAGTAGTTTCACAGTGATATTGAGAAAGGAATATGAAATGAATACAAGATAATATTGAGAGACAAGAATCTGGAGTTATGTATATGTAAGTGAGTGCGTGTATGTGCACACCTGTGTATGAAAAAGCAAGATAAAAAAATATTTATTTCTTTGCTTTGTTCTCTCTGACCAAAGTTTAAAATAAAAACACTGCTTGGGTCATAATGTGACACATGGCTCCTATTTTAATTCTAAATGATTTTTCATTAAATGGCTTTTGAAATATTTACTTATAAATAAATATAAGGGAGACCTTTGGAATTCCTGATTTAAAACAATAACAAAATCAAGGCAATTATCAACATAAACTTTCCAATGCTCTCTGATACTATTTTCTTCCAATTATTATTTCCTATCTTCCTAGTCACCACAGAAGACCAATACACAGATGTTTTTCTCTGGGCTTCAGTAAAACACTTGAACTGTGACAATGAAAGTGAGGTAAACCGTTTCATGCCCCATAGCAGAAACATATTACATAATGCAAACAAGTTTTGAACAATCATTTGGATCATATGATACATCAGTTGCACAAACATTTACATGTCTCCCCCCTGCCTTAATTCCTCATCTTTTTTTCCCTTTTTGTGTCCCTCCCACCCACATAATGAAAGAAAGTAGTTTATCTGCTTGGGCCATGAGGAGATAAAAAAGAAAGCCAACATATAACAAATTTCTCCTTATTTTTCTTCTGGCTTCCATTAATCCAAGGTAATTTTGTTTAGATCCTGGACTCTAATATCCAAAGACAACTCTGTGATGAATTCAAAGGGCAGTGCAACCAAGGGTAGACACTTCCAGGTATGTACAGTGAGCAATTTGGTGTAGCACAAAGAGTAATGATGTGGCATCAAAACACCCTGTGTCGGTGACACCACCACACTCCTACAGAGTATCTATTCTCCCTTTTACTGCTATTAATAGAACACGTGATTTTTTTTTCTTTTGGAGTGACATACATAAAAATACTCATCTCCCAGAATTCCTTGCATCTAGGAATCATCAAAAATATATTAATTGACCAATAAGCTCAATAAGAGGTGGCAAGGTGGGGCCTCCAGGAAAGTCTGCTGGAAAGGGAAGATTCAGATGACATAAACAGTTTGTTAGCTTTTGCCTTTTGCCTACTGCCCCTCCCTTTCCGCCTGCCTCTGATGGCCAAAGATGGAGCAGCCAGTTTGTAACCATGAGGCCAAACGTCCCATGGCAAGACACAGCCAGGCAGAAAGACAGTAGGAGCTGATGACTCTGAATTTGTTGAAGTATCCTGGAAAAAGTCAACCCCTCTTTAATCAAGCCACTTGTGATAGTTAAATTTATCTGTTAATTTGGCTTGGTCATGGTTCCCAGATATTGGGTCAAACATGTCTGGATGTTGCTGTGAGGGTATTTTTTAGATGAGATTAACCTTTAAATCAGTAGACTTGGAATAAAGCACATTTCCCTCTGTAATGTGGATGGGCCTCCAACTAGTTGAATATGTTAAGAAAAAACTGATCTCCCCAGAGGAAGAGGAAATTCTGCCAGCAGATGGCCTTCATACATGAGCTCCAACATCAAATCTTCCATGGGTCTCCAGCTTGCCAGCCTCCCCTGCAGATTTTGGACTTGCCAGCCTCTACAACCATGTGAGCCAATTCCTTAAAATAAATCAGTCTCTCCTCTCCTCTCCTCCCTCTATCTTTCTACACACACACACACACAAACACACATACACACACACAAAACATATACGAGATATATAAATGAAAGAGAGAGAGAGAGAGATCTCCCTTATTGGTTCTCTTTCTCTGGAGAATCCAGACCACTACACCGGTATAACTGGGTGTCTGTTCATTGCAGCTAAATGCAATCCTCTCTGGCACATTTGAGATCTACCACTTCATGAGCTGTGTAACTGTGTACATTCCTTTGTGACCCTCAGCCTCTGGATCTGTAGAAGGAGAATATGAGTGATACTGACTCCACAGACTGGTTTTAAGAGCTGCATGAGACAGCATCTGTAAAACTTCCGTGTAAGTTGTAAAACCCAATGGAAATGTTAGGAAGCATCATCATGACAGGCTCACTGTGCCAATTCATGACCATAATTATTCTTCATTCATGGCTGCATTACTTTACAATAATAATTACCTTTAAATCTGACCATTAAAAAGTCATTATATTATACGTCAATTATATCTTAACAAAGCTGGGAAGAAAAGCCATTATAGATCACTTGGAATTTCAGAAAAGCACAAGGAAGAAAACACTCAACCATACCCCCCCACACACACACATAGCTACTGTTACCTACTAATAACTATCATTTATTGAGTTCTTATTATGTACCAGGAAGTGTGCGAAGCACTTTAATGCATTATCCCTACCCTATGGAGGTAGGTACTATTTTGGTGTCCATTTTGTAAATGACAAAACTAAGGATTAGATTGATTAAAAAAAAATATTGGTCGAGGATATACAGCTAGTAAGTGGCAAAACCAGGATTCAAACTCAGGTCTGAATGATGTCAAAGCCCATGCACTTAACCACCATGTTACACAGAAGATGATGGGCTATGTTCTTTAATAATGTATTTGCTAATACAGAATGGAATGTGATCAGGTAACCCTTACGTAAGTAAAAACAGTCTCAGCACATTGCCCAGCACATAAAGAAATAAAGATTCTTGTATTACAGGGCTATTAGGTCTCTTACCCAGGATTGCATTTTAATTTGAAATGAAGTGGAAGACTGTTCCATATTAGCTACTCCTTCTGACACTGCCTTTTACTTCAGATAAACATATCCTTCTGTCAGGTACCCTGAAGTTTATCTGTAGAAGTCTGGGTTTATCCCTTTCAAACTTCCCAAACATCCAGGATCTCAGTTTATTTGCCCTATAGTGCTCTGAATCAAGAAGGGCAAGTATTATTAACTCCACTTTCTAGGTGAAAGAACTGACTCCTGGAGGGGTTAAGTAAGTTGCCCAAGGTCACACAGCAAATGAGTGGTACAAGCAGGATTGGAAAGCCTATCTCCTGACATCCAGCCCAGTGCACTTTCCATTCTGCCGTGCTCCCCCCACCTGTCACTCCCCCCATCCCCGAGGGACTTAGAGTCGATGGGGCATGCTATCAACTCCTCAGGGCAAAACTGTCCTCTCTGGGTAAGAAAATGTGTGTGCGTGCACACACGAGATACACTGTAATTGCATCTGCCAAAATGGTTCTGCAACAGTCCAGTCAAAGATGCATAAAACTCCCAGGCTGCCTTTCAGAAACAGATCCAGAGGGCCAATTTCATCATGAAACAGGATTTCCTCAGTTGTGAGTAGATGGGTGGTTGGGTCAGTGGACAGACTGCAGTAACAATGGCACAGTGGACTGCAGGGTAAAAGCTCTTCTAACTTTCATTGCTATTAAGTTGTGACAATGCAAACCCAGACTGGGAAAGAGGCATGCCCAAGAAAGAACATGAAGAAAAGTTTCACCTTAACCCTTCTGTGAGTTTCTATTTCTAAATTGCAGGGTATTAAACACAGTTCTTTGGAAATAACAAATGAATATTTTGACTCATTCTATATGATATTTATAAAAAGTAAACAGCAAGGGAGTATTGATTACAAAGAAAATCCTAGCATGAGACTAAGGTCATACTCAGTCATACTTGAAACTGAAGAAAGTACAAATGGAAGTAAAGTACCACATTGTCAAGTCAGCGTCAAAGCCAGGATTCTCAGATGGAAACATCTGCCTTTCATAAGCTAGGCAAGCAGTCAGATATTTGCCTCAACAGCACTGGCCTCAGCAAAGCAGAAGTTAACTTCCCTTCTCTCAGAGGGTCAGATGAGTGGACATCATAAGGCAAAAAGAGGAACTGTAAGATTTAAACCTCAAAGATAAAAGACTGGCACTGGGGATGGAAGTTCCTAGGAAATTGAAACAAGAAGGTTCTAAACATGCTGTCAAAACCAGCGCCAGCAACCTCGCATTAAGTGAGGAGTGGCTCTAAAAGCTGTACCGCCTAGAATGGTGTTACCTTGAAAATCATCAGAAAACCTCAAGTATCTTTTTTTTCTGCTACATTAGCAAAAGGAAGTTTAGAAAGTTTAGACGCCAGGAGAGTGGTCACCTTCTCAAAAAGGAATTTGCTGCAGACTCACAGATATTCCAAATGTGGACCAAGTTTCTTTTCAAACAAGAATTAATATCTGTGCTTAAAACAGTAAGATTTCATCTAATGATTTGAAGCCCACTAGTTTTGCCTAGGGAATGCGGATAGTGGAAAAGTTGAGGGAAAAGCCAGAAAAAAAGAAAGAAAGAAAAATAGAGACAGAATCAAATATGCTTTCACTAAAAGTTCTGGGATCCATGTGATCCAGTCATAGTACCATGTTACAGAGAGAGAAACACAATCCAGGATCCAGAAAGTTCTTCACGTTTTCATGTAGACACACGACAAAATGTAAAAGGGAGGAGCCCATTTTTTATAAAGCATTTAAAGCACATAAAACACTTTAAAATTATTCTCTTGAATTGCTGCCTTTCCCAAGTTTCTTCACATGTTTGGCAGGGGCTCACAAGAGAGCTCTTTCCTGGCCCTTACCCAACCAAATACTCTCACCTAAGCTGGGCAGCCTGTCCTGCTCCTTCTCTTCACCTCTCAACTCTTTATTATGTAGTTCAACACAACCTCTCAATTTCTTTAGTTTTCTTCCACTTTCTGTAGTTTTGAGAGGACCTGGAAGTTTACCAAGGGAGCACAAATTCTTCCTGTGTAGAAGTTAAGGAAACAGTGAAGATCATGAATATCCATACACTAATAACTTTATCCCGTAACACATTATTACATTTTGTCCCTTGGAATTCCACTGTCTCAAACAAACTCAAAAGCTATTACTTAACAGAGGAGCCATTTCAAATGGTAGACCAGGAATTCAAGACTCCAAGAAATGCAAGAGATTCAAGTCTGACTCCAGAGATATGGTCTTCCTACAACATAAAGACAGCAACAGGAACTAGGGTTGAAAAGAGATCTTTTTCCCTACATCATTTTGATCAAGTCAATAAATGTCACTATATGCCAGGCACTGAGCTAAGTAGTAGGAATACAGAGATGAATAATTCACAATCCTTGTCCTCAAAGAGGTCACAGTCTAATGCAGTATTTCTCAAACTGTATTCCTTAGAACATGTGACCCTTGTAAAAGGGCTCCATGGCCCAAATACTTCAGGAAATGGGCAATACTCAATGTCCTTTTGGATATTTTTCATACCCATCCTAATCCTAAATTTAAAAAACTTTGTTTCTTTACTCCAACATTTCCCAAACTTAATTCATCACTGAGCCACCTGCTTTTGCAAAACACACATCTTGAGATGAGCTTGCAACTGTTAGCAAAGATTTTACCTTAAGCTTAAACAGATAAATAATTGTCATTTTTTAACATAAAATAATGATTATGGAAGCATTTTCATATAATGTAAATTGTATTTTAACCAAAAAATGCAAGTGAATCTAAATGTTGTCTAAACTGAGAGTATCTCTGTCTGCTTACTTCAATGAGAAAGTGAGAAATGAAAAAAAAAACAGGCTGTGTGCTGCAATCTATTTTGCTGGTGCAGGTAGTGGGAGAGGTGCCTTGCTTTCATGAGTATTAGGAAAAATTGTGGTAAAATCAAATCCTTGGTATCTACCGGGGTTACAGTCAGGAAAACTTTCTGGCATCCAGTGAATGGATGGTGACAGTTCCCTCATCAGTCAGTTCCATAGCATGGTTCTATAGCCAGCTGCAGTGTCAATGGACATTTTCTCCCCAGGTCAGTTTTGGGCATTGTTCCCAGAAGCTTACCTTCAAGCCTGATTCTCTGGGATTCCCAATGATTCTTTGAAATGTCTCATATACTTTAATAAAATCATTTTCTATTTAAACTAGCCAGGGCAGATTATAGTGTTTGCAACTAATACCCCTGACCATATTTCCCTTCTCCTACTTCCAGCAGCCAGGCAAATAATTGTTACAGCCATTCACAACCTAACATTTCCCTTTCAGGAAACTATAATCTAGCAATATTTTTCTGTGGACTCTCCACTGCTCTCCTTTACCTCCAAGCCCTAAGTAGTGAATGAGACTGACTCCTAGTTCTGGAATCCCACCTGCATTCCTTTTCCAATTCAATCTTCTTTCCTGGCCTAAGGCTAGCCTATTTATTGTATGAAATACACTCTGGCAACATCTTTGGAGAAGTCAAAGCCTAGCTCTTCATTTATCTTTTGAGTTGTAAGTACATCCCTGGACACACCACTGCTTTGAACCCAATATTTACCTCTCTATCCCATTCTTCAAAAATCATTTCATCTGCTTTTTAGGGTTATACTTTGCATAGCTCTTCCAAGTGTTAAGTGTTAAGAAATCTGTCAGAGTAATTTCAAAATAGGAGCTGAGTGGTCTGGGTGTTAGAGCACACGAGAATGCCAGGAACTGTCCCATTTCCTTTGGTGAGTGACTGAGTAACTCAGGCAAAGTGTAGGGGCCTCCATGGCACCTCCCACTAAGAGGAGGGTCTCAGAGCCTTCTCAGGCTTCCAGTTTAGGAGCACAGGGTCAAACCAGGCCACTGAACAAGGTTGTTTAAAAAGTGCTAAAGGAAAGTATTTAAATAGTCATGAGAGGGAAAAAGCACATTTCTTGATGCAGTAATTAAAAAAAGATTTAGATCCAGAGTGTGAATTCCCATAGAATCCTACTTAGCCCCCTTATCTATGTCAAAGCAAACAGTTTCACATAGCCGGTGCTTCTCATTTATCTTAATGCTAAGGATTTATTTCTTATGCAAAACTGTTCATTTTTACCAGCCTGGAACTTTAAAAAAATCACATTCTCTTCTTCAAGAATTTTCATTAAGCCAAGGTGTTATCAAGCCTAAAATCTGCAGACACAATTTTGGCACTTTTCTGTAGGAAAATCAGAGGAGTGCCCAATCCAGGCATCAGCGGATTAGTGCAGGCACTGATGACAGATTCTTAACAGTGTTGGAAAGAGAAAAAAAACAGAGGTGGAACAGAATGATTTATAAAGATTTCTGTTCTAACCCAAAGTTGAACCAATAAGTTTGTCTAGACTATCCCATGACTATCTGTGGCCCAGAAGCTGCATTCTTCAGGGAAAAAAAAGTTACAGTTGAAACTCAGAATGATTTTGTCCCCATGATATGTACACAGGACATGGGTTAGTAATTTAGTACCCAGAAGCATGCAGATTATCACTGAGATAAAAATTAAGCACACAGATGACAGACTATGTGCCTTGTTCACATCTCTTGTTTGTTTGTTTTTTGGGGCACCATATATTCATAAACTCACTAACTAGAGGTAAATTACTAATCAGAACAAAATTATCAGGTTACCTATGGAGTGTCATAGGAAAGTAATGAGAGAATTTCAAGGGAAAATCATCAAACTTTAATCAAATATTTCAGGGAAAAAAGATAGACATTAACAGTTCTGATCTGCTCAGCAACAGATCAAAGAAATGTCAAGAGTCAAAACCCAACAATTAACCCAAGATCAAAACCCAGAATATCTATTTATTAGTGCACTCTCTAGGTCTGTGTCCAATTAAGCCTAACATCTCCTTAGATTTAATCCCCCTGATCATATGGGTGTCTAATACCTGTCAATGCAATTTCCTTGATCACTAATGAAACACTCTTTGCTTATTCCATTAGTCTTTATAAAAACACTATATTAAATCGTTCTCCCTAGCATTTCCCCCAGCTACCATTTGTGTGCCGTAGCATTTATGTTTTCCCTGAGTCTTAGCCTTTAGATGTCAGTGGCTATTTGGTACTTCTTTTTTCTCATAAATTAAACCATTCTAGCATCTTGCAAATGACCAGGCAACTGCTTTAAGACTTCCGCTGTAACTTTAGCTTCCTACCGAGATCTCTAATTAAGCTGCAATATCATTGCTCCTCTAGTTTGCAAGATAATCATCTAATTCCCTTTTGTTAAACTATTTGGCCTTTGGCCTTATGGTTTATTCACTTGGGAACTAGATTACAGTTTCCCAGATGGGTTACAGTGGAATTACTGTAACTTGTTACAAGCTTAATTAATGCCAAACAATGCCAGCCCAACTTCTGGCTTAATACCATCTCCTTTCATATAGTTGCACCCTCATTTTGCCTTCAATAACCTTCTTGATTAGTGTTTTTCCAAGTGTTTCTACACGCAGTCCTCCCGTTGGAAGTAAAATATTCCTACAAGAATATAGCTGCTCAATTTTAAGACTTTAAAATTTTCAGTCTGGGTTTGCAGTTACATGTTTGGTGGATGAGCTTAAGGAAGGTATGAAAGTCGTAAAATTATCTTCATGATGACATCATAATTGAGAGAACAAAGTAGATTTTATAAAACTCTTTCACATACTTTATTTTATTTGATCCTTAGGAGGATATAGTGAGCTAGGCAGAGTAGAGATTACTATGCCCATTTTATTGATCACTGGTTTCCAAACTGTGTCAATGTATACCAAACCCGTGACATTGTTTCAACCAGAACAGCTTCTTTTATATCATTTTATTTTTTTTAACAATCTAAATAAGACCATCATTTCAACAAACAGTACACTGGTTTTTAAATAAGGAAAGTTTTACAGTCTCTGTTACAGAAGAAGGAACCGAAGTTCAGCACAGGGGTTTACCAAAGCCAAACAGAGAATAATTGAAAATAAAAGGACAACACCCAGGTTTTCTGCCTCCAAGGACGGACATTTGTTTCCAATACACTTATATTTCCCAGGAGGAAGAATGCCAAAAGAATAGAGAAAGCATTTGTGAGCCCATTCTCATCAGTTTAATTTTTTTTTTAAATAGTCTTGCTGTTGATTGCCAAGCTTAGGCTTTAGACAAGCTAGAGAGCACTCAGTGATTCATTAAGTTATTCCTTTACCAGTAAGCTTGCCCTTTTCCAACCACGATGCTACACTGGGCACCCAAAGGCACACAGAACTGGAAGACTGTTTCTGCACCAGTCACAAAGCACACCAGTGTGACATCCATGAAGGAATTAAGACCCAGAGAAAATCATTGAAAATGTAGAACAAACGGTATATCAGATCCTAAGGAAAGAAAGATTAGTAAGGAAGTTAACACTAAAAGAGCAGAAAGAGTAAGAAAGGGGCAGGGGTGTATGAAACACAGGAAACAGGGCCCATCACCTGCAGTTCTTCATTACTTTCAACTTAAAAAGGAGACAAATTTATAGCCACTTGACCTCTCTAGGCCCCAATCTCCTCATGTCAAAGTTCATATGATATTACTAGCTCTCTTGACTTTTAAAGCCTACTGTAAAAATATCACAAGATAAAATAATTTGATGGCCTTTAGAAAAGTGTAAGTTCTTCTATAAATAAAGTAACAGGAGAGGGTACTGTTTGGCTGAATGATGAAAGAGGGAAGGTAGTAAAGGTAGTAAACCACTTGTGTAACTTATCCAAAAATTGTTTTATTATATTTTAAAGGCATTATCACTTTTAAAAACAGAATACTCAAGATAAAATTGCAACAACAAAAAAAATTAGTCCCAAAGTTGAAGAACTTGGTCAAAGGAAAATGTTAGGACTCCATGAAGAGGGGTTCCACCACTGGTTCTCAGCCCCCAAACCCAGTGAAAGTTAAGTTCATTCAAAATGTATTGATGCAGAACCTACTGTGTGTCACAGTCTAAGTTCTAAGAAGAGATTGGTGAGCTAGACAGACTTTGTCTCTGTCCTCATGGAACAAAATTCTGCTGGTGGTGAGTAGAGGAAGGGATAGGGAGACACTAATAGCAAAGAAATAAATGTGTGAACAAGATAATTTTAGTATGTATCAGTATTAAGTCCATAAAACAGATGATGTCACAGAGAGTGACTTACAAGGGGTGGGGGAGAAACATGGACCTTTAGCTCAGGTGATGAGGGGAGGTAGCATGTGCGACTGGAATGATGAAAGGGAACCAGGACAGGAAAATCCCAGACCAGAGCTGTCCAAGGGAAGCTCAAGGACTGAGGCTGTGAGGCAGGGACCAGATGCAGAACTGACTTGCTAGAAAGAGAAGGGTATTAAGGAAACACCACCACAGTGAGAAAATTAACCCTATCTTGATAGAGAGAAGCTGGTTACAAGCTTAATGCTAACCTGAGCAATCTCTCGTTAGTACCAAGTTCAGTTGCTATCTGCTTTGGCTAATTGAGTCAGGTTAGAAGGGGAAATTTGGAGCCAAACTGAAAGGGGAGAACATGGGAGAACTAACCATACTTTTTCCTTGTGGGCCCTTCAACAGGTCACTAAAGGATCAAGAAGCACCAACCTGGCTTCTTTAATCGAACATTGACAAGTTAGTGAAGACTTGATATGGTCTATAATCCAAAAGGGTCAGAGGAGTAAGGCTTCAGAGGCTACAGATGTGCCCTGTCAGTGGGGGACCTTGGTGAGAGATTAGATGACTCCAGGATTGGGACCACCCTACAAGGGGCCAAGACTGGCTATCTCCATCCTCTGAAAGTTACTGCATGCTCTCAGGTGGCCTGATCTACCCAGATACCTTCTGCCAGGTGTTTATAACTGGGGCCTCCCCTCATCCCTTCAGACTTGGGTTGGGGGTGAGGGTGGGGATAAGAGCCCCTGCTAGTACCAGGTCACTGCAATCTCCCTTGTGCTTCTCCTAGTAAGATGGGGATCTGAACAAAGGCCAGAGATGTAGTTGGAGTGGACTCCAAAATAGAGATCACTGAAACTGGAAATTTGGATGAAGGTTTCTAGAACACCATCATCAACAGACAAGAGCTGCAGATGAATGAATACACTTCAGGAAATGCTCAAGTAAAGGAGCACAAAGAAAAGCTGAAAAATAGGACAGAGAAAAAATAATTGGAAAGGTAAGAAGCAGAAGCAAAGACAATATATCGTTCAGAAACCAAAAGGAGAATGTTAAGAAGGAGCAGGTCAGAGAGCGAGACTGAGAACAGCCCTTGGATGTGGTGACTGAGATCTTTGGTAACAGGGAGGTGGTAAGCATAGGAGTTGCTGCGGTGATGGAATCTGTAGTCTGGGGGAAGTCCATGAGTCCATTTCCTACACCACAGGCAGACAGCGCACCGTTAAACCCCCGCGGAGGGAAGTGCCTCCTTGATTCATTCTCCCAACATTCACTGTACTCTTGATATAAGCCAGGGACTGGTCGAGAATTTATTCACTGCTGCTGCTTTGTTCTCGGCTGCATCTGAAAGCTGTAACCTTCGTGTCCCCTGAGTTTCATCCCAGAGAAAATCACAGCAGTTGAGCAATTCCCCAGGCACATGGGGACGGAATTTGAGAATGACAGAAAAAAAGAATTCCCATCCTTCTTCAGGCCTCTGGGGTTGTGCTGTTGCATCCTGTAGTTGCAAAAGGGTGTATGATGGGCAGTAGGTGATTTCAATTCAATTTAAAGCAACAAGTATTTACTGAGAATTTATCATATGCTTGGTAAGAGGAAAAGTGCGGTAGGAGACAGCACTAAGTGAGAGTTTCCCTTTCCTCCAGGAGCAAACAGTTTCAGGTTAGAAACAAAACCAATGCACAGGCAACAAACAGTGGGGAAAAAAACCACAATGCACTTTTTTTTTTTTTTTTTTTTTTTGTGGTACACAGGCCTCTCACTGTTGTGGCCTCTCCTGTTGCGGAGCACAGGCTCCGGACGTGCAGGCTCAGCGGCCATGGCTCACGGGCCCAGCCGCTCCGCAGCATGTGGGATCTTCCCAGACCGGGGCACGAACCCGTGTCCCCTGCATCGGCAGGCGTCCGCAGTGTTCCACTGCGCCACCAGGGAAGCCCCAACACAATGCACTTTTAATTAGCGACAAAATATAGGAATATCTATGTGGATAGAGACAGAAGAAAAATTCAATGTCTTGTTTATTTTTGTTGTTGTTATTCATGTGTATGTGTTTTCTAACATTTCTACCTTCAGCATGTATGAGTACCAAAATCAGAAAAAAAACAAAAGCAATATTAAAAAAAAAAAACAAAACTCCTTTTTAGAAGGAGAGCTTGATAGTTCAAAATAAGACAGCCCTGGGCCGAATCCTAGGCATGTTCTTCCCAGCAACTTGACCTTGGGCAAGTTCCTTAACTACCAGGTTCCTAAATTTTCTCATCTACAAAATCCCGTAGATGGGTGTCTTCTGGTAAGAAACCAAGATACGACACCATAACTCTTGAGTAACTTTTCGGAATTATAAAAATCTTGAAGTTTCATAAATTCACTTTAGTCAGCATCTTAAACTAAAATCCCTCAAGGTACTAAGTTACTCACAAGGATTTCAGGAAGAAATGTAGTGTTATATGCTTTGGAATGGAGAGGGTTCAAACTCTAGCTGTGCTACTTACCAATTACTGACCTCAAGTAAGTTATTTCACCTTCCTAAGTCTCACTTACTTCATCTATAAGATGGGAATAGTAATAGAACTTACCTCATAGGGACATGATGAAGACATGCATATCATCAAATGCTGTCATGGTAACTGGCACAGACTACGTGCCTAACTGATGTTTATATACAATTGTAATTATCGTCTGAAAAAGCTGGTGTTGTTCCAGACAAATCTGAGAGAAGACAGGTATGAAGAGGTATATGTCTTTTTCATCTTTGTATCACTAGTGCCTTGCACAGGGCACATCACAAGGCAGAGATTTGATAAATACTTGTGAATAAAGAATGAATGAACGAATCAATGAGCTGACTTTCCCATTCCATCAAGGGCAATGTCTATGTATTACTAAATTGATCTTTAAAAAAATACATTTTTAATTGTTTAAATTCTATTCAATGAGTTTAAAAATTAATTTCAACAAGTTCTCTGAGTTTATTCAGTAAGGGTTAGGAGAAGCCAGAGGCATTTTTACAGCTTAAAAATACTATCTGGTTATTCAACTTCCAGTGAGACATTTAATCCACTGGGAAAAAATCAGAGGGTTTCTTTCATCTTTCAGAATCCTGTTAATCCTCTTAAAAGGGAAAGTCAATTTAAAAAAAAGAAAGCAGGGAAGAAATGAGGGAATAGGGAAGGAAACAAGATAAAAGAGAAGAAAAAACAAAAGATGGGGAAGAGAAAGGGTCTTTCTATCCCAGAGACATATTTTACTACCCCCTGCTGTGTGATAAGCTATTTTGTCAGCATCTTCTAGCTATGAAGGGATAAAGAGAAGGGGCTTCCAAGTAATGACCCATGTAGGTGAAATCTTATCACAGGTGTAAAAGGAAATGCTTTCTTATACTGAAAAAATACATATTTATATAAATGGCACCAACTCTAAGAAGGAAGAGCTAAGTACCAGGAAATGTGAATTAGCAGAAAATCCCTGGTACAGCTTATTATACATACTAATGTTTTCGGGCATATTTATCCATCTGTATGAGCACTGCTTAAATGTTACTTTCTCAGAGATGCACTCTTTCATGCCTCAGCCTGGGGTGGGTCCTTGTTACATGCTCTAATAGTATCTGGTACCCTTCCACTAGAGCAGTTCCCACTGTTGTAATTAGGTAGTTATTTGGGTAATTGTTTAATACCTGCATCCCCTGCGAGGATGCGAGCCAGTTCTATGAAGTCAGTGTTCCTGTCTGCTGTTCACCCGGAAATCATCCAAACTTGCACATGTCTTGCATGAAATAGATAAACAAATATATATATATACATGTATAGTTGATCCTCATTATTTCTGGATTCTGTACTTTTGAGTTTGCCTAGTCACTCAGATTTATTTGTAACCCCAAAATCAATGCTCATGGCACTTGTACAGCCATTTATGGATATGTGCAGAGTGGTAAAAAATTTTTCACTGGACATACCCGTTCCCAATAGAGGCCAAGCAAGATGGTACTCTGCCTTCTCATTCCAGCTCTCATACTGTATACAAGTGTCTTTTTTGTGGTCTATTTAGTGCCATGTTTTTTCACATTTTTGTGCTTTTTCTTGGTAATCTCACTGTTTAAAATGGCCCCCAAGTATAGTGCTGAAATGCCATCTAATGTTCCCAAGTGCTGTGATGTGCCTTCTGGAGAAAATACAATGTTTGATAAGTTTCATTCAGGCACAAGTTATAGTGCTGTTGGCCATGCAGAGTTCAGTGTTATTAAATCAACAATGTATATAATAAGGTGTCTTTAAACAGAAACAAACAGAAAACAAGGTATATACTGATCAGTTAACAAAAATGTTGCAGCTGGAGGCTCATAGGAACCTAACCCCAATTTCCACTAAAAGCAACAGTTTAGTTCACTAATTCAATGTTTGTGGCAACTTTATAAAACATAACTACTGAAAAAATTGAAAATCAATGGCATATATACTGAACATATATATGTATATTTAATAAGTTTGCTTGTGTGTGCATAAGTATGTATGTTTGGTTATTCTTAACCATTTTGGAGTCATACAACCTGTTCTAAAGTTTATAAAGACATGGATACTGGGGAATAAGGGGCAATGTGGAAGGAAGTATGTACATATATATGGCCCTATGCTGCACAGCTCCAGAGTAGGGGTGAGTGGTGCTGGCATTCACATTGAAGTCTAAGGGATCACGCTCACAGCAAAGAGTTGTTCAATGTGGTGACAATAAACACACACACACACACACATACGCACATTTGCATATGATTCTGGGCATACCTGACCTCCTATCATGTACCTCAATTAAAACCCTGACAGATAGTTAGAATAGACAGAGAAATATATATATATATATATATATATATATATATATATATAATATATAGCATATTTTAACTTTACTTCCAATGTTTTACATCAATTAAGATTTAAGTTATTTGCATTTTACCCACTAATAACAAACACTAGACAATTCCAAATTATATGCCTCTCCAGAGAAAGAGAACTTGTTTTGAAGCACTGTCTTCAGACAATTCTCTAAGGTGAACTAGACACAGGTAGAAAACTAGAGTTGAATGAATATACATGGCAAGAGAAATATTGATGTTAACCTGTTCTGTTTGCTTTCCTAAGATTCTCTGGATTATCATGTCTGTATGGCAGGGAGTAATATAAATTTAAGTTTTTCTTTGAGATCCAGCCTCTTTGGAGGCAGTAACTACTAAGTACCTAACTCTGTGTTCTTTGAATAACAGACAATATTTCTTAGTAAAGCTTCTAATTAGATTTGTTGGATGAGGATGAAAATAGAAAAAAAAAATCCCCATAAATGGTTCTATGGAACTTCTGAGAGTAACTAGAACAATTACACCATTAATAATTCAATGTTGGCTGAAAACTATACAATTGTGAGTGATTTATACAGACCAGACTTAGCATATGTTGTACCACAGGTGGATGCAGGGTCACCAAGAAACCACCTCACAGTTTTCCCAGAAGTGTAGAGTCAGAAAGGTCACTTGTGGTAAAAGATATTTTGGATGAGTCTTTTAAATCAATGTATGAATTAAAGACAATTTACATATAAATAGGCTTTGAAATTAAATGAATTTTTTAAAGATTTAAGTAACTGCAGAAAAGGTCAGTTAAGCATTAACTATACATAATGTGATTTTTGAAAACTGCTTGCCTTATTGGTTTATTAATATTTTGTATTCATTGTCAGTGTCGTTCTAAAAATTGTGTGCACAATTAGCAATGCGCCAAAGTCAAAGACAGGCCCCCAAAGAAAGGAAAATGTATTTCACAAATCAGTATTTGGAAGGACAGGTCTAAAAACTGGACATGAAAATAGTCAAAATTAACCTTTGCCCACATATTAATACACATTAGATTCAAATATATCACAGCATATTCTAACAATGCACAGCATTGTTTCAGTAAAATTTACCTTGACATTTAGGTTCATTGATAAATTACAGCTCTTGGGACTTTGGTGGCGCAGTGGTTAAGAATCCACCAGCCAATGCAGGGGACATGGATTCAAACCCTGGTCCGGAATGACCCCGCATGTGGAGCAACTAAGGCCATGCACCACAACTACTGAGCCTGTGTTCTAGAGCCCGTGCTCCACAACAAGAGAAGCCACTGCAATGAGAAGCCCGTGCAGCACAATGAAGAGCAGCCCCCCGCTCACCGCAAGTAGGGAAAGCCCGCGCGCAGCAACAAAGACCCAACACAGCCAAAAATAAAAATTAATTAATTAATTAATGTTAAAAAAAAATTACAGCTCTTCTAAAGCACAAAAGCAGTAGATGGTCTTCTGAGTTATCAGAGGAGGATCATGATCGTAATCTGTAATCCTGATTTGCCTCTTTGGGAATATAAACCTGGAGTTTTTTCCAGCTGTAATGAAGGGATAGAGCATAACTTTTAAAGAAAGAAAGAAAAGAAAAGGAAGGAAGAAAGACACCACATAGAACTCTACAATATGTCAGGGAGGAAGACATTTTCCTCTACCCTTCTAGGTTCTTCTGGCTAGTTTAAGAATTAAGTCGATATGAAACAGATTAACAGGAGAAAAATCAAACAAAAGTTTAATAACATGTATACATAGGAGGGACCCAGGAAAACTAAATAACTTGCTAAAAATGGCCAAAACCCTCACCTTAAATAGCAGCTTCAGCTAAAGACAAATGAGGATGTTGAGGGTACTGGTTTGGGACTTCAAAGAGGAGGAAGGTAATTCACACGGAGATGGAAAAGCAAATGTTTGGTAAACAAATATTTACTGTGACATGCAGAGAAAATGAAATGCAGAGTGACTCTGATCTCTAGACCCTGCTAAGTTTCTTCCACCACACCTAGCCCAAAGTCTTTGCAGATATCTCTGAAGATAGCTTTATTTTGGGAAAAGGCCCTCTATGTAAATTCTTTTAGGCAGTTAGGGGGAAAGTCAAAATTTCTTCCTGGGTGTTTTGGGCCTTGATTGTTTTCAGCTCAATAGAATCCACATGCCAAGGAGACATTTTGGGGTGGTGAATTTTGCTCCACTATAAATACAAAGAGTGAATCCTAAAGTAAAATAGATACTTTAATAAATAATAATGTATTCATACTGGTTCACCAAATTGTAGCAAATGTACCACACCAATGCAAGATGTTAATGACAGGGGAAACCATGAGCAGTGGGGGTGGGGTATATGGAAACTCTGTACTTTCTGCTCAGTTTTCCTGTGAACCTAAAACTGCTCTAGAATATAAACTCTATTTTTTAAAATTATGGACCAAATGTAATTAAACACTCAAAGGCACTTTCTTTAGATAAATGGCTTACAAGCTATACTCAGAGGAGCCCTATCAGTCCTAGGAGATGGGTCACTGACCACTTGGTTTGGGGATGTTTGGGGAAATTGAGTAGGAAAGAAGAGGGAGCAATGAAAAGGAAGCCACTCAAGCTGGAACCTCAACTTCCACCCATTTCAAACAAAGCAACTCCCCTTTCATCCGTTGTACATACTGTACATATTGTACACATATTGTACACATTCTCCACACTGGAGTCCATTAAAGAAAGGATTCCTCAGTTAAAGAGAAAAATAAATAAGTAAAAGACTAAAACCACTGATATAAGTCCAAAAAAATACCTACCTAATCATCCCATACACTAATACTCTGAGCTACTGAATAAATAAGTAAACATTTAACTCAAATTTCCCACTAAACCATCAACCTACGATTGAGCTAAGCAGAAGCTAAATACACATCTTGTAAGAAATCCAACCAATCAGTACTCACTGAGCATCCACCATGCACCCAATAGTCCACTAAGTTATGCAACAATGCTTTGCAGATACAAGCGAAATACAAGGCATAGTTCCAGCCCTCAAGAAGCTTAGAATCTGACAGGAGAGATAAAACTAGTACTTATAACAAAACATGAAAACAAGAGAAGATGCCTGAGGCACCCAGTACCCAACTTCATGAGCTAAAAATAGATTTCAGGTGAAGAATCAAAAACTGCCAACCCTGAATAATGTGAGGGCTAGCACGAACAAGACAATCCCAAGGTAAATCTCACTTTCCTAAATCTTTGTCTCCCTTTAAAAAGGCAAAGTAAATTCTAACAAAGTCAGATAATCAGCAGTAGACAGAATCCTTATTAAATATGTAAAAAGAACAGAAACAGAATGTAAGCAATATTTCACTATTTTTGTTGTCTTCAACTGCATATATGCCTCTTCTCAAAATTGGTGTCTCCCCATTGTTACTCACTGATGAGTCAGTTTCCAGATCTTGCTGATGGCGGTCTGGTTCCTAACAAAGGTATAGTGGGCCAGAAGATTTGGCGACCTCTCTCAGGGGCTGTTGGGAGATGTCCCGACAGCAGAAGAAGCAGGCTCAAATCCCATAGCTTCCTGCCCAAGACCTCTTCACCCTACTTCTGAGTAAATAAACACATTTGATGGGGGTTTCCCCTGTAATACCCAGCACTACACTACAGAGAAAACACTCAGCTGTTAATGATAGGCACTGGGATTTTTTTTTTTTTAAGCCTGTATGTTTTATGCTATAAATTACCCTGTTTGTTGGTGTGAGAATAAATATCCATGTATATAGATGTGTGTATACACACACACACACGTGCACACACACACACACACACAGAGTGTGTTAGAGTTAAAACCATGCTATCGACAGCCACTCAAATCCAGACAAATTTATGGTTCTAAATGCAGGCACACACTAAGGATAAAGACAGGAAGATTACAAATACTGCAACAATTACCAGAATAAATAAACTGCCTGAGGAGCATAAAACATTTGCAACATAGCCTTGCTAGTTCACACTGACCAGCAGACCTGTTGCAAACTGGCAACTGGGAGATAAAACATGATTAAAAATGCAAAGATGCTGCACCCAAATGACAGGCTTTATTTAACAATGGATTCTGGATGCACAGGCACCAATGCAATCTAAAAGAAAAGTGCTTCTTGGTAATTCACTTGCCCACTGAGGCCCACTACTGATAAACAATACTGAACTGTCTTAAAGTAGGGAGAGTTCTTTATAGCCATTACTAACTCCATCTTGATGCTATCCTTCAATAACACAATTTTTTTTTCACTCTGAGAATTGATTGTTTGTTTTACCAAGAAGAAATCAGAAACCAAAAGTTCTTAGTAACTTGCCTAATATATTAGCTATGAATAGCTGAATAGTGATCTAAGTATGTACAGGAAAATGAATGGCTGTGCTGAAGGTGGGCAGATATCCTTTTACTGAAAGTAGACTAGCAGAGACTGAAGTCAGGTTAAAAAAATAAAAAGTAAAAGATTCTAGTGTCTGTAAGACATAAGAAGGCCCAGTGGAAGGAAGCCAGTCCTCTCATTTCCTTGCTGTTTCAATATAATCTATGTTATTTCTTTCATATACATACGTATACATATATAGGACATTTAAAATTTTGTTTTCTTAAACCTAAAAAATCAAAGTAAAACAGACGTGTTAGGTTTCAGAATCAGATGCTGTGAAGAGGATTCAGGATTTATTAAGTGATTATGGAAGGGCTCCCAAGAGAAACTCCTGAGGGAGTGACAAGAAGCAAGAAAGGGAAAAGCGGGAAGCCACACAAAGGTAGGATTTGGGGTACAGTTTCTGCCTGGGCAATACACCTGTGCTTTCACACTCCCTCACCACTCAATAATTGGCTAAGGGCTGCCCTTCCAGCTTTCAGCAGGCCTAGTGAACCAGTACCTCCAGGTGGTCCTACAAAAATGGCTGCAGGGGCAGCCACTGGAAGAAAAGTACACAGAAGCTGGGGTGGGACTCACAAAAGTGGTGAATGGTAGGTACCTAAGGTGATCTGGGTGGTTCTCTGGCACCTTCTACTGCAACAAAGCAACAAATGGCCAATACCTCCCTGTCATAAAAATTTCTGTTGATTTGTTAAAATAAAGGTGAGAGTAGAATAAGCTTAGAGAATTCAAACAGTACAGAAAGATAGAAAATAAAAACTCCTTTCTCTCCCCCTTACCCCTCATTCTTTTTTCCAAAAGTGGTCCTTACTTAAAGTTTTCTGTAAATACTACTAAAGGAATAACACACACATATATACTATGTATCTATTTAAATATTAACAAATTGAAGAAAAAAAATCATATGAGCATCCTAATAGATGCACAAAAATCTTTTCACAAAATTCAACATCGATTTATGATAAAAACCCTCCAAAAAGTAGGCATAGAAGGAACATACCTCAACACAGTAAAGGCCATATATAACAAACATACAGCTGACGTCATACTCAACAGTGAAAAGCTGAAAGCATTTCCTCTAAGATGAGGAACAACACAAGGATGCCCACTCTCGCCACTTTTATTCAACATAGTTTTGGAAGTCATAGCCACAGCAACAAGACAAGTAAAAGAAATAAAAGGAATCTAAATTGGAAAGGATGATGTAAAACTGTCACTGTTTGTAGATGACATGGTACTATATATAGAAAATCCTACAGACACCACTAGAAAACTACTAGAGCTCATCAATGTATTTAATAAAATTGGAGAATACAAAATTAATATACAGAAATCTGCTGCATTTCTATACAATAACAATAAACTATCAGAAAGAGAAATTAAGGAAACAATACTATTTACCATCGCATCAAAAACAATAAAATACTTAGGAATAACCCTACCTAAGGAGGCAAAAGACCTGTACCACAAAAAAGTATAAGACACTGATGAAAGAAGTTGAAGATGACACAAGCAGATGGAAATATATACTGTGTTTGTGGATAGGAAGAATTAATATTGTCAAAATGACCATACTACCCAAGGCAATCTACAGATTCTATGCAATTCCTATCAAAATACCAAGGGCATTTTTCACACAACTAAAACAAATAATTTTGAAATTTGTATGAAAACACAAAAGACCCCTAATAGCTAAAACAATCTTGAGAAAGAAGAACAGAGCTGGAGGAATTACACTCCCTAACTTAAGACTATACTACAAAGCTACAGTAATCAAAACAGTATGGTAGTGGCACAAAAACAGACACACAGATCAATGGAACAGGATAGATAGCCCAGAAATAAACCCATGCACTTATGATCAATTAATCTATGACAAAAGAGGCAAGTATATACAATGGAGAAAAGACAGTCTCGTTAATAAGTGGTGCTGGGAAAATGGACAGCTACACATAAAAGTACAACATTGAAACATTTTCTCACTCCATATACAAAAATAAACTCAAAATGGATTAAAGACTTAAATGTAAGACCAGATACTATAAAGCTCCTAGAACAGAACATAGGCAGAACACTCTTTGACATAAATGGTAGCAATATTTTTTTAGATCTACGTCTTAAAGCAAAGAAAATAAAAGCAAAAATAAACAAATGGGACCTAATTAGATTTAAAAACTTTTGCATAGCAAAACCATTGACAAAAAAGAAAAAGAAAAAGACACCTACTGAATGGGAGAAAATATTTGCTCATGATATGACCAACAAGGGGTTAATATCCAAAATAAATAAAAAACTCATATAACTCAACATCAAAAAAAACCCAAATAACATACTCAAAAAATGGGCAGAAGACCTGAATAGACATTTTTCCAAAGAACACATACGGATGGTCAACAGGCACATGAGAAGATGCTCAATATAATTAATCATCAGAGAAATGCAAATTAAAACTACAATGAATATCACCTCACACCAGTCATGAATATGGACAACATAGTGTATTATAATGATCAAACTTGCTAAAAGACTACATATTAATTGTTCCAACCACTAAAAAGAAATGATAATTATGTGACATGATAGAGGTTCTAATTATTGCTACAAAGGCAATCATATTACAATATATAAATGTATCAAATCAACTTGTACACTTTAATTTTACATAATATTATTAGTCAAATGTATTTTAATAAAAAAGAGTATATTAATACATTACCTATTATCAAAACATCCTTGCATTCTGGGAATAAGCACCCTTTTTGATAGGGCTAATATTCTTTTAATAATGTGGTGAATCATATTTACTAACTTTTTTTTATTATTCAAACAGAAAGTCACAACAATTATAATCATCCTCATCAGTTCACTCAGTCCCATGTAATTAAAATTTTTTTCATCTTGATGTTTGTTAGCACTTTTATGAACCCATCAGTTTTCCATCAGAGTTCTGAAAATGCTTATTCATTCAGTTCAGCAGTATAGTCAGTTACCAGAAACCTGTACTTGTCAGTCTTTTCCATGAATTCCTTGAAGATGAAACCCTTTTACAGGAACATTTTTGCAAAAGAATCAGAGTACACCCAGAACTGTCTATAAATGACAAAAGACTTAAAAATGACAACGGTTAAAGATTTGATGAAAGTTCATAATAATGCAATTGACAAGGAAATTTACTTATTTCTGAGATATACATTTGAAAGTAATAACTACAATTATGACTTATAACATTATACCAGAACATATAAGATTTTTAGGAATTTCATGTAATGTCTGAAACATTGATATTAACATATTTCCATACAAATAAGCCAAAGAAAGTTTAGTATTAGTTTATTTGATTTTTGAAATTTATTAATTTTTTTATACAGCAGGTTCTTATTAGTCAACAATTTTATACACATCAGTGTATACATGTCAATCCCAATCGCCCAATTCAGCACACCAACATCCCCACCCCCTAGTGGCGTTCCCCCCTTGGTGTCGATACATTTGTTCTCTACATCTGTGTCTCAATTTCTGCCCTGCAAACTGGTTCATCTGTATCATTTTTCTAGGTTCCACATACATGCATTAATATACGATATTTGTTTTTCTCTTTCTGACTTACTTCACTCTGTATGACAGTCTCTAGATGCATCCACGTCTCAACAAATGACTCACTTTCCTTCCTTTCTATGGCTGAGTAATATTCCATTGTATATATGTACCACATCTTCTTTATCCATTCATGTGTCAATGGACACTTAGGTTGCTTCCATGACCTGGCTATTATAAATAGTGCTGCAATGAACATTGCGGTGCGTGTGTCTTTTTGAATTATGGTTTTCTCTGGGTATATGCTCAGTACTGGGATTGCTGGATCATATGGTAATTCTATTTTAAGTTTCTTAAGGAACCTCCATACTGTTCTCCATAATGGCTGTATCAATTTACATTCCAACCAGCAGTGCAAGAGGGTGCCCTTTCCTCCAAACCCTCTCCAGCATGTGCTGTTTGTAGATATTCTGATGATTCCCATTCGAACTGGTGAGAGGTGATAACTCATTGTAGTTTTGATTTGCATTTCTCTAATAATTAGTGATGTTCAACAGTTTTTCATGTGCTTCTTGGCCATCTGTATGTCTTCTTTGGAGAAATGTCTATTTAGGTCTTCTGCCCATTTTTGGATTGGGTTGTTTGTTTTTTTGATATTGAGGTGCATGAGCTGCTTGTATATTTTGGAGATTAATCCTTTGTCCGATGATTCGTTTGCAAATATTTTCTCCCATTCTGAGGGTTGTCTTTTCGTCTTGTTTATGGTTTCCTTTGCTGTGCAAAAGCTTTGACGTTTCATTAGGTCCCACTTGTTTATTTTTTTCTTTCCATTTCTCTAGGAAGTGGGTCAAAAAGGATCTTGCTGTGATTTATGTCATAGAGTGCTCTGCCTGTGTTTTCCTCTAAGAGATTTATAGTGTCTGGCCTTACATTTAGGTCTTTAATCCATTTTCAGTTTATTTTTGTATATGGTGTCAGGGAGTGTTCTAATTTCATTCTTTTACATGCAGCTGTCCAGTTTTCCCAGCACCACTTATTGAAGAGGCTGTCTTTTCTCCATTGTATAGTCTTGCCTCCTTTATTAAAGATAAGGTGACCATATGTGCTTGGGTTTATCTCTGGGCTTCCTATCCTGTTCCATTGATCTATATTTCTGTTTTTGTGCCAGTACCATATTGTCTTGATTACTGTAGCTTTGTAGTATAGTCCAAAGTCTGGGAGCCTGATTTCTCTCCAGCTCCGTTTTTCTTTCTCAAGGTTGCTTTGGCTATTCAGGGTCCTTTGTGTTTCCATACAAATTGTGCAATTTTTTGTTCTAGTTCCGTGAAAAATGCCATTGGTAGTTTGATAGGGATTGCACTGAATCTGTTGATTGCTTTGGGTAGTATAGTCATTTTCATAATATTGATTCATCTAATCCAAGAACATGTTATATCTTTCCATCTGTTGGTATCATCTTTAATTTCTTTCATCAGTGTCTTACAGTTTTCTGCATACAGATCCTTTGTCTCCCTAGGTAGGTTTATTCCTAGGTATTTTATTCTTTTTGGTGCAGTGGTAAAGGGGAGTGTTTCCTTAATTTCTCTTTCAGATTTTTCATCATTAGTGTATAGGAATGCAACAGATTTCTATGCATTAATTTTGTATCCTGCAACTTTACCAAATTCATTGATTAGCTCTAGTAGTTTTCTGGTGGCATTTTTAGGATTCTCTACGTATAGTACCATGTCATCGGCAAACAGTGACAGTTTTACTTGTTCTTTTCCAATTTGTATTCCTTTTACTTCTTTTCCTTCTCTGATTGCCGTGGCTAGGACTGCCAAAACTATGTTGAATAACAGTGGTGAGAGTGGACATCCTTGTCTCGTTCCTGATCTTAGAGGAAATGCTTTCAGTTTTTCACCATTGATAATGATGTTTGCTGTGGGTGTTTCCTATATGGCCTTTATTATGTTGAGGTAGGTTCCCTCTCTGCCCACTTTGTGGAGAGTTTTTGTCATAAATGGGTGCTGAATTTTGTCAAAAGCTTTTTCTGAATTTATTGAGAAGATCATATGGTTTTTATTCTTCAATTTGTTAATATGGTGTATCACATTGATTGATTTGCATATATTGAAGAATCCTTGCATTCCTGGGATAAAACCCACCTGATCATGGTGTGTGATCCTTTTAATGTGTTGTTGGACCCTGTTTGCTGGTATTTTGTTGAGGATTTTTGCATCTATATTCATCAGTGATATTGGTCTGTAATTTTCTTATTTTGTAGTATCTTTGCCTGGTTTTGGTATCAGGGTGATGGTGGCCTCATAGAATGAGTTTGGGAGTGTTCCTTCCTCGGAAATTTTTTGGAAGAGTTTGAGAAGGATGGGTGTTAGCTCTTCTCTAATGTTTGATAGAATTCACCTGTGAAGACATCTGGTCCTGGACTTTTGTTCGTTGGAAGAATTTTAATCACAGTTCCAATTTCATTACTTGTGATTGGTCTGTTCATATTTTCTATTTCTTCCTGGTTCAGTCTTGGAATGTTATACCTTTCTAAGAATTTGTCCATTTCTTCCAGGTTGTGCTCTTTGTTGGCATAGAGTTGCTTGTAGTAGTCTCTTAGGATGCTTTGTATTTCTGTGGTGTCTGTTGTAACTTCTTTTTCATTTCTAATTTTATTGATTTGAGTCCTCTCCCTCTTTTTCTTGATGAGTCTGGCTAATGGTTTATCAATTTTGTTTATCTTCTCAAAGAAACAGCTTTTAGTTTTATTGATCTTTGCTATTGTTTTCTTTGTGTCTATTTCATTTATTTCTGCTCTGATCTTTATGATTTCTTTCCTTCTGATAACTTTGGGTTTTTTTGTTCTTCTTTCTCTAGTTCCTTTAGGTGTAAGGTTAGATTGTTTATTTGAGATTTTTCTTGTTTCTTGAGGTAAGCTTTTATAGCTATAAACTTCCCTCTTAGAACTGCTTTTGCTGCATCCCATAGGTTTTGGATTATCGTGTTTTCATTGTCATTTGTCTCTAGGTATTTTTTCATTTCCTCTTTGATTTTTTCAGTGATCTCTTGGTTATTTAGTAACGTATTATTTAGCCTCCATGTGTTTGGATTTTTTTTCACTGTAATTGATTTCTAATCTGATAGCATTGTGGTCAGAAAAGATGCTTGATATGATTTCAATTTTCTTAAATTTACTGGGGCTTGATTTGTGACCCAAGATGTGATCCATCCTGGAGAATGTTCCCTGCGCACTTGAGAAGAAAGTGTAATCTGCTGTTTTTGGATGGAATGTCCTAGAAATATCAATTAAATCTGGTCTATTGTGTCATTTAAAGCTTCTGTTTCCTTATTTATTTTCATTTAGGATGATCTGTCCATTGGTGTAAGTGAGGTGTTAAAGTCACCCACTATTATTGTGTTACTGTCGATTTCCTCTTTTATTGCTATTAGCAGTTGCCTTATGTATTGAGGTGCTCCTATGTTGGGTGCATATATATTTATAATTGTTATATCTTCTTCTTGGATGGATCCCTTGATCATTATGTAGTGTCCTTCCTTGTCTCTTGTAATATTCTTTATTTTAAAGTCTATTTTATCTGATATGAGTATTGCTATTCCAGCTTTCTTTTGATTTCCATTTGCTTGGAATATCTTTTTCCATCCCCTCACTTTCCGTCTGTATGTGTCCATAGGTCTGAAGTGGGGCTCTTGTAGACAGCATATATATGGATCTTGTTTTTGTATCCATTCAGCAAGCCTGTGTCTTTTGGTTGGGGTATTTAGTCCATTCACGTTCAAGGTAATTATAGATATGTATGTTCCTATGATCATTTTCTTAATTGTTTTGGGTTTGTTTTTGTAGGTCCTTTTCTTGTGTTTCCCACTTAGAAAAGTTCCTTTAGCATTTGTTGTAGAGCTGGTTTGGTGGTGCTGAATTCTCTTAGCTTTTGCTTGCCTGTAAAACTTTTGATTTCTCCATCGAATCTGAATGAGATCCTTGCTGGGTAGAGTAATCTTGGTTGTAGGTTCTTCCCTTTCATCACTTTAAGTATATCATGCCAGTCCCTTCTGACTTGTAGAGTTTCTGCTGAGAAATCAGCTGTTAACCTTAAGGGAGTTCCCTTGTATGTTATCTGTCATTTTTCCCTTGCTGCTTTCAATAATTTTTCTTTGTCTTTAATTTTTGCCAATTTGATTACTATGCGTCTCGGTGTGTTTCTCCTTGGGTTTATCCTGTATGGGACTCACTGTGCTTCCCGTACTTGGGTGGCTATTTCCTTTCCCATGTTAGGGAAGTTTTCGACTATAATCTCTTCAAATATTTTCCCTGGTCCTTTCTCCCTCTCTTCTCCTTCTGGGATCCCTATAATGTGAATGTTGTTGCATTTAATGTTGTCCCAGAGGTCTCTTAGGCTGTCTTCATTTCTTTTCATTCTTTTTTCTTTATTCTGTTCCGCAGCAGTGAATTCCACCATTCTGTCTTCCAGGTCACTCATCTGTTCTTCTGCCTCAGTTATTCTGCTATTGATTCCTTCTAGTGTAGTTTTCATTTCAGTTATTGTATTGTTCATCTCTGTTTGTTTCTTTAATTCTTCTAGGTCTTTGTTAAACATTTCTTGCATCTTCTCATCTTTGCCTCCATTCTTTTTCTGAGGTCCTGGATCATCTTCACTATCATTATTCTGAATTCTTTTTCTGGAAGGTTCCCTATCTCCACTTTGTTTAGTTGTTTTTCTGGGGTTTATCTTGTTCCTGCATCTGGTACATAGATAGCCCTCTGCCTTTTAGTCCTGTCAATCTTTCCGTGAATGTGGTTTTTGTCCCACAGGCTGCTGGATTGTAGTTCTTCTTGCTTCTGCTGTCTGCCCTGTTTACTAACTTTTAATGCCAGTTTTCATAATGAGTCCATGAAGGAGAAGATTTATAGTCTTCTACTTTGTGCTGTCTTTGTCAGACTTTGGTATCTGTTTGATGTTGACTTCCTAAAACACATCAGCAGTTCTCCTTCTTTGTTTTATAGATAATTTTGTTTATTTTTATAATTCTTTGACTATGTGGTAATATGTACATAATATCAAATTCAAAAAAGTACAGAATGGCACAAATTAAAAAGTATCTGCCTTCTATCTGTCTTCTAGCTGCCTAGTTCCCTTCTCCAGAGGCAACCATTATCAGTTGCTTTTGTATTCCTTTACAGATATTACACATACGTAAACATGCACACACATGCCCCCACACACATATAGAGATTTACCCATGCGATTATATAATAGATGCAGTGCTCTGCATCTTGCTTTTTTCCCCCTTAATATATTTTGGAGATTATCCCATAGCCATACACAGGACCTGTGCACCCTATCTAATGAATGCACAGCATTTCACTATGCAGATATAAAATTACTCTTACCAGTTCTCATTTTAAATAGCATTATCATTATCTGTTTCTTAAAAGTTCAAAATAATTTGCCTCTTAAAGCGTAAAGACCTGAGGCTTTTTCAGATCTTTGATAACTTCCGATTTTTCCAATGTTATTAAAGTTTTTCTCTTTTTTCTTGGGTAACTTATTTACCTATTAAAAAATCCATTCCATCAAGATTTTCAAAGTTATATGCAAAATATTTTGCAAAGGTTCTCCTTTGACTCTTTCAATGGCTTCCTTAGCCACATTCATTTCTCCCTTTTCACTTTTAATTTTGTATTTTTGTGTTCCCTGTCTTTTCCTTGATCAGGATATCATGTGGATTATTTCATTGTGTAGCACTATTTTCAAAGAAACAGCTCTTGGGTTTATTCATAATACTTAAACTGGATTTGTTTTTAAATTAGGAAACTTAATTTTTGACCTTGTCTGTATTATTTGGCTCTCTCTGTATTCCTTGTTTATTTTATTGCTCTTTTCTTAAATCTGATGTTTAATTTCTTTATGTTACGTAATGAATATTTCCCCCCAAAATCTGTATGTTGAAACTGAATCCCCAATGTGATGGTATTTGGAGGTGGGACCTTTGGGAGGTGATTAGGTCATAAGAGTGGAACTTCATGAGCGGAATTACTGTCCTTATGAAAGAGACACCAGAGAGTTCTCTAGTCCTTTCCTCCATGTGAGGAAATAGCAAGACTACCTCTGTGAACCAGGAAGTGAGTCCTCACTTCCAGAACTGTGGGAAATAAATGTTTGCTGTTTCTGCCACCTAGTCTGTGGTATTTTGTTATAGCAGCCTGAACAGACTAATTAAGACACTTTATTTTTTGTTATTTTTTTTTACTCAGGTGTTTAAGGCTATAGATTCTCTTCTAAACATGGGTTCAGCTGTAGCCCATAAGTTTACATGTGTTACATTTTAATTTTCAATGGTGTATATATATATTTTTCAAGTTGGGTTTTGAATGTGTCTTTGAATTAAGAGTTGCTTATCAAAGTATTTTAAATGTCCAGATTGTAAGATTTTGATAATGAATTTCTAGTTTATTGCATTGTAATCAGGTGATGAGGACTTCTTGAAATTCCCTGTGATGTCTTTGTAACCTATAAAGGCCATGCATTGCAAATTTTCCAAAGGCCCATGAAAAGAAGATACATTTTGTGTTATCAGGGTCTAAATTTAGATATTACTATCTAGTTCATCTTTATCAATTATTTTGATCAGATTATTTTTATCTACTTGATTTTCCATAGATTCAGCATTTAATATCCTCTATTATTATGTTTCTGTTTATTTCTCCTTGCATTTCTATAGTTTGCACATTGTATATTACATTACTTTATCATTTGATATATCCTGAACCCCACACTTTAGAGGGCCTCCAAATCACAAACATATCTCCACCAAAAATGATGAGAAAACACATCAGGACCCTGTTACTCAGGATTTGGTGCTTGGTTCTTGTACAATACAACTAGTAACTTCTATTCCTGTGCCTAATGAGGTTTAATGCCCTGGGAAAGTGCTTCTCGAACTCTCTTGCTTGATATCATTGAAGAAAAGGTGACTGAGTCTGAATGCCAGGAAGAATTGTGGGTTGTGGGCTGTGCAACTGCAAAACTGCAGGCAACAGAGATGCACACTGCTATGTGGTGTGGGCAGGATTCGAGCAGTGGGAGGGCTTAAATGAAAGAAAGACAAATTAATTTGTCAGATCCTTCCACTCAGCATGAAGGCAACAGAGTCTTGCCTTAAAAAAAACTAGTTCCCAGTTGTGCTACACGTATTTTTTTCTTCTTTTATCAGAATCTTCTGGTGCCCTTTCATAGTTTCAGAGGTCTCACAAATTCCAGCAGTACATAGTGGTTTATGTACATTTTGCAACATTAAATAACACGCACTTTTCTAAAACTTGAATATATGAAGGTCACAGCATGACATGTATGAAATCTGGTATCAGTTCTTTACACTGATATTAGATAATAGATTGCAACTAGACAGACACTGACATAAAACCGGAAATTATTTTATTTTTATAAGACTAATAAGATTTAACTAAAATGTCAAAATATGGTAAAAAATTAAAATCTAGAATATTTAAATTGACTTAACATGTTTATATTAGTTAATGTACTCTACATTTTGCCCTTTAATTCTAATAATTTTGAATATTTTACAAGAAATGTAACTTTTTAAAAAACATTCAAAAAATAACCTAATTTTTTAATAATTAATTGAGATGCTTAATGAAAATAAATTCAAATTTTACACACTGTGAATACAGATGCAGTTTAGTTTTTAATTCTTTAGCTCAGAGGTCAGCAAATTTTTCTGTAAGGGTCCCGGCAGCAAACATCTTGGACTGTTGCAACTGTTCATTTCTGCCATTATAGCACAAAAGGTACCATAGGTGATATGTAAATGAAGGAGTATGGCCAAACTTGGCACCTAGGCCATAGCTGCAGACTCCTGCATTAAATCATTACTGCTAATGGACACAATTATGTTAAAAAAATTTTTTTAACTTGATTATAACACCATATTTATTTTACTGAAACGAAGATAAGAAAAATCACTTCTTTGGAATAAATATGTAATAATGTATGAATTATTTCTGCCTTTAATCCATCCAAATATCATCCCTAATAACAGAACATGTGCAACAATAATCAAATTCAGTTATCTTTGATATTTTGCCAATTTTCAATCATATAACAATGATAGCTTTACCTATACTTTTGGATTTTGTTGCTAAAGAGTTATATTGTCATGGTAGAAGGATAAAAAAGCATTTCTTTTACAGCTTATTAGCTGGATTTATAATTTTTAGATATTTAGACAGGGGGTATGTGACCTCCATTTGTACTCTTTCCCGGGGCCTCACAGACCTCAGGTGTAGGCCTGGATACAACAGTGATCAAGGGAGTAAGCCCCTGCTGTCCTGAATTACATTCTAGTAAATTCTACTTCACATCCATTGACTCTGCTTAGGCTTGGTGATCATCATTTCTCACATGGATTACTGCAGTAGCTTTTTTATTGCTCTCCCCACACCTATTCGTGTCCCCCACTTCAATCTATTTTTCACACAATAGTCATATTTTAAAACCGTAAGTTGGAAACTATCACTTCTGCCCTTAAAGACCTTCAGTTGCTTTCCATTACATTGAGGATAAAAAAGAATATGATGCCCTCTAAAATCCTGCTCCTCCCTACCTTCCAGCTTTACCTTGTGCTCTCCCTTATTCAGTACTACATAGTCACACTGGTCTTCTTTGTACCTCATATACGTTGAAGTACTTCTTGCCTCAGGACCTTTGCATATGCCATCCCTTTGGCTGCCATGTTCCTCCTTGCTCCACCGCCTTTTACAGTACTGACTACTTTCTATTCTTTAGAGCTCTGCTTAAACATCATATTCTCAGGGATGACTTTCTGGTCCACCTGATCTATCATATGTGACCCTTGTTATTTTCTGTCATGGCACTGCACTGTTAATTTCCTTCAGAGCCTTAGAAAAAAACTTGTAATTATATGTGTTTACCTGTTTGCTTATGTATTTGCTCTCCTGCAAGTTCTTTTCAAGTAGAGACAATTTCTATTTTATCACTTCCAGTGCCCACCATAATGCCTGGAACTGGTAGTTATAGAAAAGATATCTATAGAACAAACAAATAAAAGCACATTCTGGACATATCCAACTTGTATATGAAGCCTATATTCCCACAGGGATGGTGGCAATGTCAGAGTCCCTTGAACTAATGATTTTCAAGCGCACTCAAAGCCTTTATTCATGACGTCTCTCCAAGCTGAATTTCCTTCTGCCACGTCTCTCCTCCTTCTAAATGTTTCTCTCATGGATTCAAGTACACTTCCTCCAACAAGTCTTTGATACACTCTTTAGTCCCACATAATAAATCTCTCAACTTTTGCATGTATTACCTGAATCATTCACTCTAGCATAATCTTACATTGCCTAATTCTTTCTAGATTGAAGTTCCCTCAATAGGACATTCAGAAGGGACCATGTGCACTTAATCTTGTGGGCAGCACACAGTGAAGCTTCCAAACATACTGAAATTGTTCTTCGTAATAGTCTGGGTTCCCCACCCCACCCTAACACCCAACTCTGGAAAGCAGAGCCTAAAGCAAAGTCTTACTTAAAGGTGGTTTACCTGGGGCAAGGGCCCTAGATAACAGGAGTGGGGGACCAGAGAGAGTGAAACAGGGAAGAAAGGTGTCTTAAATCATATTCCCTAGAAGTAGAGCCTGAGATGGGCATTTCTGTGCAAGTAATTGATTAAAGGAGTGCCCTCAGGAGAAAGTTGTGAGGAAACAAGGGAGTGGGATGGGCCAGAGAAGAAGCCAAGAAAATCTGTGGCTTCAGTTGAAGTCTAGCCTTGGCCTGATCCCACAAAGAGTTCTGGAATATGAATGGCACCATAGTATCATCCCACTTGGACAGCTTCAGTTAGTCAGTGGCTATGGATTGCCCTTTGTCAAGAGTTGAAGAATCTCGTGGGTATTTCTGGGGAAGGTGGCTCCTCTCAACAGAAGGTAATTCTCTTGAGAAGGGTTCATCTGTGAGGCCTTTGCATCCAATACTATAAGCAGCTGGGTCGTGATGTGCTGACTCAGTAAAGTTGATCTTGGTGGGGCTCCAACAGCATCTTATGTGGAGTGAAATGCAATAGAAGGGTATATTCTCAAGTTGATCACCACTGTGGGCAACTGGGGCTCAGTCAGGCTGGAACTCTCTGAGAAACCTTATGTGCTTCAGATGTATATGTATAATGCGAACAAAGCATGGAAGAGGACAGTAATTCTTCACCAGTTCCCATCCCGCCCTAGTCAGGGATTACTTCATGTTTTAATAACTCTCACACAAGGTATCAGAGAAGCTCTAAGGCAGAAAATGGGGATACCCAATTCAGCTTAGGCAAGAGGCTTCGTGTCACACCTGCCCTAAGCTGGTTTCCACAGCAATGGCCTGAGTGAAAAGTGAGACAAAAGAATATGAGTTGGCTCAGCCATAAAAAGAAACGAAATTGAGTTATTTGTAGTGAGGTGGATGGACCTAGAGACTGCCATATAGAGTGAAGTAAGTCAGAAAGAGAAAAATAAATACCGTATGCTAACACATATATATGGAATCTAAAAAAAAAAAAAGTGGTTCTGAAGAACATAGGGTCAGGACAGGAATAAAAACGCAGACATAGAGAATGGACTTGAGGACATGGGGAGGGGGAAGGGTAACCTGGGACAAAGTGAGAGAGTGGCATGGACTTATATATACCAAATGTAAAATAGATAGCTAGTGGGAAGCAGCCACATAGCACATGGAGATCAGCTCAGTGCTCTGTGACCACCTAGAGGGATGGGATAGGGAGGGTGGGAGAGAGATGCAAGAGGGAGGAGATATGGGGATATATGTATATGTACAGCTGATTCACTTTGTTATAAAGCAGAAACTAACACACCATTGTAAAGCAATTATACTTCAATAAAGATGTTAAAAAAATATATATGAATTGGGCCATAAGAAGTATACAACACATTAATTAGGTTCCTTAGATCTACAGAGAATGTGGCTAATCTGTCCTACTCTTATGTAAATGCCCTACCAGGAATTTTCACGGAGCTAAAGCTGTCCTTTTTACTGCTCCTCTTAGATATCTTGGACTATCTGCCTGATAGGCATTTTCAGTCACGTCACTGTGGCCTTAACAGATCAAGATTAGGTGGAAGAAAAAGGATAATTAAATTATCAATCTCATGGCAGTATCAAGCTCTCTGTATTTTTCTTAGTCACTGCCATTGATGATGATATTTCATTCTACAGTGATGATTAGATATGGAAAATTTCACTTAAAAATTCAGATATTGTCTATAGGAGAGCAACGATGAACTCATCTAGGCTCTATATACTGTTGTTGATCATAACGTGTGTGTATTGCAAAATGGTCCCTGAACACCATTTTTAATGGCAAACAGTGATTCCTTCCCCCAACAAATTAAACAAAAATGATAAGTTCCCACACTGAAACAAATTTGCAAGATAGCACATTTCCTTCATTTCACAGAGTCATTAAGAAGTATTGTTCATGGGACTTCCCTGGTGGCAAAGTGGTTAAGAATCAGCCTGCCAATGCAGGGGACACAGGTTTGAGCCCTGGTCCAGGAAGATCTCACATGCCACGGAGCAACTAAGCCCATGCACCACAACTACTGAGCCTGTGCTCTAGAGCCAGCAAGCCACAGCTACTGAGCCCACATGCAACAACTACTGAAGCCTGCATGCCTAGAGGCTTTGTTCCACAACAAAGAGAAGCCACCGCAATGAGAAGCCCACACACCACAACGAAGAGCAACCCCCACTCACCGCAACTAGAGAAAAGCCCGTGCGCAGCAACAAAGAACCAACGCAGCCGAAAATAAAGTAATTAATTAATTTTTTAAAAAAGGAAGTATTGTTCATGATGGTTAGAAACATATAAAATCCAACCTTCCTGTTTAACACAGCCCAGCAAGGACTCCAATGCACAGTTCATTATTGTCATTATGAAAGAATTTCTGCCAACAAGTTAGTCAGGTTACTATCATTCAATCATGTCCCTAATAGGAATAATTTCACGCTATTTGGCATATACTAGACAAGAGAAGAACATAAATAGCTGCTGGAATCATTAATGATTTGTGCTGACTTTCATGGTAAAAATGACAATATATTAGTTTAACATAACATTAGTTTAACATAAAGATGTTAAAAAAATATATACGAATTGGGCCATAAGAAGTATACAACACATTAATTAGGTTCCTTAGATCTACGGAGAATATGGCTCATCTGTCCTACTCTTATGTAAATACCCTACCAGGAATTTTCCAGATGTTGGATCCAGATGTTGGATCAAGCCATGGGCCATTAACAGGGGGGTGTTCGGTGTTCTCTGAATGTTTTCAGAATAAATACCAGCTGGTTTATTTTCAGCTTGCAGACATAATCCCATGCATCCCCTATCAGATCCACCACAATCCTGTCAGATACACCATAAATTAAAAGCTCATGGGCTCATTACGGGCTCTTATCCTTAAAAGCAACACATTGTCCTGCCGAGACTGAAAATATTAAATGAGCATTTACAGAAACTGAAAAATACATTGCCTTGAAAAAATAAGATCCCCCTTAAAACTACATATGGTACTCAAATATTCAAAATGTCCTTCATTGTCAATTCTGCATCAACGTTTATAAACAAACAAGCAAACAAATTCTTGCCCTGTCAAGAAGGCTTTCAGGCCAAGTCTCTTAGGAATGGAGTGTGGGTTTATCAGTACACTTAATATGCTACATTCAGAAGAACAGAGACACTGGCATCAAATAAACAAGTTAAAAAAAAAAATCTCACTCCAGGAAATTTAATGTATACTACATTAGTAACTAGGACGACTCATATTTCTCAGCAATTGCTGCACAAATAACATTTATATTGAGAAAAAGCTCCCATCTTTCCTGAATCTTCAGAACAAATGTAAAGCTTATTTAAATTCCTTTTCTGTCTTGCCTTTGTACAAGGCTCCTCTCCCCAAAAGAGCAAACCTACTGGAAGACAAAAGGATGTTTGCAGAACAAAACTGAAATAGATAATTAAAAAATGGAAGAGTTCCTGTTTTCAACAGTTGATTGCATGACAGTCACCATTACTCAGGATCAGGTTATCCACCTGGAAAGTGTAAGAAAACAAATCTTCCAATTAGCACTTATTGGGCAAAGTGCTGAGTTTCAAGAATCAAAACCTTGATCTGTGGGATGGCTTTTCGTGTGTAAAAAGCGCCCTAGTAAGGCGACCAGGGCCCGTTGTTGCCCCACATTCTATTACCATGAGTTGTGTGTGCAACACGACTCCTGTAATTATCGCCTATATGTACAGTAATTGTTAATGAGCACATTTGTAACCAGCCGCCACCAAAAACAGGATGGCATTCTTACACCGTGATTAGGGGTTTTATGAGCATTTTGGGGTGGGGGACACTTTCTCACTGAAGACTCTTCCGCCCCATTCACGCTCATTCAGCTCTTTCTCAGGGAAGTTAAAAGCTGCAGTGATAATCCCTTAAGTATGACTTGGAAGAGTATAAAAGGTGCAGTGTATAAGCAATTGGATGAGGAAGGCTTTTATGTGGAAAGTCACTGAATGGGTGGCTGAGGACAGCGTGAGTGGGGAAAGAGAGGGGTGGACTTTTCTTCCTAAGGTGGTGAGAGCAGCGGGTATGACCAGGGCAGCTCAATTCCCCTTCATCATCCGATTGCTGCATTGTCCCTGCCCCTTGTTTCACCTTGTTTCTCAGGGCCAACCAGCTCCTTCCTGCCATTTTGCTCTCAAAGGGGGAGGGGGGAGCAATGCGATTTTTGGTAGGGACCCAGTTTCTTGCTGAATGCCAACTCAGCCAGCTGGCACCGAACAGGCCAAGCCTTCTTCAGAGGGGGTTAGCAAAACCCAAATTAGCATGCTCCATTTTAAAAACTTGCTTTTATTTAAAGACTAATTCATGACAAACAGTGGCTCCCCCACTGAGGTCTGGTGCCCCGGGAGCTGGCACCCAACCAAACACATGCAACTAATTGCCACCCTTGGATGACACGCAACTAACAAGCTCCATTTTGAGGCAGTAGATTCACTAAGAATGTAACCCCGGAAGGCAGCAGACACAGAAAAGCTCCTTTCATAACCCTGTCCTAGGCTAACCATGGCAGCAAAGCGCCTGAAAAACACTTTTGTTTCCCTGTACCGAGGATTTATCTCCACTAATGGCTGCAAACATGGATAACTTAGAGGAAGGTGGCCAAGGGCACTGCGATCCCCCATCATGATTATTTGAAGCAGGGGTTCTGCCCTTCTCTTAGGAGAAGGAAATAGGAGAAGCTGCCCACTATCTCAAAGGTCTGTGTCTTGCCCCATTTGCAAATCTATGGACATCCAGTACTTCCCCCCACCTCATACTTTGGTTTAGATGCTCAGACCTCCTTTATATAAGCAAAAACTCCGGAGCCAGGATGTCTAGGTTCAAATCCCAGCTCCACCATTTCCTAGTAACTGGCAAGTAATTTAACCCACCCATGCCTCAGTTTCCCCAACTATAAATTGGGATAACACTATACTAGCACATACCTTGCAGGGTTATTATGAGTGTGGATGTGTTAACATAACAATGTGTGAAGGACAGTGTGTAGCATATCATCATTCCTTTACGAAGGAAGCCCTCTGAGTCTGAGATAGCTCAGCCTTATGAAGGAAAATTTACCTTTGCATATTCTACATTTCAGTCAAAGTGCACATCTCCCCATAAACTTCCCAGGGTTACGCCTCTAAGCCTTTGCTCACTATTCCTTCCTCTCTCCCCCACTGCCCAACCCTGCATGACCAAACCCCATCTATCCTCCAAAGCCCTCCTTCAACTCCACCTCCACCAGGAGTCTTCCATGCCATTCAGTTGCAATGAATCCCTTCAGTCTTGGCATGCCCATGGTATTTCCACAAACAAATGAAAGTATTTTATGTGCCTGTTATATTTCCTCTTCTAGACTGACAGCTCCTTCTGATCATAATCTGTGAGTAACTGGCACATAGTAGGCACTCAATGAACATTTGGTGAATAAGTAGATGTCTGAGTAAAAAATTTGCTCTGTATAAATGAGTAGCTTTATACCATGGTTATGCTAGATACTACTTAATGAGAAGGGAAGGAGAATCATTTCCTAAGGACTTTCATGGTGGCTTTGGCCCAAATTGAGAGTTCCATTTAACTTGTCATTGACTTAGGCTCACAAATCAAACCCGCAGGAGGATTTGTCAATAACCATATTAGTCTTCTAGGACTGACATAACAAAATACCACAGAAGTGTACTTCTCAACAGTTCTAGGGGCTGAAAGTCCAAGATCAAGATGTCAGCACATTTGATTTCCCCTGAGGCCTCTCTCCTTGGCTTGCAGCAGGCCACCTTCTTGCTGTGCACAGGATTTCTTCTCTCTGTGGCTGCATCTCTGGTGTCTTTTCCTCTTTTTATAAGAACACCAGTCATATTGGATTAGGGCCTCACCCTTATGACCTCATTTAACCCTTATTACCTCTTTACGGGCCCTCCCTCTAAATACAGTCACATTGGAGGTTAGAGCTTCAACATACGAATTTTGGAGGGACAAAATTTAGTCCATAACAATAACATATATTCAAAATGTGAGTATTCTGGAAGTTACTTAAGTCCTCGGGAGATGGGAGGTCAGGGAAAGCATGCATAATTCATTGCTCCTTGAGGTGAGTCTTAATTGCATTCAGGCCCTGATTATACTAGCAAAACATTCAGCCAGTGGAAGCAGATTTGGCACTCAAATACACACTGTCTTATTTAGATGAAAAACTCAACTCTCTTCAGAATTTGTGTGATTCAGTTGGGGGGCCCAGATACTCTTCCCTTAGAGACAGAAGAACATCAGCACCCCTGGCAACATCCACAATAACACTGGCTGCTTTTAAAGCTACAGCCTCTCCCCAAAACACGTAGAAATTTCCAGCTAAACCCTTGTGCATTTTCTAGGATAAGGCTCACTTCACTCCTTCTAGGATACAATTTATCCGAATCCTGTCTTTCTGAATACAGGCACAGAGCTTTACATAGCCCTGGAAATCCCAACCAGGTTCTCACGCCAGCATTCCTTTCTTAGGCATTTTCTCATTCTGATTGCTGTTACCAGCATATACAGTTACTACTAGATAGTTTAACTTTCTCACATTGTTTCAAATCACTAATTCCCAATTAGGCAGATCCCTCACATCAATCCATAAGTTAATGGCCCCCATGGTATTTGTTCATAGCCCTCTCCTAAGACACTTAATACTTTTTACCTGGTAGAATAATGATTTATAGACATATGTGTCTCTCTTGCCAGATTTTTGAACTTCTTAAGGTTAGAATTGTGTTGGACCCATTGTTTCTTCCCAACCAGTGTCTAGCCTGATATGGCACACAGCAGTCACAGTAGGAGTTGCCTGTAGTTCACACAGACTTTTTGGGCGTGCAATAGCAACTCTAAGCAGCTAAGTATCAGAAGCAACACATCACAAAGTCATCCAGCTCCATTACGGGTGAAGTCAACACCTTAGAGAGACCAAATACCTCTCTCCATTTTTAATCCAAAGCTTCTAGTCAGTTGGCCCAGAAACTCCCCACACCTCTACCACGACTTACCAGTTTGTCTAAAATAATAAAGAGGAAAATGAGAGGCTATTAGCTCCACTTCCATTCTCCAGTCAATCACCATTCTAAATTATTAATCAGTTGAAGTATTGCCAAGAAATATTCAGGCCCTTTTCCAAAAGTATAAAGTAGTCATTTTTCAAGTGAACAATTAACCAGTTTATTCATCTAGAAGTCACAGAATTTATAGAAAAGCTGATTCCTTCCCTTTTTTTGTCTTTTTTTCTTCCTTTTGGACACTGCAGGAGGTAAGAGAGATATAGATGAAACTCAAATATAGCTTCCTTTCCTTCACTCATTTATTGACTTGGCATTACAGAATCCAAGTTTATAAAAGGTGTTTTAAAATATTTCCTGACCATAAGCATCTGTAACACTGTCCCAGTAGTATGACGCTCCTGACTAATCATTGCTGGCAAGGACAAAGTGATCAATTGTCACCACCCTTTCTTCTGCATGATTGATTTGGTAAAGTACAGGCATAACTCATGATTTCATGGAGTTTATATTTTGGGGGAGGAGACAGTCAAAAAAGAAGGTAAACCAAAAAATAAATAAAACAGCAGTGGTAACTTTTATAAAAGAAACAAAAAGGGGCTAAGAAAAGGAGAAGATGTACCTTAAGTAAGATGTTAGTAGTGGGACTCATAATCGATGGATCAGAAGAATTCTGAAACTGGGGACCTAGTATGTAATCAAATCCAAGGTATGAAAGTGGAATGGAGAATTTTAAAAAGACATTTATTTCTAGTTACCAACTGACCTCAGAGACTCCAAATTTCTAGGGCATCTACTTCTATTTTAGTCACGTGTTGTTTCACTACTATTATCACAATTTCTTAGGGGTAATTTTCTGAGCAAGAGATATAGTGTGCAATTGGCGTTGTCAGTCTCATCTGATGCTCATTAACTATCCCAACTTTTATGTAAGTGATGTACGTTTAAAGGGAGTGTGGTATGTAGTTAAAAAAATTTTTTTTTCTTTTATCCTTTTTGGCTTTTTTTTTTTTCCCCCGAGGGAAGGTGAGCAACAATATTTAGTTTCAACTATATCTTTAGAAGGTTGCTTAGGCATATTTTGATAGCCTTGTCAATGAGAGTGGAGTTCTGGACAATTAAATATCCTTTAATTTTTAAGTATATACTCTGGGGTACATGACCTTCCTAGGTCCTAGGGACCTTTTCTTTGGGAGGCTCAATACAATATTATATATGATACATTACAATAAATAAGTGTTCGATGAAAAATTTTTGAGAAGATTTTTGTATTTTTGCATTTGAAATCATTTGGTTACATATAATTTGGTTTATTAAATTTTAAAATTGGTTAAAATTTCTCAACAATCATCATGCAATTCAGACATTCTTAAGAAGTGAGAAAAGCAAACTCATAAAATGTCTCTAAACATACTCTTTATAATTACTAAATTTAGTAATTAATAGCAATAGCACAATGTTCTATTTTGTTGACATTTTATTAAATATCTAATTGTCTTGACTCTGCAATTTCTACATACTTCAAATCCAAAATCATTTTCTTTTCCTTTTAGTTCTCAATATTTTTCTAAGCCCTTGAAAAATGCATTGGCCCTAGTCATTAGGCCCAGGTGTCTAAAGGTTAAAGAAGCTACAAAGTGTGTGTGCATCCCAGGGTCTCATAATAGTGGTGGTGATGCTGTGGGGGGTTATCCCCCAAAAAAACTAATGCCATTATAACCATGTATGATCCCAGGTAGCCTAAATGAATGTACCAAAATCCATTAAAAAAAAAAAAAAAAAAGCCTGCCCTGATTTTACTGTGATTTATGCACTTTCCTCTGAAGTTCCACTCAGCTTCACTTATAAAGATCATCTTGCTTCTCTAGCAAATTCTCATACCTTAGGGCATAAGAATCACCTAGAGTTCTGGTTAAAAATGGAGACTCCTGGGTCCTGTCTCCAAAGAATCTCATTTATAGATCTAAGTGGAGCTCAGAAATCAGAGTTTTTAACCTTCTGAAACCCTGAAGTGTTTATTGGTTGCTAAGTCGTTGGTTGATGCCTTGTGGTTGATGATTAAGAGCTGCTGGATCAGTTGAATTGAAATGCTGGACGAGTCGAGTCAATTTAGGCCAGGCTCTGTCAACCCTGGCTCATAATAGAATAACCTGGAGAGCTTTTAAAAACAGTTACCCCCAAGGATTCTGATTTATTTGATCTGGGGTGGAGCTTGGGCACTGGTATTTTTTAGAGCTACCATGCAAACAAATCAAACAGCCTAATTATCATAGGCCATGATAGCCTAAGGGTATCAGCTCTCATAGGGATTAACTCACCCATTGAGGTGATGCTAAGGCCTAAACCTCCTAAAATGAAAACACAGCAGCAGAGATTTAGCAAAACTAAAACCCATCCAGACCTCTTATTCCCAGTTTGTTTCAACCTCAACACACCCAAGTCGGCCTTAGAGCTACAGCACAAAAAGGTGAGCCCTTTACTTTGCTTTTCATCTCCTGGCAGAATGATTTAGTAGCTCTATTATAAAAGCAACTCCATTATCATTACAGTGTTTGAATTATAAACGAAACCAAAAAAGATTCAGAAGGAACAGTCCTTTAATCAAAACTGTAAAATAGAACAATTTCTGGCTGCACTTAAAAGCAAACTCCGAAATATTAAGAGTAAACTCTCCAGCCCTTTGATTCCTGCCTCTTTCCTGTAAGAGAGACACTACACATTTTTTCAATTAAGCAGTTTGACAACCTGAAGAAACTTACAGTGCATGATTTAATGAGCATATACTGTATGCATGGTAATCGGCAGGCTGACAGTTTGCTCATTTCAAACGGACAAGAGAGCACTACACGTTAGTAAAAAGGTTTTTTGGGGGGGGCCTCTTTTCATTAAGTAAGCTTTACAGTTAAAGAACATTCTAACCGTATTGGCAAAGCTGTCACTAGTGGTCCCAGGGTGACCTTACTCTCTGTCACTCTCCAAGTCCTCAAGTCTTGACCAAGAAATTATTTTTTAAAAAACAAAACACAAACACAAAATATAGACATTCTGATGCTCTCAGGGGTATGTGGAGCCTTCTGAGTCATGACTCTCTCTGTGATTTCACATAACACAAATTCTAACCCAGTGTGTGCTGGTTCTTCACAATGACAGCTTTATAAACTGGAATACTTATTGGAAATAATACCAATACTGTTAAACTCTTCCATATTTTAGAAGCAGTGTAATGTAGTAGAAAAACCATGGGCTTTGGTGACGTAGAGATAGGGGTTCAAGTTTTGACTAAAACCTTTATACGTGGCGTTAGTCAAGTGACATCACTTCTCTGGGGCTCAGCTGCCTAACTTATGAAACACAGACAGTAACATCTACTTTGTATGGAGAAGACTGTAAAAATGCTTCACGGTTACTGACAACATAGTGGCACTTAAATAAATAGTAACTAGATGACCCATAGAAGTTCAGACTCTGGAGTTTTAACTAAGTTAGCTACAGTCAGACTCCTTAGATTTCTACCATGAACCTTTATTGGAGTTATATAAAGACAACAGTAAACTAACATTTATGTACCAGTGTGGTCTCAATCATTCCTACCAAGATTCTGAAAGATAGATGTTATTACCCCATTTTTATGAAATCTCAAATACAGGAAGGGATCTTCAAGATCACATGAGAAATTTCTGACATGTTTTAACATTTCTGATCATAAGAATATGCAACTTCCTGTGTTTCCCTCTTTGCTCTGCCTGCCAGACAACCCAAGAGTGAATTTATGTGCTTAGTATATATTCGCAACCCTGTCAGCAACAGTGACTGGTGGATTTCTTTTCTGATTTTCTATGTATATTTTATTAATCTTATTTTAAATTGGTTATAAACCATCACAAATGAGGTACTATTTCTTAGCTAGCTAATAAAGAAGCTAGTAATAACTAGGATTTGTGTCACGTGATTCCAGGCTAGGGACCCTCACATATATTTGACATACAGATATCCACACTCTCCAACTATGCTTTTTTTCACTTGTGTTGAGCTTTGATTCCACAATTTTACGAAATGGTTGTTAGCCTAAAGTGACGAGTCACCTGTGTCTCTTGATGCAAAATTGAGATAGTCCTCAAAAAATTCTAGACTCAAAAATACTTAAAGTAATCTCATTGGAATTTTACCAGGTATATACACTAATTTATAATTCTTATCTTAATGTAATAACCTATTTATTATTATCAAACACTAACTCTGGTAATACCTTTTGTCTTAAAGTTTAATTTCTCTGATATTAATATAGGCACTCTGGACTTCTTATGCTATTTCCATGGTGTATCTTTTTCCACCAATTTACTTTAAACTTAACTGTATTTTTATATTTAAAGTTTATCTTTTAACAGAAAATAGTTGTTTTTTTAATCCATCCTGATAAACTCTGATTTTTAATTAAAGTATTTAGTCCATTAACATTTAATATAATTAAATATGATTAGCATGATATGTTTGCATTTAGAGCTACAATTTCATTGTTTGGTTTCTGTTTGCCCCCTCTGTTTCTTGTTCTCTGTTCTTTCCTGCATTCTTTTGGGATCATTTTAAAGGTGTTTAGGATTCTACTTTAATTTATCTATTGGATTTTTAGTGATAGTTCTAAAGCAGTAAAATATACATTCTTGACCTTTCACAGTCTACTTAGAGTTCACTTCATACCACCTCATATAAAATCGAAAACCATGCAACTGTATAAGTCCATTTACTATGCACTCCCCTCATTATTTATGCTATAATTGTCTTATGTATGACATCTACAAACAGCACATTATAAGCACCACAAGGCAGTGTTATGGTTTGGCTTTAAAAAGTTCTGTGTATTTTAAAGACACTGAGATGAAAAAAATACTCTTTTATATTTACAATCTCTGACATTCTTCATTCCTTCCTGAAGATTTAAGATTCCATCTGGTGTTATCTCACTTCAGCCTGAATAACTTCCTTTAGCATTTCTTGTGATGTAGGTCTGCTGGCAATGAATTCTCTTAGTTTACTTTTATCTGAAAATGTCTTTAATTAGCCTTCATTCTCAAGGGATATTTTCACTATATATAGATTTCTGGGTTAACAGGGGTTTTTTTTCCTCTGTTCAAAAATATCATTTTAGTTTTTCTAGACTCTGTAGTTTCTGATGAGAAGGTAGTGCTAATTTAAAGCACTGTTTCCTGGAAGGTAACCTGCCATTTTTCTCTGGCTATTATCAAAATTTTCTCCTATTGTTGGTGTCCAGTGGTCTGAATACGATGTGCACAGGCATAGTTTTCTTCAAATTTATCCTGTTTGAGGTCCACTGACTTTCTTGATCTGTAAATGTATGTGTTTCATCAAATTTAAAAAATTTTGGCCATTATTTCTTCAAATATTTTTCTGTCCCATTCTCTTTCTTCTCTCCTTCTGAGACTCCAATTACTTGTATGTTAGACATTTTTACTTATGTCACACAGGCCCCTGAGGCTCTTTTCATTTTTTTCTGTTCAGTTTTTTAAATCTTTTTCTTTCTGTTCTTCAGAAAGAAAATTTCTACTGCTCTATCTTTAGGTTCACTGACACCTTCTTCTGTTACTTCCAATGGATGTAAGCTCAGTCAGTGAATTTTTATTTCAGATATTGTATTTTTCAGTTCTGGAATTGCCATTTGGTTCTTTCCTATAGTTTCTATTTACTATGTTTTTACTCATTATGAGTGTATCTTTCTGTCCTCATTGAGTATGGTTATAATAGCTGCTTTAAAATCTTGGCTAATTCCCACCTTTGGGTCATCTTGGAATTAGTCTCAGACTAATGCCTTTTCTCTTCAGAAGGGGTCGTCACATTTTCTTGGTTCTTCATATGCTATGTAATTCAGGGTTGTATCATGGGAATGTATGAATGTGAATATTATGGAGTAAAGACTCTAAAATCTGTTAGACTTCTTTGAAGAGCACTGGTTTGTTTTAGCAGGCAATTAATTCGGTTATACACGAATTGAAAACCATCTCTTGGGTGGCTGCCCCACACGTTCGTGGTTCAGGGGTCAGTCAAAACTTTGGGTAGTATTTATACATTGAGTTGGGAGCCTCCCCTGTCTTCCTCTCTCCTTTCCAGAATTCTAGCTTCATTTTCCAGTGGCTGTCGTTGCCCTAAACCCTGTTCTTTGGGTCTTCAAACCAAAAAGAATGTGGTTTTTCTACTGGAATTAGTCACCCCAAGTGACATTAATTAACCTCAACATGTCCTCAGTCGAAAAGCTGTAAAATGGGGAACTCACTCAGCACTGGCCCCTGCTTCCAAGTGTTGAATCTCAATTCCCTTTCAGAATCTACCTGCTTATTTTCACTCTCTAGGGCTTTCAGGTAATATTTCCCCCATACTTTATAGTTGCTATCTGTGAAAATGCCAGGTTCAGTAGAGTTCACTTAGCCATACGAGAAATGGAAACAAGTAAAAACATATAGGAAATATTCCTTTGCATTTAGCACTTTCTCTCCTCAAAATACTTAACCTCCATTCATTACTTCACCTAGTGATATTGGGTTTTGGTTTTAACTAGAAACATAAGTCACACTCAGAGTTTCCTTGATCATCCTGCCAAATACATGAGAAGACTTGGAATGAAAGTACAGCATAAAGTTAAATGATAAAATATAAAACATCAATCAGATCTGGCTCTTACACTGGCAGCATGTAATCTCACAGCAATGAGGCTTGTACAGGATCATGACTACCAAAGATTATCTACATGGTACTTTGCCACGTTATTTATTTTACCTTAGTTTTTTGGTCTCAGATATCTCTATATCTTGCCTCACTGAAAACTGCAATAGGTAATATCCTAAGAGAAACAGAATATTGAAAATGATATCCTTAAACACCAATACGGAATTCATAAGTGCACATTTCCTGCTGATAATAGTTCTTACCATTTTTTGAGTTTCTGTACACCAGGTATCTTGCTAATCATTTTATAAAAATTGTCATTTAATCCTTTACAACCATTCTATGAGGTAGTTCCTATAATTAGCCTCATATTACGGAGGAGGACACCACAGCTCAGAGAGGTTAAGTGAGTTAACTGAGATCACACAGCAAATAGCAGAAATCTGAGTCAGTCTTTTTTTTTCTTTTTTTTTTTTGCGGTATGCGGGCCTCTCACTGCTGTGGCCTCTCCCGCTGCGGAGCACAGGCTCCGGACGCGCAGGCCCAGCGGCCACGGCTCATGGGCCTAGCCACTCCGTGGCACGTGGGATTCTCCTGGACCAGGGCATGAACCCGTGCCCCCCGCATCGGCAGGCGGACCCGCAACCACTGCGCCACCAGGGAAGCCCTCAGTCAGTCTTTTTAAAGAAAAGAAACAGCAAAGTGTGGGGCTTTGGAATCAACAAGCACATGCCTTTTACTATGAGGAGAGAAAAGAGAAGTGTTTCTAAGCAAAGAGAAGTAAGTGGAGCTCTTAAAACTCAAAGTTATAGCCTATAATTCCTCCTTCCACTAATTATTAATATTAAAATGCCCCTCTTTCAGACATATATATTTCATACTGACAGCTTTCATGTTAAAAAGAGCCTTGCTTCAGGGCTCAAAAACACTAAACAGAACCATAACATAAGGATTGAACAATTCCATGCAAAGCTCATAGTAAAGAAACACGTAACACCAGGGTTCCATTTCAGCTCATTTCATTTACTGTCCTTAAACCTTCTGCATCTTCCAGAAAAACACTCTAGAGAGGAAGGTGATTCACCAGAAAGAAATCGGGCACATTAAGAAGTGAAGATGCCTGACTCATCCCTCCATAATCTGCATTTGGTGAGTATTTCTAGAAAATATAGCAATGTGTCACAGTCCTACAAATGTGAGGGGCAGTCTTTTGCATAAATCCATGAGTTTCAAGCAACTGTGGAACGAGAGAGAATAGAAAACAGGGCCAAGAGTAAGTAAGCAGACAATGTAAAGTGGAAACAGGAGACTGGGTCTTGACTGAAAGTATACAAAATCTTTGTGTTCTGACACATGGGGCTATTCAATATTTATATTTATTACACATGCTAAATTGTCTGTTGAAACCTCGGAATGGGAGATACTATGAGGGGAGTACAGATGAGAAGGGATGAGAGAAAAGGAGAGGGGTATACACAAATGAGTTCTAGGGAGGGATTAAATGAACACTGTCCACTGACATCATCAAAACTGGGGAAGTTCTGCCACATTAGCACATTCCCTTCCTTTATTGCTATTTTTTAATGTATATTAAACTTATCCAGTGAAACCATCCAAAGACATACAAAGAAGAGTAATTATTTTGCCCTATCCTCAGGCCTTTTTATAAGATTTATTCTTCACTGTCGCAGCAAATGCCACTAGGATTTCCTCTGACCAAGAACAATCCCTTGCAATTTCAGGAGATACGTTTCATATCAGTGTGTCCTCCTGCTACTACTAACATCATTTCATCTCCACGATCATTCTCAAAACCATGCAAAGCATAACAACTTGTCTTTGGAACTGCTTAACCTTACTTTTTATACATAAAAATTATTAAATATGTGTAACTGTCTGGTGGAAGGTAGAATAATATAATAGCATGTCAATCAGGTAACGGTAAAGCTACATTTCATGAAAGGGAAGGTAATGCTTTCTCCAGAAAGTGAAGTTATCACTTCTTTATTTAACTGACATAATATTTATACCCCAAGTTTTAAGTGGCAGCTACAAATAGAAGTCAGGAGAGGGTAAGTTCTCTAAGAAAATTGAGCCCCCAAATTTTACCATTTTAAGAGTTCTATTTTACATGTACATAGAAATCTTACCCCTATTATAAGGATACCCATAGTTGGTCAGTTATACTTAACTCTCTGAAAAATTGTTAAATTAAGTAAACTCTACCTCTCTGAATACTCTTACCTCCTCAGAGCGCTCAACAGCAGGGTGCATGGAGTTTTACAGAGGGTCTTGGCAAGCAGGCAGTCCTGGGATACCTACACCATAAACGAGAAATTCAGATGATCATTTCTGCAGTGATCTAGACGGCTTATAGTACAACTTCATTAGAGACATTCACCGTGATAACTGAGCGAGCATGACAGCATTGGTACTGTTAAAAGGGTAGAATAAAGGCACATGTGCAAATTCTAAGTATTGTCATTACTCTGCACAAGAGAGATCACGATTCAAGAGTGGCTTAAGTGACTCCTACAAGATCACATAAAGTAAGGAGCAGAATGGTGCTTTGACATTCCATCTTCCCATTTCTAGTCCCGGGCTGTTCTGGCTGCATTATTATTTGCCCTTCCTCAGAGCCAGCCAGTCCTGGCACAGGAGTTTTCCATTTTGCATAAAGATGAGGCCAACCCAGAAGTCAGTAGGAAGAGTACTTCTCTGGTTTTGTGGCGGTCTGTACCGAAGCATCTGTCTGAAAGGTATTTTATGGGTCAATCTACTTCCTTTCCTTTGAAACCTTGGTGTCCATGAGAATCTGAGGGTAACTGACAGTGGAAGGAACAAGGGTTTTTGGTCCTACTGACCTGAGTTTGAATTCTAGTAATACATTTACCATCTCTGTGTCTTATACAGCTGCTGAACTTCACTGAGCCTCTCTTTTCACTTCTGTCAAATGGGCATAATAATATATCAAGGGTATATCTATCGAGAGAGTAATTTTTTTAAATTTATTTATTTTTCGCTGTGTTGGGTCTTCATTGCTGCACGCTGGCTTTCTCTAGCTGTGGACAGCGGGGGCTACTCTTCGTTGCAATGCACGGGCCTCTCATTATGGTGGCTTCTCTTATTGTGGAGCATAGGCTCTAGGGCACCCGGGCTTCAGTAGATGTGGCGCATGGGCTCCATAGTTGTGGCTTGCGGGCTGTAGAGCACAGGCTCAGTAGCTGTGGTGCACGGGCTTAGTTGTTCCACAACATATGGGATCTTCCCAGACCAGGGCTCGAACCCATGTCCCCAGCATTAGCAGGCAGATCCTTAACCACTGCGCCACCAGGGAAGCCCCGAGAGAGTAATTTTTTTAAATGAGGATAAAACATCAGAAAGCACAGGGGACAGGGAGAAGTGGGTAATCATCTGCTGCATATTTTGAAAGAAGATCCGAAAGGATTGGCAATGGACTGAGGGGAGGAAGATAACACCTAATTCCTTGATAATACGTAGAATTAAATTAGAAACCATAACAATTTAACTTACTGATCATCAGAAGCAGTAATCTTCTCAAATGCCAGACCAGACAAAGATAGTGGCAACATACGTAACAGAGAATAAGTAACCAGGATGTATAAGGAACTCCAAAAATCAAGAACAAAGATGAACAAACATATAGAAAAAATGGTGGTTCAAAGAAGAAATCTCAATGGACAAAGAACGTAAAAAAAAGCTCAGACTCACTAGAGGAAAACACATATTAAAATAATGGAATTCCATTTTTCTTTTACTAGAATAGTAAACATGGAGAAGACAGACAAAATTCAGTGTTGTCCAAGAGGTGGAAAAAAATAGCATAATACTCTAGCTTACTTCTGGCCGAATCATGAATTGGTATCATCCTGGTGAGCAATTTTGTTATATTTATCAAAAGTAATACTACATATATCCTACAGCTTACTGATTCTCATTGCAGGGTATACTGGGCTCAAGCAACATGGACACAAGGAGACATCTACTAAAAAGATTATTGCAGTGTTTTTTTGTTTTTGTATAGCAAAACTTGGAAATGACCTAAAAGTTGCATTGGAAAGGGAATAGGCAAATAAAATGTGCTATATTTATAGGATGGAATATTATGCAGCTGTTAAAATCAATTGACTTTATAGGCATCAATACAGATAAATTTCATAAATACTGTTACATTAAAAAAGCAACAAGAAGGAAAGATTTAAACGTAAAATATTTAAACAAAATAGTATATATTGGTTGTTGGTATATATATGCGTGTACATAAAAATATAAACAATAGACTAGTTAAATATTACATCCTAAATTTATGGTAGGGAATTTTCAGCAGGAGGTACAGGCAGCTGAGAGAGTGAAGGGTGGAAGGAAAACAGGATATGGTAGTTAAAAGAGAATTTAGTTTCATCAATAATTTCTTTAAAAAGAAACAAACCAGAAGTAAATCTGACTAGACATAAACAGATGCTCCTTTTTAGATAGTAGAAATACAGATGCTTATTATACTACCTTTTGTGCTTGTCTGTATATTTAAATTTTTCTCAAAGGAAGTAAGAAAAAAGGGAGGGAGGAAAGAAGGGAGGGAGAGAGGGAGAGAGGGAGGGAGGGAGGAAAGGAGGAAGTAAGTTAGCTCATCATCAGTTCTGGTGTGCACTTAAACTGGTCACAGATGGTTGGTTTCTTTAAGGATGGATCTCAAAACTGTTTTCATAATCAGTGAGAAGGATAGCAATTCCTCCCAGGTTGGCTCAGCTCAGAGGACTGAATTTAAGTTCAGCCAGCAGAGGGAACCATCTGTCATCTGGAAAGACACTCAGCCCTCATCTAGGAGAACCCGTTCAGCACACACCAGTGCCTCTGGAACCAGGGGGAAGAGGGAACATGCATTTACAGACAAAGTAAACTGAGAGCACACCACGGACATCTTTTCAACCTTTCTAAAAGGTTCGTTGTAATTTTACAGAATCAAGGGAACAATACGCTTGATTAGTTCTTCAGCTGACTTAACAATTTTGCTTTTTCTGTTTCTCTCCTTGAAGCAAGTTTGCCATTAAACTTATATTTTCTAGGGCTTGAGATTAGATTCTTCCCCCTCCAAAAGAGAATTTTTGTTTTAAAATAAAAGTTAGCTTTAAGACAATTCATTTTTGCCAGTAATACCAAAAGACGCTTGTTGAGGCGAGGAGGTCATTCTTTAAGGAGGCTACAATTGTAAAGAATGTTCCGTCTCTTCCTGGAGGGAGAATCTGTGGAGGAAAAAAGCTTGCAGGAAAGTTCAGTAATCATGAAGTAAAAGCCCCAAAAGACTTCCTCCTGGGCCAATACTGTGTTTAAAAATGCCTTATCTGTACACTTCCTTGAGAGACCTTAAGGCCTTGAAGAAGCAGTTAGTCAAACCCTTAAAGGAAAATCTGGCAATCCTCCTATCTTTACATAATGCAGCCAGGAGGCAAAGGGCACCAATTCAAGGCCAGATATGCCTCAATTGCTTCGCCCCATCACAGCCCTGATATTTAAATTTCATCCTTTTATGTGTGTCATCCTACAGATGGGATTTGGGTTGGTTTCTAACAATAAAACAAACAAGGTAGAAAGGGAATGTTATGAATAAGTTATCAATGTGCTATTTTGTGCCTTTGAATTTGGATGATGATAAACATGATTCTGCACATGGAAACTAGACTTTTCAGAACTACTACACAGAATCATTTAATTTGTCTGAGTAAGTACTTACAATAATGTGGCTGCTCTGCACTGCAAAAAACATTGGATTTTCAAATGAACAATGAAATATGTGATAACTCCTTATAAATGGAACTGCAGCAAAGGACATTCAGTAGCAGATCCTTTTGAGATACTAAAACAAAATAAGTTGGATTTAACATGAGACCTAAAGGATGAGAAGGAGGTAAAGAGGGCTAGAGGATGGCCTTCTGGGGAGACAGAATACAACATTCAAAGGCAGAGTATATAGTGTCTTCATTGTTATTGAAAGTCGGTGCAAATTGTCCATTGACTGGACCATTTTAATTGAACAACTATGTATCCAATACCTACTATGCACCAGGCACTGTGCTGAGCCCTGGGACATAACAGTAAGCAAGAGAGATATGAATCCATGCCCTCAGTCTTTCCTCTCGATACTTATTCCTCTTTGAAAACTGCACTAAAGTCAACATTCGCTTTGTAAACCAGTAAATTCCATCTTCAGTTTTGATCCCAAAGAGAGTCTACCAGCATGGAAAAACTGTAATGCTTTCTCTGGTCAGACAATGAAGGCTACATAAGCTAGTAATTCCCTTTCTGCCTTAGGGGTCAGGAAACCTACAACCAAATTTAGTTCTCTCACTCTATGGACCTACCAACATATACTAGTAAAGATGGTCACATTTCTGTCTTATGGTTGTTTTAGTACTTGCACACTACCTTTGATTTAGTATACAGCCTCAAAGTCTTTGGGAAGTTGGTAAAAGACGGGGAGGAAGGGAAAGTAAAAGAGGAAAATAAGGGAGTTTCTTGAGGTCCAAAGTGCCTTTTGCAGTTTTCACAGCACCTTACACAGATGCTGAATGGAAAGCACTTAATAACTTTGCATTGATAAATGGATCAATGATGAATACAAAGCTTTCCTGGCTCAACTTGGGTTCCATTATGGGGGATGGGAGGAAGTGAAACTTACTTCTCTCTAATCTCCAGTTTGAAAGGGAAAGCTCAAAACAGTAGCTGAAAAGTTTAGCATGACTGTCACTGTGAAGCAGCTCAATAACCAAACAGAAGAGCCATGGTGACCACAAGAAAAGAGGGGTAAGAGAATTTTAAGGTATCCTTAGAGATTTATTTCAGGCAATGAGGTCCTTGTAATATAGAACATTACTCTCTCTTACTCTAGTGCTAGTCAAAACAAGAGAAATGTCATAGTTTAAACTGATGTCTAAGTAACAGGGAAAAATGTTAAGGTTCTTTATGACAAAATGGAAATATATTTGCAATTCTATTTCCTGATGTTCTCTCACTTATGTTGGGGAAAAAAACTGTTAGTCCTTTTGCTTTAAAACTCCCCATTGGGAAAATTAAACTATAATCTATCTGGTTAACTCCAGGAAGAGGAGGAATAAATTTAAAAGAAGTTTAGAAGACACCCACTTTATCAATATCAGAGCACTGTGGAGTTCAGTCTTTTTCATAGCTAAATCCATCCCATTCACACAAGAAAACAACAAATGTTGTATTCAAGGAGGTATTAAAACATCTCATCCCTGTTGTTAGCTCAGCATATTAATGAGACTTTCTGAATTAATCTCTGATCACAAACTGTCTGTTGATGTGATATAACTGCAGTAAATAGTGTACAGCTTGCTTCAAGTAGCTAGCGAAGACCAGTTTCACGATGCTTCAGTTCTTTGACAGGTAGAAAATTAAATCATTTCTGTATTCACCAAAGATTAAATCATTTCTGGGGGCTTCCCTGGTGGCGCAGTGGTTGAGAGTCCGCCTGCCAATGCAGGGAACACGGGTTCGTACCCCAGTCTGGGAAGATCCCACATGCCGTGGAGCGGCTGGGCCCGTGAGCCATGGCCACTGAGCCTGGGTGTCTGGAGCCTGTGCTCCGCAACGGGAGAGGCCACAACAGTGAGAGGCCCGCGTACCGCAAAAAAAACAAACAAACAAACAAACAAATAAATAAATAAATAATTTCTGTATTCTCCTAAGACTGAATCATTTCTATATTCCTCAGAAACTCTTCAATACTAACAAGTACATCACTTCCCCAACTAGTTGATAAACTGAAAAGAAAATATTATTATGGGATGGTACTTGAGGAAATAGTTAAAAGGGGAAACTCAGAAAACAAGATTGTGAAGATGATGAGGAGATTGTCAAAACGGCAAGGTGAGGGAAGGAAGGAGTTGTAGCTGAATAATGTATGTTTTTAAAAGGTAAGCTATTCCTTAAAGCAATTACCAAAACGTGAGAGTTCCTTTCATGGTTCTCAACCTTATACTCTGAAAGGGAACTTCTTATAATGCAAGACTAAGAGAGCCAATTACTTCAGCACCAAGCTACATCCTAAATCTCTGGACTTGGCAGTTCAAAAAAACTCTTGGAAAGTGTTCTTATAAAATCTTCACTAACAGCTCTGACTTTATAAATGTAGATTCTAAAAGTATGAATGAAAACTAACCAATTAGATAGCAAAGTAGAGAAGAGAGAGCACTGAATAAAAGACCTACCAGCGTTTCAGTAATACCTCCATGACTAACTAGCTCTGAGACTTAGATCATATTTATAATAAAAATCATAATCATGAAAAATTAATAATCACACAGCACATAGTGTGCCAGGAGCTTCCCATACATTATCTAATGTAATTCTTATTACAACCTGAGGAACTTTCATGGAGTTGAGTAGCTTCTCCAAGACCACCCAGCTGCTTTGAGTGGTGGGATCAGGATTCGAACACAAACCTCTCCACACCAGAGCCCAGCCTTTAACGATCCATTCTGCAGACAAGTTCAGTCACTGTCTAAGATGATATAAAAGGCTTCTATCAGCAATGAGGTACTAAAATTTATGAGGCAACATAGGATAGTGGGAAAAGCTCAGGTTTTGAAGTGACTTGTGGCCCAGGAGAGCAGCTTCTTCTCTAAGCCTTGGATTCTCAGATAACACTACTTACTTTACAGGCTGTCCTAAGGATTAGAGACAATACTAGAGCTACTAGCCCACAGTAATAATAATGATAGCTAACATTAACACAATGTTTACTATGTGTCAGGGACTAAGCCTTTTTCACACAGTAAATCATGCAGTCACAATGACTTAAAGAATACTATCATTTTTATTCCTGTTTTACAGATGCGGAAACAGAGGCAAAGACAGTTACCAGACCTAAATCACAGTTACTAAACTGCAGATCTGGGATTCCAATCCAGACAGAATGACTCACTCAACGAATCATACATATTGCATATTGGACACATACTGATACATGAAGGACCTCTGCTGTTTCCCAAAATCTGTGTTAATCTCACCCAGAGTTCAAGATAAGTTCAGGAGAAGAGAACAATCCATTTGGACATCCAGAAGGTCTGCCTATTTCTGGCAGTAAGCCAATTATACTTAAAAAAGAAAACAAAACAAACAAAAAAAAACCCTTGACTTCAATAGGAACTAGCTAGAGAGTGACACATCACATATATCATAGATATGTATACACATATATGGCTAAGCTTTTCTTTGTTCTGTTTCCTGGCTGATTGCTCCCTTCATGTTGATATCCTGTTGCTTTCGTTTTACTTATAAAACCACCAAAGCTCCATAAAAGTTACTTTTCTGCCTTCAACCTGGGAGAAATTCAGTCTCTTAGTCTTCTAAAACATTATTTTAATAACGTATTTTATTTAACCTAGTATATATAAATATTATTTCAACATGTAAGTAATAAAAAATTAACAACATATTTTACATGTTTTATATGAAGTACAATATTCAAAAATCTTAATAGGTTTTACATTTACAGCCCATCTCAAGTCAGACAAGCTATGTTTCAATGCTCAGTAGCCACATGTTGCTAGTGGCTACCATAGTGGACAACACAGGCCTAGAGTGACTGGCTTCCTGGCTGGTATTTCTAGGTCTCTTTTCTTGGGCTGGTCAAAGTCCCCAGAAAAGTGTCTTTCAATCTCGTGCCTAGCTGCCATTGTTCTGGGATTTAAGTGTGGGGAAGAGTGGAAGCCCCATTATGCAGACTTTCACTTAATCCCCGTTTTCGTCACCATAGCTCTGTCCTCAGCTATGCCCAGTGACCCCAGTCACAGATCCTGTGCTTCACCCCCCTCCAGCCTTCCTTCTGGGGAGTGGAGGAAGGGTGAGAGGGACAGCTCCCAGGCTATGCAAGTTAGGCAACGACTCTGGGGATCTAATATTATTTACTGTTTTCTCAACATTCTTTTCGTATTCCTTTACTCTCGCTTTCATAGATTTATAATGCCACTAATTCCTTAGATTTCACAATTTTTTCCTTCTAAATCAGTCTCTGGCCTTTTAAGGCAGCTTCTACAATTACAGTTATCTTCCCAATTCTTTTTGTTCATGTGTCCCCCCCCCCTTTTTTTTTTTTTTTTGCGGTACGCGGGCCTCTCACTGTTGTGGCCTCTCCCGTTGCGGAGCACAGGCTCCGGATGCGCAGGCTCAGCAGCCATGGCTCACGGGCCCAGCCGCTCCGTGGCACATGGGATCCTCCTGGACCGGGGCACGAACCCGTATCCCCTGCATCAGCAGGCGGACTCTCAACCACCGCGCCACCAGGGAGGCCCCCCTCCTTTTTAATTAAACTTATTTTGAGATAATGTTGTTAGAAAAAAATACAGAGAGATTCCATGTACCCTTTACCCAATTTCTCCCAATGGTAACATCTTACAAGTCTACAGTACAATAGCACAAGCAGAATACTGACTTTGATACACTCAAGATACAGAATATTTTCATCACCATAGAGATCCGCCTACCACCCTTCTACAGTCACACCCATCGCCCTCCCACCTCACACTGCCTTAACCCTTGACAACCACAAATCTGTTCTTCATTTATATAATTATGTCACTTTAAAAACGCTATATAGGTCTTTCCTGGTGGTGCAGTGATTAAGAATCTGCCTGCCAATGCAGCGGACATGGGTTTGAGGACCGGTCCGGGAAGATTCCACATGCCATGGAGCAACGAAGCCCGTGCACCACAACTACTGAGCCTGCACTCTGGAGCCCGTGAGCCACAACTACTGAGCCTACGTGCCACAACTACTGAAACCCGTGTGCCCTAGAGCCCATGCTCTGCAACAAGAGAAGCCACCACAATGAGAAGCCCACACACCGCAATGAAGAGGAGCCCCCGCTTGCCACAACTAGAGAAACTCCACGTGCATCAGTGAAGACCCAACATAGCCAAAAATAAATTTTTTTAAAAAAAGAAGAAGGGCTTCCCTGGTGGCGCAGTGGTTGGGAGTCTGCCTGCCGATGCAGGGAGCGCGGGTTCGTGCCCCAGTCTGCGGGGGGGGGGGTCCCACATGCCGCGGAGCAGCTGGGCCCATGGGCCGTGGCCACTGGGCCTGCGCGTCCGGACCCTGTGCTCCACGGCAGGAGAGGCCACGGCAGTGAGAGGCCCGTGTACCGCAAAAAAAAAAAAAGGAAGAAAAAAAAGAATGCTGTATAAATGGAATCATACAGTATGTAATCTTTGGGAATTACCTTTTTTCTCCCATAGCCTCCATCTCTGAAGGTTCAGTCAAGTAGTTAGTTCCACGTTATCAATAGCTCATTGCTGAGTAGTGCTCTGTGGTTTGGATATACTACTGTTTCTTTAACCATTCACCCAGTACAGGTCATCTGTGTTGCTTCCAGTTTTTGGCTACTACAAATAAATCTACTATGAACATTCATGCACAGGTTTTATGAGAACATAAATTTTCATTCCCTCAGGATAAATGCCCAGGAGTACAGTAAGTGAATGTTTAGTTTTATAAGAAACTGCCAAACTATTTTCCAGAGTACCGGTACCATTTCACATTCCCACCAGCAATATATGAGTAATCCAGTTTCTCTGCATCCTCATTAGCATTTGGTGTTATCACTATATTTTTTTAAGCCAGTCCAATAGGTATATGGTGACATATCTCTGTGGTTTTAATTTACATTTCCCTGACAGCTAATAATATTGAACATATTTTGATGCACTTACTTGCCAGCTATAAAACCTTCGGTGAAATATCTCTTCATGACTTTTGTCCGTTTTCTAATTGGATTGCTTGGTTTTTTTTTTTTTAACCATTGTTTGAGAGGTCTATATATATTCTAGATACTAGTCCTTTGTCAGATTTATGGTTTGTAAATATTTTCTCCCAGTCTGTATCTGTCTTTTCATCCTTTTATCAGGGTCTTTTAAAGAGTAAAAGTTTTAATTCTGATGATGTCTAATATATGATTTTTTTTCCTTTTATGAATTGTGTTTCAATGTCAAGTCTAAGAACTTTTTGCCTAGCTCTGGATCCCAAAGACTTTCTCTTATGTTTTCTCCTAAAAGTTCTATAGTTTCATGTTTTACATTTAAGTCCATTATACATTTTGAGGTAACTTTTACATAAGGTATAAGACTTAATTTTAGGTTCACTTTTTGCTGATTTCTCCAGGATCATTTTTGAAAAGGTTCTCTCTCTCTTTTTTTTTTTTTTTCCCCATTGAGGGATTTGTACATTTGTCAAAAATCAGTTGGGAATATTCATTGAGTCTACTTTTTGGCTTCTCTATTCTGATCCACTGACATACATGTCTATCACTTCATGAACAGCCACATAGTAACTGTAAAATAAGCCTTAAAATAGGGTAGACTGATTCCTCCCACTTTATTCTTCTTTTCAGTATTATTTTAGCTATTCTAGTTCCTTTGTCTTCATATAAATTTTAGAATAATCTTGTCCATATAAAAAGTCATACTAGGATTTTGGTAAGAGCTGCATTAAGTGTGTATATCAGTTTGGGGAGAATTGGTATCTTTACTATGCTGAGACTTCCAAATCATGAACATGGTATGTCTCTCCATTTGTTTAGATTTTCTTTGATTTCAGTCATCGGCATTATGTCACAGTGAGCATACAAGTTCTGTGAATGATTTATTAGATTTATACCTAAGTATTTCATAATTTTGAGCTACTGTAAATCACATTTTTAATTACAGTGTCTACATGTTCATTGCTAGTATGCAGAAATACAATTGATTTTTTTAAATTGTCTTATATCCTACAACCTTGTGGAACTCACTTACTTTTAAGAGGTTTTTTTTTTTTTAGATCACTTAAGGATTTTCTAAGTGGAAAATCATGTGATTAGCAATAGTGACAGTTTTCTTTCTTCCTTTCTATCTGTATGCCTTTTATTTCTTTTTATTGCCTTATTGCATTGACTAAAGCTTCCTGCACTATGTTGAATAGGAGTAGCAAGATTAGACATCCTTACCTTACTTCCCACACTTAGGGGGGAAGCACTGTTTTTCATCATTTGGTATAAATGTCAGATGAGGGTAATAAAAAAGAGGCTCTTCATCAAGTTGGCGAAGTTCCCCTTATTCTTATTTTTCTGACAGTTTTTATCATAAATCAGTGTTGAATTCTGTCAAATACTTTTTCTGCATCAATTGATAAAATCATGTGATTTTTTTTTCCTCTTTAGTCTGTTATTATGGTGCATTACATTGACTGACTTTTTAATTTTGGTCCAGTCTTGTATTCCTGGAATAGACCCCATTTGGTTACGGGGTATAACTCTTTTTTTTCCCCCTGAATTCTACTTGCTAATATTTTGTTAAGGATTTTTGTGTCAATATTGATGAAGTTATTGGTATACCATAGTTTTCTTTTTTGTATTGCTTGTGTCTGGCTTTGGTATCTGGGTAATATTAGTTTCATAAAAATGAATTGGGCAGTGGAAGTGTTCTCTTCTATTTCCTGGAAGAGTCTGTATAAAACTGGTGCTTATTCCTCATTAAATACTGGGTAGAATTCTCCAGTAAAATCATCTGGGCCTGGAAATTTCCTTTTGGGGAATTTTAAAATTATGAGTTCAATTTCCTCAATAGTTATAACAGGGCTATTCAAATTATCTCTTTCAAATTTGGTGAATTGTGGCAGTTTGTTTTTCAAGGAGAGTGAATTTTTTTTCTAAGTTGTCAAATTTATGTGTATAAAGTTTTTCATAGCATTCCTTTATTATCCTTTTGATATCTGCAGGATCTATAGTACTATCCCCTGTTTCATTCCTGATATTGTTAATTTGTGTCTTTAGTCTTTTTTTCTTTATCAGTCTTCCTAGATGTTTGTCAATTTTTTTAACTTTTTCAAAGAACCAGCTACTTCTGCCTTCTTTTTTATTTTTTTTTTTTTGCGGTACGCGGGCCTCTCACTGTTGTGGCCACTCCCGTTGCAGAGCACAGGCTCCAGACGCACAGGCTCAGTGGCCATGGCTCACGGGCCCAGCCGCTCCGCGGCATGTGGGATCTTCCCAGACCGGGGCACGAACCCGTATCCCCTGCATCGGCAGGCGGAATCTCAACCACTGCGCCACCAGGGAAGCCCTGCCTTCTTCTAATTAATGCTTGTATGGTACGTCTCTTTCCATCATTTTACCTTCAGTCTGCCTCTACTATTATATTCAAAGTGAGTTTCTTATAGACAGTGTCTAGTTAGGTCATGTTTTTTAAACAATTCTTTCACTCTTTACGTGGTATATTTAGACCACATAGCTTTAATGTAACTATTGGTATTTTAGGACTTAAACTACCACTTTATTTTTGTTTGTTTTCTGTTTATTCTCCCTGGTTTGTATTTTTGTTTTCTTTCTTCTGCCTTTTTGTAGGCTCTTTGAACATTTTTTGGAAATCTGCTTCGATTTATCTGAAGTTTTTTGTGTGCATCTCCTTGTAAAACTTCTTTAGTGGCTGCTCTAGGTACTGCATTATATATTCATAACTTATCACAACCTACTGGTATTGTCTTACAGTTTGAGCAAAGTATAGAAATCTTACCTCCCTTTATGTCCTGTTACCAATGTCCATTTATAATACAGTTATCTTAAATATTTCCAACACTTCCATCCATATCAAAGAGTGTTGTAATTTTTGCTTTAGTCTTCAAACATAATTTAGAAATCTCAAATGGAAAAAGTAAGCCTACTATATTTACCAATATTTTTGCTTGCTGTGTTTTTTCCTGGTGTTCCAGGGCTTCTTTTTTTTAATTTATTTTTTATTGTTTCCTTTCTGTTAGCCATTCTTTTAGAGTAGGTCTGCTGGTGACAAAATCTGTTAGTTTTCCTTCATCTGAGAATACCTGGACTTCCCCTTCATTCCTGAAGGGTGTTTTCACTGGTCATAGGATTCTGGGTTGATTCTGGGTTGACTGCTATTTTCATTCAGTACCTGAAAGCCTTAAGTTCCTGAATCTCAGCAGAAACTCAAAAATAAAACATATAGGGAGAGCTAAAAATGTATATATATAATAAGCTGGATCCTATTGAATTGAAATGTCCCTGGCTACAACGAACTCTGATCCTGGCAGGAGGAAAAGACATGTAAAAAATCTTTACAATTATATGTGATTAAGTGCAAAAATGCAGGTATGTACTGGTCATGGTGCTGACACAGAAACAGTGAGCAGCAATGCACGGGAGAATCAGCAGAAGCTTCTCACAGGAGACGTGTGAGCTTGATTCTGAAGGTTGGGTAGTAAAAGGAGTTTCCAAGAGGGAGAAACACATGCAAAAGCCCTGAGAGAAATAAAGATGGCACATTTGGGAAATGATACAAACTAATGCCTGGATGAACTACAAGACATGTGAAGGAGCAAAGGGAGATGAAGTGGTAAGAAAGGTAAGGGAGGGACACTGGGGGTCCTCATCCCCTACTAAGGAGTTTAGACTTCATTCTATGTACCATGGGGGAGCTGACAACTAGATGAAACTGGTGAACATAATATTCAAAGCAGAGGCTTCTACTATTCTACCCTTTTAAAAAGTAGCTTTTTAATGTATTATTAACATTATCTTTATTTTAATAATTATCAAAATTTAGTTTACATGCAAGTAGGAAGTGTTAATGGCCAGTAAAAATAGAAGACTCAGCCAAGCCCCTGCCTACTACCCTCCACTGTAAACATGCTCCATCCTGCCTGGGGGATGATTTCAGTGTCTCTGTGATCAATGAATGAAGCAGCATGGAATGAGATCATGGCTAGATGGCAGCACATTAAGTCAGTGTTTCAGCTTTCCTCTAGCTTTGAATTTCCCAATTTTGGTCAGTTTTTGTCAAAACCTTACCATCACTTAACGTATATTTTGCATCATTTACTAAATGAAAATTTTCCAATACCAGTAGATCAGAAAAAAATATCATATTTATGCACAGCTTGGTCACATTCTGAGCTCCAGAAATACCCAGGGGACCTTCAGAGACAGGCACTGTTCCACTACCCCAACCTCATTTATTATGCTGACCCTTGCCCAGCCACATACCCCTCCCCACCTGCTATGAGCATCTAGAGTCTGTTCTAGAATTGAAATGGCATTCTTTTCCGGTTTCACATAAGTAGGCATCATACTTTTGGTGAAAAATAATTTCAGAAAGGGTAGAAACAAATAAAAAGCAGAATAAAACATCTTACATGGTAACCTAAGTGCTTATCTAATCACAGCCTTATTCCCTTTTCAGTCCAATTATTAAAAAGAAATGTCATATTTACCACTACTGAATTATATACCTAAAAATGGATAAAATGGCAAATTTTATATTATTCAGAATAAAATACTGAATACTTTTTCAGAATAAAATTTTTTTTCAAAGTTAAAAAGAAAGAAATAAAGAAAAGAATTGAGTGCCACATTCATGTTTCCCTTTCAAAGGCAGACACTGTCCTTGCCTTGGAGATAAGGAAGGTGAGACCCACTTGGGTACTTGATCTAATTTAGACCTGGTGGTACGGGTTCTACACCTGAGTTATTAGGAGCTCTCCAGCTCTCAGTCTTCCTTGAGGAAAGAAATCCTCACAGCCTGATAGCCTTGAAAGAAATGTCAAACTTTTTTAAAACAAAAAGAACATATAAAAGTTTCCCATTGAAAATGAAGACATGAACTACAATATTAAAAGACAGGGAGTAAGGAGCCAAAAATCATGGCGTTTAGGCCAATGTACTTCAAAATGGGAAGAAAACTGTTTGCATTCCCTTGCCATTAAAGATAATTTCCTTTTAATTCCCATTTCTTTTATGGTGTATCTGTTGTTTTCTGTTTTGTCTCTATGGCTGCTATTCTACAATAAGTTAACTTTATGAGTATAAACTAGAATCTGCATATGTTCCAGCTCCATACTTTTTGATGAACTTGACAATTTAAATGGATTAAACCATTTAATGGTTTAATCAGAGGCGAAAAATTATTCCCACGAAGTTCCTAACTTGTGAGAAAGTATCCTTTTTGGAAATACTTTCCAATCTGGATAAGTACTGTGATTCCTTCCTACCTGTAGGTTTGTTAGTTAAATTTCAAAGGTTGTTATGTCAAGGGAGAACAACACAAACCAACCTGGGAATCTGCTTTTCTGAACTATGTAGACTGGCCATACTGATTTAGAATTGACCTATATGCTTCCCTCCAAGCTCTATACAGATTTTTATTTCTGCCATATCATTATTGGAATCTTTTTCTACACTGCCTTGAAGACTTTCTCATACAGTTATGCAACAAACTATATCCCAATTATGAAAAAATAATCAGGGATACTGGCGTGTTTTTGTAGAAAACATATGACCTATCAGAAGTGACCGCCTGAATTTCTGCCCATATTATGACATGACTTTACTGAGGGCATCATCTCATACATGCAATATACAATACTGTGTCCAATAAATTTGTGTAAAATGCATAAAACTACGAAAACACAATTCCATAAGTTAGGTCTGCCTTATCATGCAGCACTATCCTTGACAATAAAAGAACAAATGAAAAGTTCACTACCTTCACTGCAACAGTGTGTTACTGATTTTGACTTTAGACTCTACTGATCTTTACTTTACCCTCCTATGTCTTGGGTCACTATTCTATCTAGGGAACCCAAAACCCATTTCTTCATCCATACATACCACATGGAACCTTAGATTTTCTTAATGACCCAACAGATTTTTGGATGCTTAACTCTCCTTTTTTTTTAAGTTGTCTTGTTTAGAATAAATGAAAGTTAAGATTGTGGCAGTAAAGGACAAGCTGTCAATCTATTAAATAAATTCCTGTTGAAAAGTAAGTGCATGCATTGTGTATTAACATAATTTATTAGAACAATTAGAACACATCCTTGTTGTCTTTTAATTAGATTATTCCTTGTTCTGGTAATTACACCAGACAAGGGAGAATAATAGTTTTAGGATTCTAAGATGTAGACTATGTGGAAAGAGAATGATCAATAATGCTAATTTACTGGAACACTTAAATTCCCAGAAAGAGATCTTTTATCATGAGCAATCCTTTGTATAATCAGCATTATTTCTCAATGTCTATCCTCATCTTTCCCACAGTTGAAAAGTAAAAAGGCTGGATAAATAACAGACATTTATTCCACTATTGGAAATCTGGTCAGGCTGGGCCACCTCTGGCCGCTAGTGGCTCAGACATTGCTTCACTATCTCACAAAATGCCAACAAATAACCACAGATGAAAGATTAAAGATTCTATGCAGAGCAGCATAGCCAGGAGTCTGAATATCTAACAGGGAGAAGACAAGATTTTTAAGTTCTGATCCAGGTGAAGAATCATAAACTTTCTCAATTTAAAAACAAATTCAAATAGATGAAAATTTCTTATAAATGAGAAGACTACTGAATGTAAAAAAAAAAACAACTGGTGATATTTCTATACATGAAGAAAATATCTGCAGAAATTAATGGGGACGCCATATGACAGGGTAGACATCTGGCTTTCAGGCATGGGCTGGGACCTTCAGATATTAGTTGAATTATTCCCTCTCTTTTTGTGTTTTAGAGACCGTAAGGAATTGAAAGGCTCCAAGGCCTCTTCCATGCCCTATGCAACCACCACCAAGCTGCTAGGAAATCCTACAGAGCAGCTTCCAGGACTTCCAGGATCCAGAATCTTTAAAAATGTCATGAGTTGGCATATACTGTCCTCAAGATAACCCTACAGTTGAGTGGAATGATGCTGAAATACTGCGTTGACACCAGTGAATTTGGAGTTCTCTGTAATAATGGGTAACACAAATGTCCGACCAGTAGCCCAGATTACAGGAATCTCAATCCCACTGTTGACCGAGTCTGCCTTAGTCAATGCAAAGTCATAATGAGACCATGTCTAGACAGTATTTATCTCCCACTAGAAAAAAAATAATTCAGTGTGACTTCTTTTCAAGCTTAGTCCAAATGACACCCAAATCAGGATCATTCATTCACACATTGCCAACACTTTCCCTAACCAAGACATTTTATCAACTAGGCAGCCAAGGACACATACAGGCTTCTTTTCAAAGTATATATGAAATTTCTGATATTAAAATAGCAAGTAAGAAAGTTACTTAAGCCTTTGGATTAATCTCCAAAATTTACATGCAGCTCATGCAGCTCAATGTCAAAAAACCAAACAACCCAATCCAAAAATGGGCAGAAGACCTAGAGACATTTCTCCAAAGAAGATATACAGATTGCCAACAAACACGTGAAAGGATGCTCAACATCAATAATCATTAGAGAAATGCAAATCAAGACTACAATGAGGTATCACCTCACACCAGTCAGAATGGCCATCATCAAAAAATCTACAAACAGTAAATGCTGGAGAGGGTGTGGAGAAAAGGGAACCTCTTGCACTGTTGGTGGGAATGTAAATTGATACAGCCACTATGGCGAACAGTATGGAGGTTCCTTAAAAAACTAAAAATAGAACTACCATATGACCCAGCAACCCCACTACTGGGCATATACCCAGAGAAAACCATAATTCAAAAAGAGTCATGTACCACAATGTTCATTGCAGCACTATTTACAATAGCCAGGACATGGAAGCAACCTAAGTGTCCATCAACAGATGAATGAATAAAGAAGATGTGGCATATATATACAACGGAATATTACTCAGCCATAAAAAGAAGCAAAATTGAGTTATTTGTAGTGAGGTGGATAAACCTAGAGTCTGTCATACAGATTGAAGTAAGTCAGAAAGAGAAAAACAAATACCACATGCTAACACATATATATGGAATCTAAAAAAAAACGGTTCTGATGAACCTAGGGACAGGACAGAAATAAAGGCACAAACATAGAGCATGGACTTGAGGACACAGGGAGGGGGAAGGGTAAGCTGGGACGAAGTGAGAGAGTGGCATGGACATATATACACTACCAAATGTAAAACAGAGAGCTAGTGGGAAGCAGCCGCATAGCACAGGGAGATCAGCTCGGTGCTCTGTGACCACCTAGAGGGGTGGGATAGGGAGGGTGAGAGGGAGACACAAGAGGGAGGATATATGAGGATATATGTTTATGTACAGCTCATTCACTTTGTTATAAAGCAGAAACTAACACACCATTGTAAAGCAATTATATTCCAATAAAGATGTTAAAAAAAACCAAGTTACTTAATTAAGCCTTTTAAAAAATGAAAGTTCACATAAACTGAAATAAAAACCCAAATTAATGTGGGCAAAATATCTAAAGGAGAAATCATTAGCTTAAGCCATGTGAAAGATTTGCCACGGAGTCTGGTCGTTTAGGAGCAGAGAAGAATCCCTATAACCCTGCTTGCTATCCATTCTAGCTGGGAAGACATAGTTTTCCATAGAAACACCTCTTTAAATTGTCAGGGATGTTACTAAAAATTTAGGATTCCCCACTACTCTGATCCCCAGACTGGTCAGATCTATGAAGCAAAATATTACCCTAGAGCAATGGTCCCCAACCTTTTTAGCACCAGGGACCAGTTTCATGGAAGACAGTTTTTCCACGGACCAGGGCCAGAGGTGGGGGTTGGATGGTTTAGGGATGACTCAAGCGCATTACATTTATTGTGCACTTTATTTCTATTATTATTATTATGTTGTAATATATAAAGAAATAACTATACAACTCACCCTAATGCAGAATCAGTGGGAGCCCTGAGCTTGTTCTCCTTCAACTAGATGGTCACATCTGGGGTGATGTGAGACAGTGACACCGACGTGTGTTGCTCATGTCAAGTCTACTCCGTGATCTCATTTTGGTCGCTGTCACTGCAGAAAACCCTGCTTCACAAAGATAAGATGCTGGAAATGGAAGCAGGCTTTTCAGTGCTTTTGTGGCAATCTCAGGATATTCCGCCTTGACTTTAATCGAGAATGTATGGAGATTTGAAGTTGTCTCAAACATACTTTTAAGGCCAACGTCATTTGCAGTCTCAAGCAGCTGATCCTCTTCTAGCACGGACAAAGTCGATTCACCTGGCTTATTCACAAACGGGTTGTGGATCCATTCCTTCCCAGTTAGGGGGTCTTTTGTGGTTGGGAAGTAATGCTCAAACTCTTTTGAAAGCTGAGATAGCTGATCATGCTCCAGCTGGGAGAAAGAAGGCCCTGGTTCAGTCTCTTTCAATATCTCTATTAATGTTTGAAACATGTCAAAAATCCCAACGTTCACTCATTGCCCCCATAATTCCAGTTTGGCTTTGAATGCAGCCACTTTATCTGATCACTTGAACACAGTTGTTGTTCTCCCCTGAAGTCACAGATTGAGTCCGTTGAGCAGGTTGAATATGTCACACAAGTAAGCAAGTTTTGTGACCCATTCTGTGTCACTGAAATGTGCTGCCAGTGGTGACTGTTTTTCTAAAAGAAATCTCTGGAGCGGCTCTTGTAACTCAAAAACTCTGGCCAGTGATCTACCTTGAGAAAGCCATCTCACTTCTGTGTATAAGAGAAGACGTGTGTGCTCTGTGTCCATCTCCTCACAGAGCTGCACGAACAGACGTGAGTTAAGGGCACGTACTTTAATGTGGTTGATAATTTTAATCACATCCTGCAAAACGTTAAGTTCAAGCGACATTTTTCGGCTAGCCAGCATTTCTCTATGGATGACACAGTGCGTAGACTCACATTCAGAAGCGACATCTCTGACCCGAGTAGTGAAACCAGAAAGCCATCCAGTCATGGCAGCCGCTCCAACTGTGCATATACTGACACAAAATGACCAGTTCAGTTTTCCTGATATGTAATCATTCAAAGACTTCAATAGTTCTGCAGCTGTGGTGTTGGTTGGCAACAAAAGTGCACATAACATATCCTCATGCACAACCTCCTGAAAAATATATCGTACAAAAACAAACATTGTTGCCTTGTTGTCAACATTGGTAGACGCATCAACCTGGATTGCGTACCATGGTGACTCATTAATCCTCTCTAACAACTGTGCTTCATTATCCTCTGCTATCTCATCAATGCGTCTAGTTATGGTGCTAGAAAGAGGAACATGTGCCACCTTTGAAACTGCAGCCTCTCCTTAAAGTTCACGACAAATGTCCTCAGCAGCAGCAGGGTCAACTCTTCACCAATAGTAAAGGGCTTCTTAGCTTTAGCAACGCAGTTAGCCACTAAGAATGATGCTCTCAGTGCAGACACATTTGATGAAGTGGTGGCCTTCAATAATTGCTCTGTTCTTCGTGTTCACGCTTTTTTCTTTTGAAAAACTCCAAAGGCTTGTCTCTTAACGCAGGGTGCTTGGTCTCCATGTGGCGAAGCAGTTTTGAAGGTTTCATGGCTTCGCTGGATAGCCGGGCACCACATATTATACAAAGTGGGCTTGGAGAATGTGAACCACCTGTTGCAAATGAACTTATAATTTAAGTAGGACTCTTGGTATATCCTTTTAAATGCAGCTTTCTTTTTGCGGGCAGTCTTAGAGTCTTCTGCTGTCTCATCATTGGGTCTTTCCCCCTTTTCAAAGGAGCTCTCCAGCGACATTTGTTTTTTACTCATTTTGGCTAGGGTTAGCTTGTGGTCTTACCGAAACTGTGACTGACACCAGTGCACAGTGTGGGAAAGAGGTGCGGACAGAAGTGATAAATAACATAATGGGAGGGACACATGGGCTACAGTAAGTGTCATTTCTGACTTAAAGCCTGCCACCAGATGTAGCTGTACAATTGAAGTACATCAACTCACTTGCCGCTCTAAAGCCTGCCACCAGATGCAGCTTAATTGTCACTTGCCCCTCACTGATAGGGTTTTGATGTGAGTCTGCAAGCAACTGATATATTATGGTCTCTGTGCAGTCAGGCCTCTGCTAATGATAATCTGTATTTGCAGCCGCTCCCCAGCGCTAGCATCACTGCCTCAGCTCCACCCCAGATCATCAGGCGTTAGATTCTCATAAGGAGCATGCAACCTAGATCCCTCGCATGTGCAGTTCACAGTAGGGTTCCCGCTCCTACGAGAATCTAATGCCGCAGTTGATCTGATGGGAGGCGGGGCTTAGGCTGTAATGCAAGGGATGGTGAGCGGCTGTAAATACAGATGAAGCTTTGCTCGCTCACCTCCTGCTGTGTGGCCCAATTCCTAACAGGCCACAGACGGGTTCCATGGCCCAGGGTTTGGGGATCCCTGCCCTAGAGGCACCAAAGATTTGCATCTGAGTGCCCTGTGCTCAGGCATTCCAAAGCCAGGCTGAGCATCAGATCTGCCCCCAGAAAGTCAGGAAGGAAGGGAATATGGCTTAAAATACCTGTAGGACTGGAATTAAAAATCTCCCCAGGCAATACAGTGGTAAGCTAAGATTGGAAACTTTAAGCTGAAAGATGGAACCAGAAAGAATCCCCTCTGACTTGGGGCCTGAAATGAAGCCATGACTCTGAGGTATTCAGGTGGTTCCATAGGGTGGCAAGTCTTACAAGGTAGATTTTTTGCCTCACTGAAGGAAAATGAAACAACCTCTCAGTATGTTGGAGGTATTAAGGTATAAATCTATCCTATAGAAGAATGTTAAAGAAGACCACAATCCAGAGAGAGACTCCCACCACTATAAATAGTTCCTCACAAATGCCACCTAGAGTCAAAATTAACATTTCTATGTTCCGAACCTAAATAGCCTTGCAAGTCTTGGAAATACTTTGCCCTCTAAAGCAACCAGAAGAAAGTTCCTTCAGTCTACAACTTCTTGTCATGCTGGATTTTGAACCTTTTGAGCATTCACTCCCCAAACTCATATTCACAAGGCTAATATAGTGACACCTGGAAAACTAGAAGCCTTATCTATCAATAGCACAGGCTACTTCTCCAAATGGACTTTGTATAATTTCTTGCAAGCTTAGTAAAAATCCTACCTTTGTCTGAAATGAAATGAAGGGAAGTCAATCATGAACTTCCTTTTCTCTGTGTTAAGTAAAGACAAAAGCACACCATGATAAGCAAGAAAGAATGATACAACGTTCTCTGCTCATCCCAGGAAGGTTACAGTACAAGGGTTCTGGGTTAGAAAACACCACTGTGGCATACTTCCAGGACATAAGGTTAATTTATAGGCTACCTTAATCCTAACACGCTGGAGTTAAGGCAAGTATGTATGTATATCTTCCTAGTTATCAAGAGGGAGAGGAAGTGGTAAAAAAAAAATAAAACTTGGATATATATTTAAAAGGTGTCCAGCTTATTTCAAAATAGGGCAAGAGCAGTTGTGATTTAATTTTTTTTTTTTTTTTTTGAGTTTTTGGCTGTACCCTGCTGGTATGAGGAATCTTAGTTCCCTGAGCAGGGATCGAACCTGCACCTCCTGCATTGGAAGGCAGAGTCTTAACCACTGTACTGATGGGAAGTCCCAAGAGCAGTTATGATTTAAGATAACTGTACTGGAGAAACTTAACTCTCTATAAGGAAATATGGATCCTTAGATACGCTACTTAAATATAACACAAAGATATGCTATAGGGCTTCCCTGGTGGCGCAGTGGTTGAGAGTCCGCCTGCCGATGCAGGGGACACGGGTTCGTGCCCCGGTCCGGGAAGATCCCACACGCTGCGGAGCGGCTGGGCCCGTGAGCCATTGCCGCTGAGCCTGCACGTCCAGAGCCTGTGCTCCGCAACGGGAGAGGCCACAGCAGTGGGAGGCCCGCGTACAGCAAAAAAAAAAAAAAAAAGATATGCTATAGCATATGGTAGAATCTTATTCAACCATTCTAATTTGGTCAAATGTTAAATTAGCCAAACATATTAGGAGAAATTTCTCTCTATTGAGTAGGTGATTGATTCAAAATATTCATGCACTTAGTAGAAGCATAAGTAATAAGTTCCAGCAGCAAGAAATAAATCATATATATCCTCAAAATAGAATGAAGATATTTTGTGCAATCTCGGGAAATAGGTTTTTTTGGGGTTTTTTTTTTTAGTTATTTCATAAAATCATTGACTCCAGGGCAGGAAAAACACTACATACATAAACCAGAGCATTTTTATTCCTATTCCAGAGTTATAAGAGCACAAAGATGAATCCTATTTCTTAAGACTTCCCCAGAACATGATTCAGCACATTGTTTATTTTAAAAAACATTTTCTGTCATTTAATGCCATGTGATTTTTTTTCCCAATGACTAAGCAAATATGCCTCACTGTTATATAAATCAATTCTTCCTTTCTTAATGCTGCAAGTAAAGACAGAGAGCTAGTACTTGCCATCCTCCTGTATAAAAATCACACTTCAGCTTTTTCTTTTCCAATGTGATTAATCATATCTGTGACTGTCTTCCAAACTTAGTTGAAATTTTCCTGAATCCTTCAAAATCTACATTTTCTGGATGAATATGAAGAAAAGAAAGTTTTGTCATTTCTCTTTATTTCTGAATCCAGCTTGGTCTTCATTAGTGCTACGTAGCTGCCTTATTATTCAATGTCCTCTGTGATCCCCTGATCACTTTTCTCTGAGGGTGCATATTTGCTCACTAACTATATTACAATTTTGTGATCTGCTGGATTTTCTCTGGTATTCTACTCTACAGTTGCCCTAAATTAATGAATTTCGTCCTTTTTGGCTTCTACTTCTTCTATTTATTAAATTTGGTCTGAAAATGAAGTTTGTTTTCAAAGGAATTCATAACTCTTTGCAATTATGGTATTAACAATGAATTTCATAAGCACTGTATTTAATCAAGTTTTTAAATGTACTAAAGACAAATTTTGTTAAATGTTAGTATTCCAAACCTTACATTCCCCCCAGAAAAGAACTCTATTTTGCTTGGCCTTTTCCTTTACCCACTTTCTAAGAGAAGTTTCTTTTCTTTTTTTTTTTTTTTTTTATAAATTTATTTAGTTTTGGCTGTGTTGGGTCTTTGTTGCTGCGCGCGGGCTTTCTCTAGTTGCAGCGAGCAGGGTCTACTCTTCGTTGCAGTGTGTGGGCTTCTCATTGTGGTGGTTTCTCTTGTTGCAGAGCACGGGCTCCAGGCGTGCGGGCTTCAGTAATTGTGGCACGTGGGCTCTAGAGCACAGGCTCAGCAGTTGTGGCACATGGGCTTAGTTGCTATGCAGCATGTGAGATCTTCCTGGACCAGGGCTCAAACCCATGTCCCTTGCAGTGGCAGGCGGATTCCTAACCACTGCACCACCAGGGAAGTCCCTGAAGTTTCATTTTTTATGATGAATTATGTAAATGATAACAAAAGCAGAACTGTAAGACTGGGATGAAAATAAGAGGTGGGGGAAAGTCAAAGACTGCAGCCTTAATAGAAATAGTACAGCTATTTGAGAGTAAAGGGGTGAAAGAGAGAGAGGACCTAGCTTCTGAGAGTGCAAAGTAAAAGATCACTGGACAAAAAAGAAGGATGGAAGGGGGTTTCGAGAAGAGTTGCCATGTGCAATGAATAAAATAATTTTTGAAGTTCCTGGAGAGACATGGGTAAAATTTAGAATTATTTTTCAATTATTTCATTTGCTATGCTGTCTTAAGACTGAACCAAATGGGACCCCAGAACCTATTTAGGTTATACAAATATCCTCCAGTGCTGACATTAATTTGTCTGCACATAATTTATATCTGGACTTTGGTTTCCTTTAAGTGTCATAAACACATACCAGAAACAAATGTGATCATCCTAGAAATGCTCAAGAGCTCTCCGTCAGCTTTAAATGCAGTTCTGTTAGTTAATTCACAGGTCAATGTCTGGGACAACCCCAAGGACTATTTGAGTAATTAATAAATTTATATGAAAACATATTGAAAACAAAGGTATCTATCTGTTAGTGTCAAATACATAAAAGACACACTTTGAGGCAATGGTTGCTATATAGTAATGCAGTTTTAAGCTACTAGCAATGCATCTAAAATAAAAGTATAAGAAGGATATGAAGGAACAACATTATAACTTATATGATAAGCCTGTTGCATAAAATTTTTAAGAAAGTGATAAACAGTTATGGCTTTACTGCTTTGCTATACAGATCACTCCCCAAAATGTAGACAGATATAACCTCAACTGGAATATGGGGTCTCTGCATGCCATTTTTAGTTAAGTTATATTATTAAAAATCAATACAGCACAATAGTCTACACAGGCATACCTCCGAGATACTGTGGGTCAGGTGCCAGACCACAGCAATAAAGCTAATATTGCAACAAAGCGAGTCACACAAATTTTTTAGTTTCCCAGTGCAAAAAGTTATGTTTTACACCATGCTGTAGTATATTAAGTATGAAATAAATAGCAGTATTTCTTTAAAAAACATAATATATATACATTAATTTAAAAATACTTTTTTGTTAAAAAAAATGCCAAAACAATATAATAGTAACAGCAAAGACTAGTGATCACAGATCACCATAACAAACATAAAAAGTTTGAAATATTGCCAGAATTACCAAAATGTGATAAGTGACACAGAGTGAGCAAATGCTGTTGGGAAAATGGCGCTGATAGACTTGTTTGACACAGAGTTTCCGCAAACCTTCAATTTGTAAACAATTCAATATCTGTGAAGTGCAATAAAGCGAAATGCAATAAAACAGGTATACCTGTATTATTCGTAAGAAAGTACATAAAATAAGAGAAGAACCTGGAACTAAATTAAAAGTTTACCACCATTCACACCAATATGTTATATATTTGTAAACTAAACTTGTCACCAATACAGATGTACCACATAGCATGCGTATGTGTGAAAGAGAATGAGGATTCAGAAATAAATATACATATATAGAAAATGAAAACTCTAAGGCATTCCCAGGGATCTAAACGGCCTATACCCAAATATAGTAAACTCATATCATAAGGGAGGGGACTTAAGTTTTAACACCAGAGCCTAAGGCTCTGCTTATAGTCAAACTTAACACTGAAAAATCATTTAAATCATCTGTAGGGTGCAAGTTATATTGCTCTGTGTATTCAAACCTGACAATAAATATTTGAGAGCAAACAAGTGAACTAGGCTAAAAAAGGGAAGTAAGCAAAGAAAAGTCCATCTACCGATATCTGGGTATTCAAACCATCTGTTCTTTAAGGAACTAGCAAATCTTAAGCACTGAATCTTTACCACGTAGGTGATGAAGTATAAACTTGTAAATCTTCCAACAGGGTTTGTTCCACTGTTTTAATATAAAAGTTGTATAACTTTAATGCATGAATAGATGCATTTGTCACTGTTAAAAGATTAAACAAGGTGGGACTTCCCTGGTGGCACAGTGGTTAAGAATCCGCCTGCCAATGCAGGGGACACAGGTTCAATCCCTGGTCTGGGAAGATCCCACATGCCACGGAGCAACAAAGCCTGTGCGCCTCAACTACTGAGCCTGGGCTCTAGAGCCCATGAGCCACAACTACTGAGCCCACGTGCCACAACTACTGAAGTCCACATGCCTAGAGCCTGTGCTCCACAACAAGAGAAGCCACCACAATGAGAAGCCCGCACACCGCAACGAAGAGTAGCCCCTGCTTGCTGCAACTAAAGAAAGCCCATGTGCAGCAACAAAGACCCAACGCAGCCAAAAATAAATAAATTAATTAATTAATTTAAAAAAATTGGCTTAAAAAAAAGATTAAACAAGGTAACATATGCAAAACTACTAGACACAGGGACTGACAAAGAGCAGATACTCCATAAAAATGCTGGGTTTTAATCTAAGTCTTATTTCATTCGATGCACAAACACACTGCTCTGTGAAATCTTGTAGAGAAGAACATGGTAGCTGCTTTTCTTGCCAAGCCAGTTGGGGCGCCCATGAACAGCTATCACTTGCATACTTTAGGCATGTAGGAGACCTTACACTTGCACTGGCTTCTAAGTGAGCACAAGATGAATCCACTGCACACAGGAAGCATTTCTTTATGCCTGGGTCGCATCTCAGTAGATTGGCTCCCTGTGGAATGGGTTTTCCACACAGCACATGAGGCTCAAACCACAGGGCTATCAAACAAGGAGAATTCATTTCTTTTCCAAAAGGCATTCCTATCAACTCTACCAGGAAAGCACATGAACCCATGAAATCCATTTATTCGTATCTTTAATAATATATCCATCCATGAGTCCCTTTTATCAGCACTTAATTACAATGGGATGCCACATATATTTGGAAACTGGAATTATTTTTCCTCCCTTTTTCTCCTTTCGTCCTTCTTTCTTTCCCTGAAATTTCTGCCTATGGTAAAACCACAGCAAGTAGGAAAGTAGAATGGATTTTCCTAGTAGTCAACATTTCTGTGATATACTCAATTTTTTTGGTCCTCATAGGAACTCCCTCCAGGGTGCTCCTTTATGGGAATAAGGTATGCCAAATGAAATAGAGAACTGGAGGCCCAATTTTACCCTTGACATATGAAGAGAGAGTATTTTTCTCCTGGATTTATGGGGTAATGAAACTCAGACGCTTTTCTTCTTTTCCTTAGTTTGCACTTCCTACTTATTGCTGCACACCATCATTACCACCATCATAAATTTATAAGAGTCCCCATGGCTGTAGCCTCTCGGTAGCTCCCAAATGATCTAATCCAGACATCATTGTCTTCAGCTCCCCTTTGGCATGAGTCTATTTTCCATTCCTCTTCCTTACTGAAATCTGCTCTCGATTATTTTTCATCAGATGTTATAGCTTTCTTTTCTTTCCCTTAAGTTGAATCTCTTTTATTTCTTCCTCTCATTTCCATGCTCTCCTGGGCCCTAAGCACAGTTCCTCTACATATATAGGGGATTACATCACCAAATTTAGAAGCTCTTGAGAACTTTACTACCAAACTGCCTTTTCCAAGGTAATTTTTAGCAATATTAACTAAAAGGGGAATTTTAGACTTTTTTGAAGCCACAGCTCCACATTAAGGATCTCAGCTCTAACTTCTATCCCCTTGCAAGATGATAACCAGAGTTACAGTACATTCTTTCAACCCAGGCCAAACTCTCTAAAGATGGGCACTCTTCAACCCCCTGATTCCAACTGGGCTTCTTTAGGAAACCGGAGGTCCACAGTTTGGAGTTAGACAGACAGGGGTTCAAATCCAGCCTCCAGCATTTAATTTGGATATAACCTTGAGTGACCATTTAACCTTTCTGAGTTTCAATTTCCTTGACTGAAAAATAAGAACACAAATATCTAACTAATGAGATTGTTGTGAGGATAAAATGAGGTAATCTTTGTAAAATATTGATACACACAATGTCTGACACATGGTAAGCATTCAAACTTGGTAGCTATTATTTTTATAATTATGAGTTAAAATGTTGAATAGAATGGATTCCTCTTCATAGAAGACCATAAAGCTGATCTTGCAGGAGACACTAATACATTATTTAATAGGTCCCAGTCCCAAATACCAGCCAGTTCAGTGTTTTCACACTTGGGAAGTCACTAAATATTTTTTAATTGAAATTAAAAATTGAGGACAAACAGAGAATTAGGATTTGGAACCAAAAACACAGATAACCAGTCATAAATCTGGACATATCATTTAGAGTCTCTATTCTCAGAACATATATCTCTTTTTAAAATATATTTACTACAGTTAACCCTGGAGACTGAATATTTTTATCATCAGTTGCAAAACTGTCTCCTGAAAAAGAAAACTGTGTAATTATACCTAGAACAGACTTCACATGTTAACCTTTGATATAAGGGAAGAACAAAAAGTAGACACTCAGCAAGACGCTGGGAAGGAGAGGGAGAGAGAAAGAGTAGGTGAGAGGGAAAAAGAAAGAGAGAGAGAGAGAGAGAGAGAGAGACAATGAGAATGAACGCAGAAGGGTTTGATGAGGATTACTGTTTGGCTTTTAGCCATCCAGTGCAGATAGGATGATCATTTATGATTGCTGTCAATTCTCTCCATGGAAACAGGCTGAACAATTGGACACCCGCTACCTCTCATACAAAGAAAGTAAAATTGTCAGTTCCTTACAGGAATTTTGCCTAAATGAAATACATATATTTAAAATTATTATGATTCTAGAAACAAAGCTAAATATCTAAACTCAATGAAATTATCTAACTGGGTCTGATCCAACAGAGTGAGCTTTTTACTCTGGAAGGTGAGTAAAATATTTTAGGGCATAAGAATGAAAAATTCATTGATTTACCCTGATCTGTAAAAAGAGCAGTCTGATCTACTTCTGAATCAAAACAGACCTGCTTTTAAATGCTATCTCTGCCACCTGCTTGTTGGGCAAGTTACTTAACTTATCCTTCATGTGTCTGACTTCCTTGTACCTAAAATAACTAGATAAGAAAGCATCTGCAAGCGGTGGGGACTAGGCCTGCCACCCTTTCTCTCTCTCCCTACACCCCCACGTCCCTCCAAGGAACAAGTCCTAAGCCAACTGGCCAAATTCAAGCATACTGAGTCTTACTAATTAAGGGCAAGGTCGCTACACAACACTTACTCTAAGTTGGTAAAAGTCTGATTCCTCAAGGAAGGGTAACCATTTCCTTCTTTCTGTCCTACCTTCTTTCCAACTTTAGGCAATAGCATCCATGAGCCAAAGTGATGTCCAGAGCACCAGGTCTTGCCTGCAACACTTTCATTCTTCCCCACTCCCTCCCACTGTCCCCCAGTCAGAATCTTTAAGCATGCTGTTCATTTGAGGGGACTATTTAGGAGAAAGTGGGAGGAAGTCCCACTTAAGACTCCTTCTACATCAGCCTACCTTTATCAGCACTCTACACTGGAAGGTCTTGGGCACTGGCCCAACTAATAACAAAGCGGCACTTTCTTACCATTTCCATGTTAGGGCCTTTGCATTTGCCCTTCCCTCTCTCTGGAAAGTTCTGCATCTTTAAATCATGGATCTTTACATCATTCAGGTCTCAGTTCAAATGTTAGTTCTTCAGAGAGGCCTTCCCTGACCACCCAATCTAAAGCAGCATCCTCAACACCACCAAGTCACTCTGTTATATTAATCTTCTGTATTGTTAATAGTTCCCATCAAATTTCATTACTTTCTTCATTTATTTGTTTGCTGCCCTTCCATCCCTCCTTCCCAAACATACCTATTAGAAGGTTGGTCCAAGAGAGCATGGATCCTGTCTGTCTTGTTTATCACTGGTTTATCCAGAGTCGGATGCCTATCAAATGGGTAGGTGCACAATGAATTACAGCTATCATTACCTCCTATGCCCAGCCAAGTCCAATGAAATCTTTTGAAAGCTCTCCTCCTCAGCTGGCCCAGGATACCAGCAGGTATACTATGGGCTCTCTAAATTTTAGACTAAGTATCTCTATCTTATAAATTTCTTTCTTCTAATCAGAATTTATATAACCTACTCTTTATTTCAATAGTATCTTATTCCATTTACCTTATTTGTACTTTTTAATAAACCCCAACACAAAGGGCACAGCTTAGTGAATGTCCCAGCAAAGCTAAAAGACAGTGGCTAATGCCTTTCTTACCCAAAGAAATGGTCCTAAAGAAGTCTTTCTACATCTCTGCCCTCCAGTCCCATAATACATGCACACAGTGGAAAGCCTATATTTGCATTCCAGATAATCTCCAGCAGGGAGTGAGGGGAAATGTTCTTTAAAAGGAGCAAACCTAAAACCATAAGGCGCTTGAAAATGCTGCCAGTTAACATTTCCTCTTAAGAAAGACACAATCCCAACAGAATCAAAGATAGCTCAGTGGCATCTTAAATCAGGGGTAGTTTTTAAGTTGAAGCTTAGAGAGTCTCTTGGGAATCTCTTCAATTCTCCACACACACAAAAATATGGCACAGCTTCTCAGGAGGTACAATAGAGGCTTTCTTCTAGCATTAGAACAGATAGCTAGGGACTTCCCTGGTGGCACAGTCCTTAAGAATCCCCCTGCCAATGCAGGGGACACGGGTTCGAGCCCTGGTCCAGGAAGATCCCACATGCTGTGGAGCAACTAAGCCCGTGAGCCACAACTGCTGAGCCCGCGTGCCACGACTACTAAAGCCCACATGCCTACAGCCGTGCTCTGCAGCAAAGAGAAGCCACCACAGTGAGAAGCCTGAGCACCTCAACGAAAAGTAGCCCCTGCTCACCGCAACTGGAGAAAACCCCGTGCGCAGCAACAAAGACCCAACACAGCCAAAAATAAATAAATTTATTTAAAAAAAAGAAGAACATATAGCTATTTCTTTGGCTGTAGATCAGATGAAGTCATTGGGGTGAGTTTACTAGCCATATATATTTTCTAATGCATAACAGAATATATCAGTACTGGAATACACTCAGCACTGAGATGCTCACACTAGGAGATTCAGGAGGATAAGACTGACTCCCAGCTCCCATCTCATATTCACTAAGAAGCATATATTCATTGAGGGGAAATGTCTAGCAGAATGATCTATATTACTTAAATTGGTACCTCTTACTGTCTTCTTTTTTGCCAATTCTGTACGGTTAAGTTGGCAAAAGTTCAATGCACACAAGATGCAACTCCATTCTATTCAAGACCACTCATCTTTGTGTCATGATATCTCTGTGTTAAAAAGATCAAAAAGTACTAACCCTACAGAACTTTATCACATCACTTGGACCCATTTCATAAACAAAGAATGTAGACAGCACACTCGGGAAAGGTCCCTAAAGAAATATCCTTCCAAGTTTAATTTTTTTAAATTAATTATTTATTTATTTATCTATCTTTGGCTGTGTTGGGTCTTCGTTACTGCACGTGGGCTTTCTCTAGTTGCGGCGAGCAGGGGCTACCCTTCATTGTGGTCCGTGGGCTTCTCATTGCAGTGGCTTCTCTTGTTGTGGAGCACAGGCTCTAGGTGCATGGGCTTCAGTAGTTGTGGCACGCAGTCCCAGTAGTTGTGGCTCGAGGGCTCTAGAGCACAGGCTCAGTAGTTGTGGTGCACGGGCTTAGTTGCTCTGCAGCATGTGGGATCTTCCCAGACCAGGGATGGAACCTGTGTCTCCTGAATTGGCAGGCAGATTCTTATCCATTGAGCCACCAGAGAAGTCCAAGTTTAATTTTTGAAACAAACAAGCGGTACTTTTCTATGGCACAGTTAATCTTACAATATTTTATACATATCTTTCTTGGAACTAGGCTTAGTATAAATCCTAAAAAAAAAGAGTAAAACCCCACATTTCCATAAGTGTTGTGATAGTTAATTTTATATGTCAACTTGACTGTGTCACAGGATATCCAGCTATGTGGTCAAATATTATGCTGGGTGTTTCTGTGAGGGTATTTTGGATGAACTTAACATTTAAATTGATAGACCGGGTAAAGCAGATTGCTCTCTCCAATGTGGGTGGGGCTCATCCAATCAATCCAAGGTCTGAATAGAACAAAAGTCTGGCCCTCCCCTAAATAAGAGGGAATTCCTCCTGCTTGACTGGCTTCCAGCTGGAACATTGGTTTTTTCCTGCCTTCGGACTCAAACCAAAACACTGGTTCTTCCTGGGTTGTGAGCCTGCTGGCCTTTGTATTGGAACTACAGTATTAGCTGTAGTGATTTTTAGGCCTTTGGACTCAGCTTGGATCTATACCATTGGCTCTGCTGGGTCTCCGGCTTGTTAACTGCAGATCTTGGGACTTGTCAGCCCCCCTAATTGCATGAGCCAATTCCTCTCTCTCTCTCTCTCTCTCTCTCTCTCTCTCTCTCTCTCTCTCTCTCTCTCTCTCTGTGTGTGTGTGTGTGCGCGCGCGTGCGCGCACGTGCGCACGCATCCCCTATGGTTCTGCTTCTCTGGAGAACTAACACAAGTGTTAGACTCAAACCCAAAGACTAATAACTTTTTTTTTTAATCAGTCTGGCACTTAACTGCATGTCTCTTTATAAACTATGTAAAATTTTTCCATGAGCTAACATACGGCACTCCATCACTCACTCTAGAACACTCTAGGTGTTTAAAACTTTTTATATTATTAAAATGTAAAACATCAAGGAAAGATGTAGTAAGACTAAACTGGGACAAGTTTGTTAGTAATGCCAAATATAAGGCAATCTTGAATATAAAGAAAGATTCCATTTTCTCATAGAAAAGTCTAAGAATATTCAAAAGGAAAGATGGCCAACTTGTACATGTAAACTTTTAGGGATATAGAAAAAAATAGTTCAAACATTTACTTATACTTTTTATTTCATTAATTTAATTGGAATTTTTTTTTTTTTTTTTAGCCGGACGCGGGCCTCTCACTGTTGTGGCCTCTCCCGTGGCGGGGCACAGGCTCCGGACGCGCAGGCTCAGCAGCCATGGCTCACGGGCCCAGCCGCTCCACGGCATGTGGGATCTTCCCGGACCGGGTCACGAACCCGTGTCTCCTGCATCGGCAGGCGGACTCTCAACCACCAGGGAGGCCCAATTTAATTGGAATTTTAAAAACACGTTTTATTCATGCTCTGGCATGACTATCTTTAGCATACAGCAGATGCCTTTCCATTCCTCCAACAGCATGTTCTAGAACACATCTGATTCTCTTGGTGTGAGACATGGCACTCCTTGAAGCATGTGTGAAGCTGTCTCTGGAAGTTGTCTCTAAAGGCACCAGTACCCATTTCTATAAGCAACTTCTTCTTTTCAGTAAAAATTCATCCTCCTACAGGTACCATTTTGATGGCCATGATATACCCATCTCTTGTATTGCTTTTTAAAGTGATTTTCAGAAGGCTTGTTTAAAACAATATCCAACATTTGCCATTGTGAAGTCACAGCCCCCAGTATCATGACTAACTCTGCATTCAGTTCCTTTGCTCCTCTTTTACTGATCCCAGCAGATGACCTTCACAAGCACCCAAAAGAAACATTGAGTGAGACCATTTCAGCCCATCATGACTTCCCAAAGCAGCACTTGAAAGGACCCACATAGAAAGGAATGTCGTCTCTTCTAAGAGGTAATAAATTTGGGGGAAGCAAATTTCACCTTTGTACTTGAGCATATGTGAGGTATTTTAGTGTACCTCTGCTTTTAAGATAAAATGCTAACTGATTTAATGACCATTTTGATACTGTGCTTCATTTCATGAACAATTTAGTAAACCTGAACTTCCTGAAAAACAAAGTACCTCTGTTTTTTCTTTTCACGTTGTAAACACCAACGATATAGGCTTATTTTTCCTTTAATCTTCACCTACAATGTATTTATCTGCTCAATGTACAAACAAGCAACTATTCCCCCCCCCCAAATTTGTTAAACATCATCTCTTCAATGTCCTAAATAACACAACAAAGACATCTTTATGTTTACCTATATCTGGGAGGGTTAAAGGGAATTGCTCAAGACTGCTTTTGTGCCAGGGAACTAGGGAGCTAGTCATCTCATTTGCTTCCATTTCCTCATCTCTGGAAGTTCCTGCTATGGTCTTCCTCTTAGACCTTACTTTTGTAACTTTATGACTATCATCTCTTAATCCAAATGTGATAAAAAGTCTTCCCCTTCTTTGATAACAGAACCCAAATTTTGATGGACAGCAAGATGCCCAGCTTTAGATAATGGATAATGACTGGTCTAAGCCAATCATGGTAATGCCATTTTTCTTTGCTATTGATTGATGTTTATAGTAGATATGTGACCTAGCTCTAACCAATGAGGGGAAGTACACTGGGGTTTCCATGAAAGATCTTCGCTTTGGATAAAAAGCCAGAGTTGTATGAGGAGGAAGGCTTTTTTCACCTGCCTCTTCTTTCTTTTTTTTGGACACTGTCATGTAAAAACTTTGTGTTTGGAGCTATGGCAGTCATCTTTTGACCATGAGGCAACAAGCCAAAAGATGAAAGATTCTGAGGATGAAAGAGACTGGGTCTTTAGTGACATCACTGAGCTACCAAATCAACCCTGGGATCCTCTACCTCCTGTGTTCTTGTAAGTACATAAATATCATTATGGATTACGTTAATATTGCTTGAGTATTTTGTTACTCGTAACCAAAAGCATTCATAACTCATACGTCACCCTAACATCAACCTCCATTTGTTATGGAGCAAAAGTAACTACATTCATTATTTTATCTCTATGGCACCCATTTAAAGTTCTGGTACTCAGTAGTGTATCTTCCACAGCTTAGAAGGACATATGTTCCCCTCTCTCCAGAACTAAGGAACTCTTCTTATAAGACTGACAGATGAATGAGCTAGAAACTGAAACCAATCCAAAAGAAATAAAAACAAGCAAGAAAAGCAAAGAATCATGTAAACATCCATGCTAGGGAATGTGAGGGTGTAAGATTAAAAAGGCTTATTATTTAGGAGGAAAATGCATCACCTCTGCTTAGACGAGTGAAATTAAGCTGTAATCAGGATGGTGTACCAGAGTATTTGATGAAAAGAAAAATGACATTGTTCTCAACACTTATTTTGGCAGAGGGTATGGAGGAGGGCAGGGAAACACAGGGGAAATATTCCCCTCTATCTCTCTTGAGCTGTTGTGGCTGGACTAATAATAAAACTGGCACAAAACAGATTAACAGGAGAAAAAGAAACAAACTTTAATTCATCTGCATGGAGGTCCCGTAGAAATGGGACCAAAGAAGTGGCCAAAGCAGGCAACTTCTGTACTTTTTAGACAAAGAAACAATACATTTGTGAGGAATTGACAGGACAAAGAAACTCAGGTTTTCGGTGTTCAATCATTGAAGAAACTAAACAGAGTTTGGTCTTGGGGTAGTAAATTAAAGATGTAACAAAAATTGTTTACACAGGCTTCTCAGCCCCAAATTCCCTGTCTCTGGTGATAATGGTGTCCTTCTACCTCCAGATGCAGGGAGTGCACCTTTCACAGGGGAGATTTATTTCCTTCCTTTAGGGAGAGAGAAGAGGGTCAGAGTGTCTCTCTAGCGTTGGCCATTTCTCAAGTAAATTTAATTCAAAATAATCAATATGTGGGACTTCCTTGGTGGCACAGAGGTTAAGAATCCACCTGCCAATGCAGGGGACACAGGTTCGAGCCCTGGTCCAGGAGAATCCCACATGCCGCAGAGCAACTAAGCTTGTGTGCCACGACTACTGAGCCTGGGCTCTAGAGCCCGTGAGCCACAACTACTGAGCCCGCATACCACAACTACTGAAGCCTGTGTGCCTAGAGCCCATGCTCCGCAACAGGAGAGGCCACCGCAGTGAGAGGCCCGCGCACCGCAACAAAGAGTAGCCCCCACTAACCGTAACTAGAGAAAGACCGTGCACGGCAACAAAGACCCAACACAGCCAAAAATAAATAGATAAATATATTTTAAAAAAACATTACAAAATAATCAATATCCACTGAGGCACATTTTGAGGTGGCCTACCCTGGGCCTAACAACTGCAATGGAAAAGGTTCAGAGGTCATCAACTGAAATGGTGATGCATTCAAGGCAGGTAAGTTTGCTTCTGAGTTGACAGAGATGGGATGAATGATGAGATAGCTGATGTCTTCAAAATGACAAAAGGCACAGATATGGGGAAACGAGAGCTGAGTAACCAGTTCCAAGAACAGCAGAATTACAACAACCCTAATGTAAGACCTCAACTCATCTCTCAGCTTCCAGTTTTCCTCAGTTTAACCCCTTCTCCATACTGCTGCCAAATATCCAAATATTGCACTTCCCTCCTCTGCCTAAAGATTTTCAATGACTGATAATTGCCCCTGATAAAAACCCAAAACCTTACCATGATCTGCAAGGCCTTTCATCATCTGCCCCTGCCTGCCTCCCTATCTTTACCTCCCCCTACACTGCTCTCTCTATGCTCCCCCTGCCATCTTCTTTCAGTGCATAGATCCTACCACACTCTCTAAGGCCTCAGAAAAGCACAGTATCCTGAGCATCCTCTTCATTCATCTGAGGTCTCCTCATACGTGGCTTTGAAGGTTATACCCATTTTAACAGGGAGGTTATCCCTAAGCACGCTCCACACTAAAACCAGTGTGGTACACTTCCCATAGTACTCTCTTCTTCTGCCTTAATAATACTCCTCACACTTGTCAGTAATTGGTTAATGACTTTCTTCTCCTCTAAAGTGGAAGATCCATGAAGGCAAGGACCATGTCTGTGTCCTTTACCCAGTTTCTGGCATATAGTAAGCTTCACTGTGCATACAATGAATGGCCAGTTGTAATTTACCATTGTGCTGATACCATCATGGGAGGGAGGGCTTTTAACAACTGAAGGACACATATGAAAAACAGACTTATGATACACTAATAATAACAGGGGAAAAAGCTATTAAGGATGGTTTTAATGACTGGGACATACCTTTTACTCTTTTAGTTAGACATCAAGGAAAAATTAGTGTCCTTCCTAACATGCTCTGTGGTTCTGTACAACTGAGTTTAGAGCACAAGCTAAGGAGTCAGATGGCCCTGGATTTGTATCCCAGCTTTTCTACTTATCAGCTGTGTGATTTGACATAAATCTCGAATCCCTCTAAGACTCAGTTTCCTCATCTACAAAATGGGGATAATGACAAAGCCTTTCCAATACAGGTTTGTGAGAATTAAATGAGATAATACATGGAAAACCCTTACCCTAGTGCTTACCACGTGTAAGCACACAATAAATGTTAGTGGGGGTTCTTCGATGTTCTGGCCATCATCATTAGAGACAAAACATAAATTCAACTGGATTGAAACTATGTGCTTAATAAATGTTAGATAGTACTGTTATGGATGATGTCATTGTTATTTGTGGCATGTTATGGATGATGTCATTGTTATTTGTGGCAAAAAGTACCAGCGCTCTTCTGAGCACATGTGTTCCTTGAAGTTAGGTGGGTCCATGCCTGTTTTGGTCACTACTCTGACCCAATATCCAGCATAGTGCTTAACACATGGTACACACATGCAATAGACACTTTCTGAATGAGTAATTGAATCAAAGGTCTAAACCAACGTGATAATACAGATACTCTTGTAAGAAAATAGAAAGAGAAAGGCAGGGTTCATCAGAGGAGGAGAGAGGAAAGAAGAATAGGATTTTTTTTAAATAATAAAAGCTTTTAAGCAATAAGATTAGAAGTTCAACAGTAATGGCACAAAATAGAGAACTCGTTGAGAATTTTTTGCTATTACATTCAAAGCAGAAGCCGATAATGAATGCAGCACCATTCAGAACCATCACATCTATGACCAGTTTTCAGACCCTGAAAAGTCGATTAGAACATTCCAGGAAACTACTGCAGTTTTATTCTAAAGGAAGATTCTGAACTCTGATCACATCTCTTACCCACTCGTATTGCTTTGTCTACCAGTGTGGCCTTTCTGAAGTGAGGGCTTCTGTTCTCTCTTCCATGTTGCTCCATGACAATAAAACTTTTCAGACCCTGGAAAGTCGATTAGAACATTCCAGGAAACTGCTGCAGTTTTATTCTAAAAGAAGACTCTGAACTCTGTTCACATCTCTTACCCACTCACATTGCTTTGTCTACCAGTGTGGCCTTTCTGAAGCGAGGGCTTCTGTTCTCTCTTCCTCCTTCCTCCGTGACAATAAAACCCAAAGTACCTTCCACCCCTAAGAGGAAGAGTGTCTTAATATAACTATTACATGTGACACAAAGCTCGCCACTAATGTGAGCTGGACAAGAATAAATTACCTAAATGAGACACAAATAGCCATTCACTTCAAGGAAGGCCCATGTTCTTGAAACTCTGCAGCATTGAAACCATTTAGAGTTTGCTATCAAGATTCCTAGCAGTGCTCATTACCTCGGCCAGCAGTCCCTCTGGACTACTGAAGACTTATATGAAATATATATAATCATGGGCTGCAATGCCTAAGGGCAACAGGATGATTTAAAAGCACTATGATAGGGGACTTCCCTGGTGGCACAGTGGTTAAGAATCTGCCTGCCGATGCAGGGGACACAGGCTCGATCCCTGGCCTGGGAAGATTCCACAGGCCGCAGAGCAACTAAACCCGTGTGCCACAACTACTGAGCCTGCGCTATAGAGCCCATGAGCCACAGCAACTGAGCCCGCGTGCCACAACTACTGAAGCCTGCGCGCCTAGAGCCTGTGCTCCACAACGAGAAGCCACGGCAATGAGAAGCCCGCGCACCGCAACAAAGAGTAGCCCCTGCACCGCAACGAAGAGTAGCCCCTGCTTGCCGCAACTAGAGAAAGCCCATGAGCAGCAACAAAGACCCAATGTAGCCAAAAATAAATAGATAAAATAAATAATAATTGAAACATAAAACTAAATAAATAAATTAAAGTGCTACTATAGCCTTCACCCATGATATTCATCTCTTCTTCTCTATTCTTTTATGATCCAGACAACAACTTGGAATGCAACCATATATTGATATTTCCTGAAAAGGATTTCAGCAGCTCTTTAGGAAAGACTGTTTAAGTGTTTTAATTTTAAGTGTAAGCCTCAAACATTTTGCCTCTATAGTACTTATGGGTTTAGTTTCTATTTCATAAAAATTAAGCCTCAGTAAGAGCAGTATTCAATTCTTGCTCTAACTAGAGTATCAAGTAGTGGTTAAGCGCACATACTTTGGAATGAGAGAGACTTGGGTTCACCTCTGGGCTCCCCATAGACCTTTGCATGAATCAGACAAGGTATTTAACCCTTTTGAGCCTGAGTTACACCATCTGATAAATTATATTACACATACCTGGCGTGGAAGAACTTAAAAAATATTAGATGTTACTGGAATTAATGTTGTTATTGTTGCCACTGTTATTGTCATTTTCTGGTAGAAACTACTAGTAGCCACCCAGGCACACAGCTAGACCACATTTACCAGCTCTGATACAGTTGGGTAGGTCCGAGTGACTGAGTTCTAATCAGTGTAATACGGCAGAAGTGATGTACACCCCTTCCTGGATGGATTCACAGAAATCTTTCAGGCTCTATCCTTAACTCTTTCTTTTTCTCAACAACTCTGAAGGCTACTTATTGAAGAAGTAAGAGCTACAAGATGTAGCTCTCAAGGAAACTGGATCCTAGGCAAACCTTGGAGGAAAGTCACCCTCCAGAAATGTTTGTAACATATTCTGAATGAGTTAGAAATAAACTTTTTTCTGTTGAGTTATTGATATTTGATGTTGTTCATTAAGGCAATTAGCCTACCTAATTGTTTCTTAACCTGGACACTACTGATATTTTATACTATACAATTATTTGTTATGGAGGGGGTTGTCCTGTGCCTTGTAGGATACTTAGCAGCATCCGTGGTCTCTACCAACTTGACGCCAGTAGTATCTTCTCCCTTAACTGTAAGAACCAAAAATGTCTCTAGACATTGTCAAGTGTCACCTAGGGGGGCAAAACTGTCTTTGGCCTACCCTGACCAAAACATCATCATGACCACTGTCATCCCAATCACCATTACTGATAGTCTAGTCCCTCATGACCCCCTTATAATCACAACCCCAAAGTTCCAAATATAGGCCCAGCATATTTTTTTATGAGAAAAAATCAAATGACATCAAAACATAAAAGAAGATAAGGGTTCGAGTGGTAAACCCAGGGTTACAAGGGACCAAAGAACAAAGTCAAAACCAAAACAAATATGTTTTTTCGAAAGCTTGTTTGATCATTTTGGTAACCCAGAACAAAATTATTTAAAAAAAAAAAGAAGACTAGGGATTTCCCTGGTGGTCCAGTGGTTAAGACTTCGCCTTCCAATGCAGGGGGTGCAGGTTTGATCCCTGGTCAGGGAGCTAAGATCCCACATGCCTCCAGGCCAAAAAACCAAAACATAAAATAAAGCAATATTGTAACAAATTCAATAAAGACTTTAAAAATGGTCCACATCAAAACAAAAAGAAGAAGAAGAAGACTAAATACACAGGTAGAGGAAGTTCAATATTTAACAAATACTTGTAGAATACCTACTATGAGATAGGCACTGTGCTGAACATACACTGGTGAATAAAACAGATATAATCCCTGCTCTCACTGAGATGAAAGATAAATAAAAATATGGTAAATTTTTCTAACAGTTTAAAAAGTCATTAATTGACCACTGTGACAGGCAGAATTCTAAAGATGTCCCTGCAAGATTCCTGCCCCTAGTCATTCAACCAAACTTTAATCTAGGTGCTTCTGTGAATGGATTTTTCAGATGCAATTAAGGTTACTAGTCATATGACTTTGACATTGGGAGATTATCCTGGATTATCTGAGTTTGTCCAATGTAGTCACATGAGGCCTTAAAAGCGTAAGTGCAAAGTGGAAAACAGTCACAGAGAAGTGACAGAAGCAGATGCAGAAGCGATGCAGCAGATGGGGAGTCAGAGAGATTCCAAGTATGGGAAAGATTAGATGTGCCACTAATGATTCTGAGATGTAAGGGCTAAAGGTGAGGATTGGAGCGGGGCTTGTAGGAACTAAGGGTGGTCCCCAGCTAACAGCCAGCAAGGCCACAAGGACCTCAGTCTTACAACCACAGGAACTGAATTCTGTCAACAATCTGAATGTACTTGAAAGTGGATTCCCTAGAGCTTCCAGAAAGGAACATGGTACAGCTGACATCTTGATTTTAGCCCTGTGCCCCTGTGTTGGGCTTCTGACCTACAGAAACTGTGAGATAATGACTGTATGTTGTTTTAAGCCACTAAATTCATGAAATTTGTTATGCCTCAGTAAAAAACTAATCAACCATTGTGCCTTAAATATTTTAGAAGAGAGTGGGTCAAAGAAAATAGATATTAAAATATGCCTTATCCTTCAGTGATCTCAAGTTTGCTAAGTACTTGACAGGTGCTCATTTGTGGAATAAAAGAATTCATTCATATTTTCATTCATTTGTTTAATAATATGTATTGAGTACCTCTTCTCTGATGGTCCCTGGAAGAGGTGCTGAGGATAGAGTAGTGAAAAAGATATTGTCTTTTACTTCTAATTGCTCATAATGGAAGTGGAGGATGGAAACATGTACACCCAACAATAATGCAGAGAATGTATAACTCAACCTTAATATAAATATGAAAAAAGTATGAACAAAATACAAAGGAGCATGGAATAAAAATCACAGCTAACATCTATCAAGTACTTGTCTCACTCATATTTACAACAAGGCTATGGAGGTAGAACCTGACCCTTCCCATTTTGCAGATGAGGAAGCTGAGGCACAAGCAGGTGAAGAAACCAGTCCAAAATCATAGTAAGTGGCAAAGCTGGGATTTTAACACAGGTAGTCTAACTCCAGAGCCTATGCTTTTATATACTTCATTGTGCACTCTTCTCAATGCAGAAGAGTGGGCACATTCATGGGAAGGGCTGAGATTTGGAATGGGTACCTTTATCAAGGAGAGAAGAAGGGGTGAGCAGAAAGAAACAGCATCAGTAAAGACAGAGATTTAGGACGAAGGTGCATGGTGTGGCATATCCGGGGAACAAAGGAGGAACCTGTATCAGGATGAAGGAGAGCTGATGGCAGATGAAGTTGAAGCGTAAGTCGTCCTGACTTGACAGTCTTAGACCAATTAGTTGTTCAATTTCATTCTGAAGCTTTCAAAAGGACCTATTAAAGGTCCTTACCTATGATAAGGCAAATAATTTCCATCAAATTGTGTATGATTTTTAACATTGTTATTAGTGGATACCATCAGGCATCCAACATACAGCCCTCAAGTGTAATAATATTTATCCATACAACTTGGAAAAACCTTTGAAAACATAGTAAAACCCTAAATGATTCTTTTGAGTTCAAGGCAACTGGGATAAAGTACAGATGCATGTAAGAATCCAGCTCTGTCTTCCATCTAGAAAGCTCTTCGTGTCTAAATCCACAAAGATACTGCTCAGCTTCTGAGTCATCTGAGTTCGTTCACAAAAAAATAGGTGGAAAATCTACATATTGGCATTGAGAACATTTCTCGAAAGAAACAGACCAACTGTTCAAATCAGTACCACCCAAAATAAATACATAAATACAGCATATAGAAGCAAAGGCATTTGTGGATCAAAACCCTCAAAAATTCTTCCATTTTTTGCCTGATGTAGAGTCATCATGAGCATTTGGCATTCTAGCTTGTTCTATTTAATACAGTAGCCACTAATCATATGTGACTGTTTAAATTTTAAAAAGTAAAATTAAATAAAATTCCATCCTCAGTCTCATTAGCTGCATTTCAAGTGCTCAATAGCTATATGAGGCTATGGTCAACATACATATAAAACATTTACATCACTGTAGAAATTCCCATTGGAAAAAAATAAGGTACTTATTTAGATAAAAGCAGTGATTTGTTAGGCACACCTAATATGACTTAGTTTATTTTAAATTCATATAATTAAATTCACCTATTGTGAGGTCTTATGAGGTTCTGAAGTTTTGTTTTAATCATTCATATGTATTTCATTCCTCTAAGTATGGAGAGATTCTATAACAAGAGACTCTCTATGGAGACAAGACAAAGCATTTATTAGGCATCAGCTGTTTCAAGCTCTGTACTGTGTTCACATCTTTTATGTCACTTAAGTCTCATAACTCCCTGGAAGATGGCATGGTTGTCGCCATTATATGGATGAGAAGGTTGAGGCCAAGAGAAGGCACCCCATCTTTTCACTTACAAAACCTAAGAAATACTTATTTCTTCCCAACTAGCTCCACTGCTCATAAGAGGAATACAGTACATAGACTGAACAGTTAATTTTCCATAAATGAGGTTTACTTAGAGGGAAATCAGAGTTCTCTTTCATGCAGTTGAAGATTTTTTTTAATTGTCAAAGTCATCCTGTTCTGGCAGTGGCTAAGAAGTGACTCAGGGAAGTACAAGGCAAGGAGGAGAGAGGAAGTCTGTGCAGCTGGAAACACTGAGTCAGATACTTATGTCATCAGTCCCCAAAGGCTCCATACCTCTGCCACAAATATACCCAGTTACATTTTTATGACTTCTCCTCTCCAGTCTCTGGAAGGAATGTGCTTGATATTTATTTTTAATCTGCTTCCCCCCAAAAATGTGGAGGGGATGATATCTAGCCTATAAGATGGTCCCCAATGATTTTTGCCTTCAGATAGTCATGTTTGGTACGGAATAGGGCTGACCTGTGTAACTGAAAGGATATTGCAAAATTGATGATATGCTACTTCTGAGGCTAGGTGATGAGACATTAAAGGTTTCACCTTGTTCTACCTCTGGAGGAAGCCAGTCACCACATGATGAAGATATTCAAGTAGCCTGTGGAGAGGTCCCCATGGAGAGGAACTGAGGCCTCCCACCAACAACCACCACCAACCTGCCAAGCATGTGAGTAAGACAACTTGCAAGTGTATCCTCCAGTGAAGCCTTCAGATGACTGTCAAACCAGCCAACATATGAAACCTAGAAACAAAACGACCCAGCTAAGCCTGTCCCAAATTCCTGACCCACAGAAATAGAATGGAATAATATATGTTTACTGCAGTTTTAAACCATGCCATTTCAGCATAATTTGTTAGGCAGCAATAGATCACTAACACAGAGGGTTTCTCAAGCTTTATCTAGTAGCAACCCTGCAGATGGAACATCTCACGTGCTGCTTTATACATCTAGCTCTTTCTCCATAATTATGTCTCATCTTAGCACCCAGGCGGCAGACAAGTACCAAGTCTTATACTTTGTTGTGTTCTCTCTTCTCATGCCTGTTGATTAATTGGGTTCCAGTGATTTTCCTCCTTCCCCTTTGACTACTGACAGCATTTTCCTCAACTCTTAGGTCCTTTCTCTTTCAGATTTCCCCCCCCTTTTTTTTTCTTTTTAGCTGATCAAAAGCCAGAAAAATCAAAAGTGTTCTATCACAAAGTGTTCATGGCCCTCAGCAACAAGAGCCCTCAGTACTCTTTTCAATGACCAGAGAAAGATTATAAAGACTCTCAATTAATTTGACATTAACTCCTCCTCCCATTAGGAAGCTGCTACACATGGTGAAATAAATGAAATAAAATTAACAAATTTGCTTATCATCTATTTCCTGTCATTTGAACACTTGCTTCACCCATAAACTATATTCATTCCACACTTACTGGACATGCAAAGCACTATGGGTGATGCTAAAACTATACATTGTCTATTTTCAAGGAACTTATAATCAAATATAGGAGACCTGTCATAAAGATACAAATATTTATTCATATTCACTAGTACATTTATACATCAAAGAGAGTGAAAGCTAAGGGCTAGATGAATGGTATACTCAAGTGTTAACCGATCTTCAAAGGAAGAGGTTATTGCTGTGAGCTGAATTTATGTAGGAAAAAAGCCTTAAGAAAGTTTAACTGTGGTAAATATTATTATAGATTCTACCAATTTCATCCAGTTCTCCTTCGGCCCTGGGCATAGACATGCCTGCACATCTCAGTCTCTTGTTGTTGGCAGGGCCATGTGACCAGCTCTACCCAATGGGGTGTGAGAAAAAGTAACATACTTCACTTCAGGGTTAAGTCAGGGAAAAACCCATGTTTTTATTATTTATTATTTATTTATTTATTTATTTTTTTAATCTTGGCCACAGCTTGTGGGATCTCAGTTCCCTGACCAGGGATTGAACCCTGACCACAGCAGTGAAAGCGCCAAGTCCTAATCACTAGACCACCAGGAAGCTCCCAAAAATCCATGTTTAATTCTCCAGTTTCTCTTCCCTAAGAAGGTCACATATTCTAGCCAGGGCACCACAGGATGGTGGTAGCTCTATCAGCTTGGGTACCTGAGTGACTACAAATAGCAGAGGTCCCCCGACTACCTGTGTTAGACATGTACCTTGAACAGGAGATAAGAGATAAGACTTCCTTCATGTTATGCCACTGGGATTTGGGGATGAATTTGCTATTGCAGCATAACCTAGCCTGTCCTCACTAAAACAGAAAGATTCCAAAAGGCGGAGAAATGAAGTAAATGGTACAGGTAATTTATAAGTCATGTGTTACATGACCTTTCTCAGTGACAAATCTATGTGCATACCAGGACATAGCTTGTTATGATACATCTTAATAGAATCAAAGGTTTTTAAATAACAACATGAAGAGGGTGGGAAAGGCAGCAGGAGAATGAGCTACTGCCCTTGGGTGATCACTACAGATCTCAGAGTAACAGGATTATGGATGCCTTGGCCAAGAGCATTCCTCTCTCTTTGCTTTCTTTTCCTTTGAGATTACAAGCCATATATTTCCATTTGGAAAACAGTATTTCATAACCTCTAAACCCAACATGAGTCTTGTGAAACCCTAGTTGACAGCTGAATGGCCAAAACTAAAGACTTGGAATTCCTTCAAAGCTATCCCATTTTACACAGCAATGCTTTCTTTCTCTACCAAGAAAGTGTTCCGGCGTGATGGATTCCCCCTCTTGCTGTATATTACACTTACTGCTCTATGCCTGTCACTCCCTATTCTCTTCCTAGTTGCTTGTGCCTTATTAAATTCAACACTTTAAAACAACCAATAAGAAGCAGAGAGCCTCAAGAAGTCCTTTCTCTTACAACTAGAGTTCCCTTTTTTCTAGAAATAAATGACATTTTCCAATCAATCCGTGGGTGGGATTCAATGACAATTTATTTTCTTTGTAACGTTTCTCAATGAGTAGCAAATGGTCTTTGATGAGGATATGGTGAGAAATTTTAGCTAAACTTTTTCATACAGACATTATCTCCCATGTTACCTCCTCAAATCAAACCTCTTTGAAATTGATTTGCAAATAGAATTTGAGAGTCTAAAGACACAATCAAATAGTCATTCTTGACTATTATTCTCAAAGCAAAGCTCCAGGCCAATCATTTCAGGATATGCAATACAACATCCAGTAGAAGTTCAAAGGCCCATCTCAGTCTCAAATGTCTTTGAATATTTGTGTGTTTCGAGGCAGGCAGGGGAGCAAAGGAGGAGAAGAGAAACTTATTTTAATTATGCACATTTTAGAGTGTCTCAGTCTTTGGCCTTTAAACATTGTACTGAAGTCCGGGTTTTGTCATTTTGAAGGGATTTCCCAAGTTAACCAATTCCCATGGAACTGACTTCAGATTGGTCCCTTAGCTAAGGAAAGGTTCTGACAACTCAACAGGAAGGATTTGCAAAGTTTTACCAGAGATTAAAAAATACCCCTAAGGGCTTCCCTGGTGGCGCAGTGGTTGAGAGTCCGCCTGTCGATGCAGGGGATACGGGTTCATGCCCCGGTCCGGGAAGATCCCACATGCCGCGGAGCGACTGGGCCCGTGAGTCATGGCCGCTGAGCCTGCGTGTCCGGAGCCTGTACTCCGCAACGGGAGAGGTCACAACAGTTAGAGGCCCGCGTACCGCAAAAAAAAAAAAAAAAATACCCCTAAAATACCAAATTTGAAGAAAATACCTATTTCACCTAAATCCTATACGCCCATGTGTAATATCGATTCTTCTGATTTTTGAGGAATATTATTCTTGTACCATTGGTTTGCAGTGGGAATGTATTACTAAGTCTCTTTGGTTCTAAGTAACAGAAACTAGGATAAAATGGAAGGAAAGAGATTATTAGAAGGACACAAGAGTATCCCAAAGGACTCAGAGGCAGAGATGCAGCCAGTTCCCCTAATGCCAGAGAACAGAAGGTAGGCAGAAACCTAGGAAATACAGTCACCTTCTTTCTCTACTCCTCAGTCCTCAAAGAGAAATATGGCCACCCACAGATCTCAGGTTTACCTGTCACAGTTCCAGCCACACACAGAAAATGACTGCCTATCTATGCATCTCAAATTCCAGGAAGAGAGACTCTGGCGGGCCAAGCTTGGATTAAATATCCAACTCTAACTGAAATAATTTTTGCCAGGGAACCATGTGGTGAGCAAAGATGACTGCTAAGGCTCAACTGAGCACTCTTACAGAGAAGGAAGAGAGTTCTCTGAATAGAAGAGATGGTCTGAAGACTCCAGAGCCACCCCAGAAGTGCCAGTATAGATAAGTGGGAGCCAGAGTTTAAGCAAAGGCTACTGTTACTACAAGTTGTCCCATCCCTTTTCTCCTATTACAAGAGATGATACAACTTCAAATACTCATATCTGACAGCAACAAAGAGGGACCGTCCTTTCTTGATATCTTTTCCAAAGGTCCCAAGGGGCTCCCATTACCTTACCCTACTATTCAGCATGGGTTCCGACAAAAGAAGAAATGAAGCAACTTTGATTTTACTCTTTATATTTGCCAGTTCTTCTGGCAAGACCACTGAAGGGTAGCAGAACATGCCACCTCAAAATGCGCCACTTTGGTATACTATTTTGAGCGGTAGGCACTTGAAAAACAGCAAGTGCAGGGAGAGACTTTCTCTGAACTCCCCTAACCTGCCTAAAGACAAATCCCCCTAAAGAAACTCAATTGTCATAAGTTCCCTCTGCAGCAGTTTCATCAACCAGGGAAGACTGACTTGCCACAGGTGAGGAGACAAAAAGTCAACACCACAGCCAGACAAACTTCGTCACAAATAATCATACCTCTTATCAACTCTTCTAAGGGCCCATTCATCTTTCCTAAAAATCATTTATTCTCCCCAAGAGGTCTACATCTCTGCCCTCCACTCTTTCCCTATTAAGATGGTATTTAAGTCTGAATTTTAAGCTGCCTCAGGAGTCACTCAATTTTCCCTGGGTATCTCCTATGTAAATATGAGGTATACATGTTAATAAACTTCTGTTTGTTTTTCTCTTGTGTCAATTTGTCTTTTATTACAAGTACCTCGGCTAAGAACTCAGTAAGGTAGAAGGAAAATTATTTTTCCACTCCTACACCATCCTCATTGTGAGACTCTGGTATCAGGCTATCTAAAGCCTGACAGTCCTGTCATATGAACATATAGCCACGTCACTCAACTCCTTTTGTTCTCTTCTCATGCAAAACAGGCCATTTTCTGATGCTCTGGCTCCCCACATTGCTCAGGCCTTCACAGAGGACAGAATGAACTGGTTGTACTGACCCAATATTCTGTGCACTGATTCAGCTGCTCATTGTAAATCACAATGGGGCACTCTGGGCTAGTATTCAGTCGCACAAGCTTGGGTAATGTGAATACATCTTGAAAAGAAGAATCTTCCACGGGTTAGACCATGGACCATAGTGAATGAGTGCCCCCCAAGAGAGCGGCCAGAGGTAGAGTCACTTAGCCTGTTCTCATGGGGATGCCTTGGACAGTGTCAACATGGCCCCACTGGAGTATTTTCTTATTCATTTATACATGTGTAAGCTTACTGTCATATACAGTTGTTCTTGGGTATCCTTGGGAGATTGGTTTTGCAATCCCCCACAAATACCAAAATCCACAGGTGCTCAAGTCCCTTATACAAAATGGTGGAGTATTTGCATATAACCTATGCACATCCTCTTGTATACTTTAAATTATCTCTAGATTACTTATAAAACCTAATACAATGTAAATGCTATGTAAATAGTTTTAAATACAATGTAAAATGTTGCCAATACAACAAATTCAAGTTCTGCTTTTTGGAACTTTCTGGAATTTTTTTCAAGTATTTTTGATCCACAATTACTTGAATTTGCAAATGCAGAACCCATGGATAGGAAGAACCAACTGTAATTTTCTAAAAAGATAACACAACAGTAACGTTAATAATATGGTTTTTAAAAGAAATAAAATCCCTTGTAAACCTATTTACATTTTCCATTTGTGATTCTTGTCTTCCTGTCTTTATTCACATACCTATGTATTCTTGCATATCTGAGAATCTTGCATACCTTCCACTTTGTATTTTCTTTCTTCAGATTATATCAGAACTATTTTAATAAATTATATCAGAACCATTTTTGCATATTTTTATCATTGGCTTCACAATGAAATTATAGACAGCATTATGATGCCACTGTAATGAATATTCTGTTCCACTTCTGTTACATTACTACATTAGGAAACTCCCCTAGAGTTCTTATCTCAGAGGATCATCTCTTTTGATCAGACTCAAAATTCTGTCAAACTGTTCAGCAAAAGGAATTCACCTACCCATAATGTCACCAGTAGTCTAAACAGCTAACTGTTTCACCACAATGTTCTCAGCACTACTAAATCTTACCATTTTTTGAAATAGTGAATATTTTAGATCATAATGAAACTTTCAAAATGCCATCCTGTTTTGAAAGGGCTCTATATAAATTAGGAAGGTGTCCAGGAACAGTTACACATTTAACGTGTAATTCAGGACTCTAAATATCCTACTGTGCTTTTTAAAAGGATTACGCTGACAGCAAATACAAGTGGGGTTGTAAAGATTAGAGAAAATCTCTTTTGCAGTATAAGCAGGCGAACACATTTTACAAAATCATGCTGAAAGGGGCTGTAAGTTTTACCTGCTGTGTGTCCCTAAGGGTCACACACTCCTGAAAGGGGCTTTAATTTGCCATAACTACCTGCTTTGCTTTGTTTGTTGTATGAATTCCCTGCTATAAGGAAATGCTTTCAGTTGTTTCTCTATCTCATGAGCACCTGTTGCAAAAAAATATTTGTAGGCAGTAAACAACTTGACACATTTGAAAAACTTGTAGCAGGAAGGTAGGAAGCTGATTTTCTAACATTAATTCTCCACTTCAGGGGTCTATAAAACTGTTAACTCAGTGTAATACCACTTCACTTTGACTCCAATAAATACATACTTTCTGGGCAACACCTGGGGAAAGGGCAATCAAATATTTTACATCAGTGGAATATCTTTCTCCCTTTGCCCTCCTATTTTCTTTCCTTCTCTACTTTTGCCTTTAATTCTTCTACTTAGAAAAATTCTCAAGGAGCAAAAACACGTTCCTCTCTGCATTTTTATAAGCTGGTCAGTTTTGCTTCCAGGTTTCTGAGGTTTTTGAACTCAGAAAATTACACCCCAAACATAATCCCAAGTTATTCTCAAAAATCATTTTCCACAGTCATTAGCCCATAACGTCAATTTTCCTTTTGAAAACATAACAAAAAATTATAATCATTTTTGGAGACAAACCCTCACTCAGAATGATTCAAAGAGAATACAAATTTAATGACCACCCTGACAGCCCAAGTAATACATCCCAGGAAATAATAATAAAATTTATGGTGGCCTTAAAAATGTTTAACTCCTTTCAAGAATCTCTAAATTATAGGGTAGTAATATAACCAAGGACTGGCAACAACTCACAAAAGTCCAGAAGAGTTTTTCCTTTGAGTTTGTAGGCAAAGATGCTTAAATTGTTCCCCTTCGAAAAATAAAGATTATTTATTATTTACCTTCCTGCACATCAGACACTCCTGCAACATGCCTGTAAGTCTTGTGTTCTCGGGTTTGAGCTTCAAAGACCCCAAATGCATGAAAAACTAATAGAGTAGCAAGCCAACAAACTTGGTTTTTTTTTTTTTTTTTTTTTTTTTTTGCGGTAGGCGGGCCTCTCACTGTTGTGGCCTCTCCCCTTGCAGAGCACAGGCTCCGGACGCGCAGGCTCAGCAGCCATGGCTCACGGGCCTAGCCGCTCTGCGGCATGTGGGATCTTCCCAGACCGGGGCACGAACCCGTGTCCCCTGCATCGGCAGGCGGACTCTCAACCACTGCGCCACCAGGGAAGCCCAACTTGGGGTTTTTTGTTTGTGTGGTTGTTTGTTGTTTGGTTTGATTTTGGAGGGAGAGAAAAAGTGGCGGTGGGGGGTGGGGAGAGAGAAACACACCCCAACAGCTTCATAAAGAAATCCACAGGACAGAACTGAAGTGGGTAAACCAGAACACACAAGGATACAATTTTTCCCTCTAGATGATTATACTAGTAGGAAGAAAGATTTGAAACCACTGAATGTTTTTTCTGATAACCACCTATGGCTTTCTCCAAAGAGACACATGTAAAATTGGGCAGGTTGTTTTCTGTTCTGTCAGGAAAATATTTAGTAACAGCCTTGTAAAAGTAAGTACTCACAGCTGCCCCAGGGAGCTGTGAATTTGCTTTCTAGTCTTGTGTCTTTCAACAAGTTCCTTTGTTGCTTTGTGTGTTCTCCCACAAAGGTCCTGCCTTCTTCCACAGAGGGATTTACCATTCTCTCTGCATGAATGCTGTCCAAGCTGGCTCTCTATCTGATGGTCCTGGCATATGGAGGTTCCTAACAGTAACCCACAGGATGGGAATGGTGAAATTCATATTGACTGACCCCATAAGGATATGGTAAAGCTTGACTGGCTAGTAGTTTAAAGTCCTTTCAAGGTAAAAGCACTACTTAAAATGCTCTGTATTCATTGTATAATTTGCTAACAGAAAGAAATGTTACCTGGTTATGAGTGCTTCCCATTTCATAAAGTATTTGTCACTGGCAAATCCCTTTTCAAAATTTAGATAAACTTCTATGATGCATAAAAAATGATGCATAAGAAACAGAAAGCTAAGCAGCAGAGCTTGCTGCTACGGAATTTTAAAGCGTGGCAGGTGCCGTTTGTCACCCCAAGCAAGTGTCTGCAATAAAAACCTAATATCACAGTTTATTTACATGGTATGTGTTAAACATTGTTCCCACTTCCCAGCTATGCCAGATCAAAAACTCACAAGTTTTTTTTTTTTTTTTTTTTTTTTGCGGTACGTGGGCCTCTCACTGTTGCGGCCTCTCCCGTTGCGGAGCACAGGCTCTGGACGCGCCGGCTCAGCGGCCGTGGCTCACGGGCCCAGCCGCTCCGCGGCATGTGGGATCTTCCCAGACCGGGGCACGAACCCACGTCCCCTGCGTCGGCAGGCGGACTCTCAACCACTGCGCCACCAGGGAAGCCCCCAAATAGTATTTCCCCGATTTTTTTTTTTTTAATGTTTGTTTATTTGGCTGCACCAGTTTTAGTTGCGGCATGAGGGATCTAGCTCCCTGACCAGGGATCGAACCCAGGCCCCCTGCATTGGGAGCGCGGAGTCTTCACCACTGGACCACCAGGGAAGTCCCAAGTATTTTTTTAAGATAGGACATTACTGAACAATATTATTGAGCACATCTCCACTTAATAATAGCTCTGTAACCTTGAGCATACTATTGAACTTTTCTGAGTCATTTCCTCATCTATATAAAAAGGCTAATGATAATACCTACCTTGTAGAATTGTGGTGAGGCTTTAAAGAGAATTAAGTAAAACAAAGGCTGGTATTTATTAAACTCCAAATAAATGTTTGTTGCCAGAAGCAGCAGAAACATCATCTTGCAATAATACCAGCTCTCCTTTAAGTAAACACTTCTGAAAAGGCTCTGCAACCTTGGTCTACAGATTTTCTTAGTCTAAAGATTCTCCTGGACTGGTGACCAAATCCTTGATTAGTTTTAAGGGCTCTCTGAACCTTCTGAGACTGAATATGGAATAGTATGACTGTGAGGTTAAATACATTTTTTCTAGGAACCTCATATCTTTCATCACATTCAGAGGTTAAGAATCACTGCCATAAGTCATCTAGTTTAACTTTTCTCCCTTCTACTTCCAGTGGAGAACCAGAGTCCCATTAAGGGCAGAGTGACCAGGCCAAAGACAGAGCAAGGAGCCCATACTCGGGTTGTTGCTGAGGCTCTACCCTACCCCAGCTTCTTCAGGCTTCCTCTCCCAATATTTGTGGTCCTAGACCTAGCTCCTTTCTGCAGTCTCCACCCATCCTTATCTCAGGACTAACCATGACACATGGCAGGAGAGATTTAAGACTATATAAGCCAACACTCTGGGCAATATCAAGTCACCTCTGTAGCAGTGTGCTTTTGTGGAAAGGTCATGACCTTTGTGTTTTTTTTTCTTAAAGAATACTTTTTTTTTTTTAATGTGGACCATTTTCAAAGTCTTTATTGAATTTGTTACAATATTTCTTCTGATTTATGTTTTGGGACACGAGGCATATGGGATCTTAGCTCCCCGATCAGGGATTGAACCCACACCCCCTGAACAGGAAGGCAAAGTCTTAACCATTGGACTGCCAGGGAAGTCCCAAGTCGTGACCTTTGAAATAAGAAGGATTGTGTTTAATTCTTTTCCACCATTTATTGGATGTATAACCTTGGAAATGTTTACTTAGTCATTCCTCCCATCATCTATAAAATACAAGCAATAAGATTTACTTTTTGAGTCTATCAGGAGAAAAATGAGATAATGCAGAGAATATAGAAAAACAGGAATGTATGTCAGGCAACAGTGGACGCTCAATAATATTCTCATTTCTGGGTTTCAACCTGAATCCTCTGGTCACCTGCCTAGGACCTAAATCCCTCTAGGAATGAGCTCTGGTCCTCACTGGCTTCTTTATCCTTCCTCCCACATACACACTCAAACCCACTCAGAGCCACAGACCTTATTACCTTGGGACTCTTTTCTGATGCTTACTACTTGCCTGACACTTATCTTTTTGCATCACATTTGTGGCCTCTAAATTCCCTACCATAGAATTCTATCCACCCCTAGGGCCACCCTTCTACACTGTGTGAGACTGACTAACCTACTCCCGCCTCCCACACTGATCACTTATTTGAACTGTTACCCACCTGTAAACTCTTGAAATACCATATTAGGTTTGCAGACTCAATCCCCAGATCCCCCTCTTCTTCAGTCCCTCTAATAACAATGCTAACCAGTTCACTGTGCCTGTTAAGCATAAAGGGATCTTTGATTTAATGGGCCTCTGGCATTTTTCACATATCATGAAATTTTAAAAACCCAGGTAATTAAGTCTAAAAAGCCCACGGTTATTTGAGGGTAATAATGGTAAATATAACCTTTTTGAGCTCTTAGTGTATGCCAGACACTGTCCGGAACACTTTATGTATATTTTTGCATAGGATCCTCATAACAATTGTATGCAGTGGATGTGATTGTTATCTCTATTTTATAGATGAGGAAACTGAGACTTAGAAAAGTTGAGCAAAAGTTACACAAGTAGTAAGTGACAAAGACATGGGATTGACAAGAGAGTCCTCATTGTAAACATGTATAAAGCATGTTTCAGGGTTATCAATCTGCAGTTAAGGAAGTCATTACATATATATGCCCCAGTGCTCATTCCAATCAGAGCTCTCTGAAGAAGTGACCATACTGTGGTCATATACAGTTGACTCTGCAACTTTACATGAAAATATAATATCACGTTACTAGGAAACCTAACCTCAACCCACTTGAGAGGATATCACTGTTCCGTTAGTAGGTAAGGGATTTTTCAATCCTGGGACAGATAAAAATTAAATAGAGAGATCATAAAGTTAATGAAATCCATGGTATTCATAATTTTGGGTTAAGTCAGGCACTGGGCAATTTGGGTGTTTGGTGACAAGCGTCTGTAATGTTTAAGAGAATTTATTATATTTAAGAATCTGACACATTAGCCCTGTGATTCCAGTTTTAAATGAGTACTTGATTATTAACTTCTGATTTTAAGTAGAAAGGTTGAAGATAATTTAACTGTTTTTAAGTGGAACTGCAATGTTTAAGATAATTGGATTTACTATATTTCTGAGGTTAGCATATTTGAGTCAAAATATGGTTGAAAAGTTTGGAAAGGTTTTGCCAAGTGTCTGAAGTATTTACAAAGAAAGTAAAAGTGTTAAACTTGTAAATGTATTTTAAAATATCAATGGAGAAATTTAACTAAGTAAATGCAAAGGACTATTTAAGTAAAATTTATTCTTTATGACATTCATAAATTGCCCAAGATTTCTGAATTAATCTAAATATTTTAAAAACAAATTTAAAATATATAGCTTTAATAAATTAAACATTAACTAAAAACCCAAGTTATAGTAAATAGGCCCTTCTGCATAGAAAAGTGCTCCCTTAGCCACTAAAAAACTCACATTGACAAACTCATAAACAAAAGTAAGTGTTCTAACATAAACCTGGTCATGTCAGGCCTATACCTAAAGTCCCCCTTTGGAGATTATCTCGGTGCTTTGTGACCACCTACAGGGGTGGAACAGGGAGGGTGGGAGGGAGATGCAAGAGGGAGGAAATATGGGGATATATGTATATGTATAGCTGATTCACTTTGTTATAAAGCAGAAACTAACACACCATTGTAAAGCAGTTATACTCCAATAAAGATGTTAAAAAAATAAATAAATAAAAATAAAAAATAAAGCTACCTGAAAGGAAAAAAAAAGGTTATGATGGTAAGCTTTATATTTTACCACAATTAAAAATTTAAAAAATATAATAATAAAGTCCCCCTTTGTTCACTCACTACACTGAGGAGAAATTCCAAACTCCTAAGCAAGGCCTATGATGCCCTTCAAAATTGACCTCTGCTCACTTCTCCTACCTAATCTTCAGTTATCCTTCCCCTTCCCCAATGCATTTACCATCTCCAGTCACAATGGCCTTTTTTCTCTCCATGGTGCATCACAAGTTCATTATCGCAGCAAGGTCTTCATACTCACTGTTCTCTCTACCTAGAATATTTTTCCCAAAATCTTTTGCATGGTTAGCTCCTGCTTACCATTTAATTTTCTGCTGAAATGTCACCCCCTCCAAAGGCCACGCCTAATTATCTCTTCCTCCAACAACCTTTGACACATTAAAGTCTTAGAATCATCCTTGATGTCTGAATTACCTTGTTCACTTTTTGGTTTGCATATTTATTTTCCTTTTCTCTCAAATAAAATAAAAGCTCAGTAAGAGTAAAACCCTATTTGTCTTTCCTAAGACATTGCCTGACACATATTAGGTGTTCAATAAATAAATATCCATTATATAAATGAATAAATTAAAATAAATAAAATCCATCTTTGCCTTAATAAGTTATTTTAAAAACATATCCCTACATAAACTCTGCTCAATATTCTGTAAAAACCTAAATGGGTAAAGAATTTGAAAAAGAATATATTCATGTATGTATATAACTGAATCACTTTGCTGTACACATGAAACTAACACATTATTAATCAACTATACTCCGATATAAAATAAAAATTATAAAAAATAAAAACATATCCCTACATAATATTGAGCGCATAAGAACCAATTATCTAGGGTTTATTTGACAAATTCGATTATGTTATTTTGGGGTTAATGCCCATGAATTGCTGAAGATAGGCCAAACACCAAGCAGAGCATACAAGCAAATATAATCCCTCCCCAGGACACTTGCCATCCAAATTATAAGCGTTCAAAACTCTTGGCAATGGGCTTCCCTCGTGGCGCAGTGGTTCAGAGTCCGCCTGCTGATGCAGGGGACACGGGTTTGTGCCCCGGTCCGGGAAGATCCCACATGCCGCGGAGCAGCTGGGCCCGTGAGCCATGGCCGCTGAGCTTGCACGTCCGGAGCCTGTACTCTGCAACGGGAGAGGCCACAACAGTGAGAGGCCCATGTACCGCAAAAAAAAAAACCTCTTGGCAAGATGCCTATGCTAATAAGAAAGTGATCTAATATTCATGAGAATTTGAAAAGTCACTGTTTTTACCTGAAATTGTCTTGGCTTTTCCATAATTAATATGTCATTATCATCAGAAGACTAAGACATCAAGGATGGTAAAAGCACTGCTTCATATAACAACACTTATAGGGATAATGGTACTTAGCAAATATCACAGCGACTTGTGATAAAATAATCCAAAATCTGAGGCTAACAAATGCTAGAAACCTACTAAACAGAAAGAAGATAGGAGAAGTTGACACCAAGACAGAAAGGTAGGATGTTCAACCTAATCTGTAAATGGAAAACGTATTCTGCAGATGCCTGGGAAGAGACAAACTCCAAGTATTCATGGGCCATAGAAAATAACATGTCTTACAGATGTAGAGAACAAACGTATGGACACCAAGGGGCGAAAGTGGCGAGAGCGGTGGTGTGTGTGATGAATTGGGAGATTGGGATTGACAATATACACACTAATATGTATGAAATGGGTAACTAATAAGAACCTGCTGTATAAAAAAATAAATAAAATTGAAAAATTAAAAAAAAAAAGAAAATAACATGTCTAGCGTCTTTAGTGTACCTTCCTTAATAGTTCTTTCTTGACTAGGTCAGGAAGAAACTGGTCTTAAATGCCTGCTAATCTATTCCTCCGTTTTCTCAACATTCTATCCCTATATCAAATTCGTTTACAAGAAAGGCAGATATCATCCATGCTACAATACGTCAGCAATGTGTAGAAATGTCTTTTCAAAATTCTAGTTTACAGCATGTCTTGGTCTGTTATCCAGCATGAATCTAAGAAACAATTAGATCAATAATCTTACACCATCTTTTGTTAGACTACATTTGCAAACATTATCAATTATGTATTTCTTATATAAGAATGCATAAGAAAGTGTTTCTTACAGCTAGGAAACAGTTTGTCCCTCCCTTGATCTTGATCCACAGATGTGCCTACATTATTCTTTGGTTTTTTGCACGTGTCTTTTTTTATGAGATGGTTAAAATTTGCTACGGAAGTGTTTGGGATAAAAACAATGACTAATTTAGTAAAATTTTACAACTCCCTTTTACCAAAAAAGGTATGTACTGGGTTCTCACCAGGTTGCAGTAAATGTCCAGAAGTTGCTCAGAGCCAAGGTATCATCAGAGAATTGGGGGAGGGAACGGCAAAGAATATTTAACCTCCTTATAAGTATTGTTTTCTATGAAAACATAAAAGGAAAATGTTCACATAAAGGTAGGCTGGGGAATTCCCTGGTGGTCCAGTGGTAAAGAATCTGCCTTCCAATGGAGGGGATGCGGGTTCGATCCCTGGTCGGGGAACTAAGATCCTGCATGCCATGGGGAAACTAAGCCCGTGCGCCCAACTACTGAGCTCGCACACCTCAACGAAAGAGCCCGCGTGCCACAAACTACAGATCCCACATGCCCCAGAGGCCGTGCACCACAACTAGAGAGAGAAAAAACCTGCACACCACAACTAGAGAGAGAAAACCCGCATACCACAACTAGAGAGAAGTCCGCACACTGCAATGAAGACCCCACGCCACAAGGAAAGATCCCACATGCCTCAACTAGGACCTGATGCGGCCAAGAAAAATAAAGAAAGAAAATTTTTAAATTAAATTAAATTTTAAAAAAAGTTGGCTGATATAAGTGGAAGTCTATATGGAAAATAACTGAACATCTGAGATAAAAGGAATCTTAGAGACCTCTAATCCAATCTCCTTAATTTGGACTAGGGAAAGTATAAATCCATAAAATTCATTTAATCCATAGAGATTAAATGACTTCCAAAGAAACAGGAAGCTAGTAACTAAATCATGCCTGGAATCTGGATCTCTTTCTTTCCAGATTATGAGTTTGCTAATACTTGAGGAAATGTGAGCATTGGAGGGAAGATTTTAGTCTGACTTTCAATTCCTGAGGACATGTTCTGTGCTATACAGAGATCAGGAAGATTTAGATTGCACATTAACAGTTAAAACATGTTAAGTACATTATTTTTCTCCAATTCCATTCAATGTATGAATTTTACTATTTGTTTCATTAAACTAGATTTCCTGGGATTTCCCTGGTGGTGCAGTGGTTAAGAATCTGCCTGCCAATGCAGGGGACATGGGTTCGATCCCTGGTCTGGGAAGATCCCACATGCTGCGGAGCAATTAAGCCCGTGTGCCACAACTACTGAGCCTGCGCTCTAGAGCCCGCGAGCCAAAACTACTGAGCCCATGCCCCAACTACTGAAGCCCGCGTGCCTAGAGCCCGTGCTCCACAACAAGAGAAGCCACCACAATGAGAAGCCCACGCACTGCAACAAAGAGTAGCCCCTGCTCGCTGCAACTAGAGAAAAGCCCATGTGCAGCAACAAAGACCCAATGCAGCCAAAAATAAATGAAATTTTTAAAAATAAATAAATAAATAAATAAAAACTAGATTTCCTGAATGTTTCAAATGGAAGCCAGGAGGTAAAGGTACATAGGAAAGCTGCTTCACCTTCAGTGTACGAATACTAAGACTACAATCAAATTTGCACAGATCAAATTCTAATCCTACTGAATTTCTTCTGGGATCAGCATCAGCATCCCCCAGTTCTTCCTGAAGACATCCTGAGCTTCAGATCCCTTTTTAATAGTTTTTCCAAGAAAAAAATGTATAGGTTTAGTGATGTCCTTTAAATGTTAGCTTTACAGTTAACATGTTAAGCTATTTTTATGTCTTGACTTATTCTTAACAGGGAAAACAAAGCCATTGGTATTTGTATAAATGAAAATTTTCATAGCTGGCAACCAACTGGTTGATACATAAAAAACACATTTAAGATAATACTCAATTGCATTCAATAATATTTTAAGTAGGTATATAAAGAACAATGATTTACTTTGGATAGTATAGAAGCAATAGTACTGGAACTTTTTTTTTTAACCTTTTATTTCAAGATAATCATAGATTCTCATTCAGTTGTAAGAAATAATATAGAGAGATCTTGTGTACCCTTCATCTAGTTTCTCCCCATGATAATATCATGCCTAAGTATAGTAAGATATCACACCCAGGATTATGACATTGATGATCTATCAACCTTACTCAGATTTCAACAGTTTTACATCATGCACTCATTTGTGTAGAGGTCTGTTTTTGTTTTTTTTTTTCTTTTTGCGGTATGCGGGCCTCTCACTGTTGTGGCCTCTCCCGTTGCGGAGCACAGGCTCCGGATGCGCAGGCCCAGTGGCCATGGCTCACGGGCCCAGCCGCTCCGCGGCATATGGGATCCTCCCAGACCGGGGCACGAACCCGTATCCCCTGCATCGGCAGGCGGACTCTCAACCACTGCGCCACCAGGGAGGCCCTAGAGGTCTGTTTTTAATAGCTACAATTTACTGGGCATGTCTGTGATCCAGTTCTTCCTTACATAAACCAATTTACAGATGGGGAAAGTGAGACAAAGAGGAAATAATGAAGATTTGAACCTCTACCATTTAACTCTGAAGGCAGAGCTCTTTATACTACACTATAGATGTGAGAAGTCTACATATGTGTTTGGTTCATTTCAAAAATTTGTATATAGCTATTCCACAAGAGATTCAAAAGAAATACTGACACAAACAGTAAGTAAAACAAAGGAGAATATCAAAGACATGAATCAAAAGCAGAGGCAAACTGGGTTAATATGATTCAATTTAGCTCTGAGCTTCTTGGTAGGCAGAGTAAAAAGGTAAGGAGGATGAGATATGAAATCCTGGTTGTCAAAGAAATCATTGATTCCTCAAGATACAGAAATTTTAAAATGTATATATGTATGTGCATATGCCTATGTTTGCTTCATCTCATTTTTTAAAAATTCAGTCAGAGTTCATACATAACCAAAATAAAACTCTGCCAAGGCATACTTGATACATCAGTAAAAACAGTTTTTAAACAGTATACTCCACTAAGCTTTAAAACTGTGGTAGTTTCCAAAGATGACTATAATCAATGCTCTCCCTGTATGCTCATTCCAGTCCTTTTCCCCTTGAATATGGGCTGGACTGACCTATCAACTCCCTCTGGCCAATAGAATGAACAAATGTAACAGTGTTCTAATTCCATATGTAGTACTTAAGAAGTCAGGCAGGTTCCACTTTGGAGCTCTCTGGGGAAGTTAGCTGCCTTGAAGTAAAGAAGCTCAGTCTAGACTACCAAATGATAACACACTTTATGGAGAGATTGAAGTTGGTCTGACACATCAGAAATGTGAAAAAATCCTTCTTTGACCATCCTTCCTGGCCAGCACAGCCACAAGCTGAATACAACCCAGCAAATGACCCATGCTAAACCAAATGGAGCAGAAAAACTACCCAGCTGAGCCATGCTCTGATTCCTGACTTACAGCACCTTGAGAAATAATGAATCGTTGGTTTATGCCACAAAGTTCTAGGTTAGTTTGTTACAAGCAATCAATAACTGAAATAATAACCAAAACTGTTAGTCTGAAAATTCATTCTGTAAGCTTGCAAGTTTAGATGCACACATCTAGAGATTGTCCACGATACCCACCTGGAGCCCTCAGGAGCCACTGGGCACTCTCCCCACCTTCTGCCCCCAGCTCACTCCAACAATACAATAAAGTCTTCAGCATCTTTCTGGAAAGAGCTTGTACACAAGACTTGTGTCCAAAGATTTTGTGGCTACCACCCGAGGGACAGGCATCCAAATCACCTATCTCTGATAGCCAGTAGGAACTACATTCATAAGTCCACAGGAGTATAGCAAAAATAAAGCAGTTTTTAAACAGGCACAGGAACACCACCCCATCGTTGTAAAGTTGGGCTCAATGTAGATACAGCAGGCAAAAATGCCCATCTCCCAGGTTCTCCCTAGAAAGGATTTAATTGCATACTTTCCCAGTTGCTGTCTGAGGGCTTGGCTTCTAATCAACCTGCATCTAGGTGCTCACTGCAATCCTTCCCTTTCGGACACTGATGGGTCTTGGCATACTCTCAAGCATCAGGAGTCACTGAGAACAAAGATAAAAGGCTTAGACAACCACAAAGGTTTGAGAGGCAACCAGGAGCTTGGGCCAGGCTGACTGATGAGGTTTATTTCCTACATGAGACAGGTCTGTCAAGACTGGGAAAGGTGGCTGTTTTATCCAATGCACAGAAATCAACACAAACAGCCAAGTAAAATGAAGAAAGAGAGGAATATGTTCCAAACAAAAGAAGCTAAATCTCTAAAAGCTGATCTTAATGAAACAGAGATAAGTGATTTATTCAATAGAGAGTTCAAAATAATAGTCATAAGATGCTACCTGTGGTCAAGAGAGCAATGCATGAAAAAACTGAAAATTTCTACAAAGATACAGAAAATATAAGGAAGTACCAAAAAGAAATCGTAGAACTGAAGAATACAAAAACTGAATTGAAATATTCAGTATAGGGGTTCAATAGCAGACTAGATCAAACAGCAAAAAGGATACATGAACTTGAATACAGGAAAGTAGAATTCATCCAAACAGAGGAGCAAAAAGAAAAAAGAATGAAAAAGAATGCAGATAGCTTAAGGGACTTACGAGATACATCAAGTAGATCAATATACATACTATAAGGTTATAGGAGTCTGAGAAGCAGAAGAGAGAGGGACAGAAAGCTTATTCAAAGAAATAATGGCTGAAAACTTCCCTAAGCTGAGGAGAGAAACAGACATCTAGGTCCAGGAAGACATAAGAATTCCAAGAAAGATGACTCAAAAGAGATCCACACTATGCATATATGGTCAATTAACTTTTAACAAAGGAGCCAAGAATATACAATGGGGAAAGGAATAGTCTCTCCAATAAAAGTTGGTTGGAAAACTGGATATTCATATGCAAAACAATGAAAATGGGTCCCGACCTTATATCATACAAAAGAAATTAACTGAAAATGATTAAAGACTTAAACATAAGAGTCAAAACTTAAAAAAAAAAATCCTACAAGGAAACATGGGGAGTAAGCTCTTTGACATTGGTATTGGCAGTAATTTTTTGGATTTGACGCCAAAAGTAAAGGCAACAAAAGCAAAAGTAAAGAAGTGGAACCACACCAAACTTAAGAGCTTCTGCACAACACAGGAAACCATCAACAAAATGAAAAGGCAACCTACTGAACTGGAAAAAACATTTGCAAGTCATATATCTGATAAGGGGTTAATATCCAAAATACAAAAGGAACTCATACAACTCAATAGCAAAAAAAACAAATAACCCAATTTAAAAATGGATAAAGGACCTGAATAGACATCTTCTAAGGAAGATATACAAATGGCCAACAGGTACATAAAAAAGTACTCAACAACACTGATCATCAGGGAAATGCAAATCAAAACCACAGTGAGATGTCACCTACTACCTGTTAGGATGTATATTATCAAAAAGACAGGAGAAAATAATAAATCCAGGCAAGGATGTGGAGAAAAGAAAACCCCTGTACACTGTTGATGGGAATGTAAAGTGGTACAACCATCAAGAAAAATAATGTGGAAGTTTCTCAAGAAATTAAAAATAGAACTACCATACAATCCAGCAATTCCACTTCTAAGTATATATTCAAGAAAAACAAAATCACTATCTTGAAAAGATATCTGCAGTCTCATGTTCATCGCAGCATCTAAAAAAATTCAAATTCATAGAAACAGAGAATAGGATAGTGAATGCCAGGGGCTGGGGTGGGGGTGGGGTGGGTGGAGGAAATAGGGAGACGCTGGTAAAAGCATACAAACTTTCAGTTATAAAATGAATAGGTTTGAGGATCCAATGTATAACATTCAATGTGACTATAGGTGATAATGCTGTATTGTATAATTAAAACTAGCTAACTAGCTCAGAGAACAGAATTTAAGTATTCTCATCAAAAAAAGAAAAAAGAAAGATAAACATGTGAGGTGTGATGGATGTGTTAATTCTTGATGGTAAGAATCTTTTCACAACATATACACAGAGCTAATATCACATGGTATGCTTTAAATATATTACAATTTTGTTAATTATACCTCAATAAAGCTGGAAATTTTTTTAAAAAACTTGTTGATACAATAATTAAACATTTTCCAGGACTTCCCCAGTGGCGCAGTGGTTAAGAATCCACCTGCCAATGCAGGAGACACACGTTCGATTCCTTATCCGGGAAGACCCCACATGCCGCAGAACAACTAAGCCTGTGTGCCACAGCTACTGAGCCTGTGCTCTAGAGCCCGCATGCCATAACTACTGAAGCCTGCGTGCCTAGAGCCCGTGCTCCGCAACAAGAGATGCCACCACGATGAGAAGCCTGCACACCGCAACAAAGAGTAGCCCCCGCTCCCCGCAACTAGAGAGCCCACGTGTGGCAACAAAGACCCAATGCAGCCATAAATGAATGAATGAATGAATGAGTAAGTGAATGAATGTTAAAAAATAAACAAACAAACAAACAAAAAATATATATATATATATAATTAAACATTTTCCAAAGAAGTAGTCGTTCTTACATGACTAGAATGTGTTCAGTGCCTAGAAGCAGATTTTCCAAATGAATTCATCAATAAACATAAAACAAAATGAATTGCTCTAGTTTTCCCAGAGACCCTGTCTAGGCCAGACCACCCTAGGACAGATGGTTAAGTTAGTGTGGGTCCAATTCAGGACAACATAATGTGGAGTTACACCTTAGGTGATGTCCCCTCAGGCAACGTGGAGCTTTCCAGGGTCAAAGAAGCCCTGCCAAAACCTAAAATCAATAGGGCCATTTAAATGATGACATCCCCAGTGGGTAAAGATATTTGATTCTACACATCAATGGCATGAGCTACTGTCCTGCACATTCATCAATAGGTCCAACATCCCATTAAAGCTCTTTAATTTCTGCTTAGTGGTATTAGGATTGAATTGATGGCAAAGACACTGCCTGCCACTAAACAATGATGTTGTGGCAGTCAGTAGAAAATGTCTTACACAAAGGCCTTCCCAGATATGCCAGGCAATTCTACTGGCTGCATTTACTGGCTTGGAAGGCTACTTCAGCTCTACAGTAGGTCTTTCTTGTTCTGCCTGACCATCATCCATACCCCACCTTCTTTTACCAGAAACCCAGTTTTTCTCTGAGAAACTATTCCACCCCTATTGTTAGTGTATGCTGTTTACGAGGGACTGAATCTACTAACAACTTCAAGAATAGGCTCCTAGATCTGGTCAATCACCTTGGGACAGTGCCAATAAGACTGAAACTTTCAACTTTCACTAGAACTACTAGAAATACAAAACTTTATCGTTTCCTACTGAAATTACTGAACTGGTAGGATGGAATGGGTATATATTCCTGGGAGCCCTCTTGCCATTAGGTGAGACACTGCCTTAGAGAAAACAATGGATAGATCATTTGGTCTCCTAGATCCAGGAGTTCTAGATGTCACGTGTCAGTGTTTTTTCAGTAGATAAGCCAATAAAATACCTTTTCCATTTTTAGTTGTATTTCTTAACTCTTGAAATCATTCTCAGAAACTGCAAAACACGGGTTATTACACAAACTATGGGTTAATGAAATGTCACTTATTTCCTGGGACTGTACAATTTATCACACTCCTTTTCTGAGCCTCATATCTAAGTACCAAGGCATTTAGACAACAGCACTTCTACAAATGATACCTTACTTGATCTTCATAAGTTGGCCAAACAGAAAACTGGGACATTCATGGGATGTATGGTTCAAAAATCATCCATCAGGTCAAGACTGGAACCCAACTCTTCACTAAATGCAAGCTTCTTCAGCGTGCATCAATGGACCTTACAGATCATTTGATTGTATGGCTCCCCAACGTCAGTCCATGGACTGGGGGGGGTGGGGTGTGTAGCCACATCATCAACAGTCCACAGAATAATGAGAAAAATACATACTTTCCAATAGGTTTTAATGGAGCTATTTCATTTCACTTTTACACTTTGAGATGTCATCCTTTCAGGTTTTCTGGGGCTAACATGTTCTCTTTTGTGAAATGATAACAATATATGTAAATACTCTTTTTGGTGGAATATAAAACAGGCAGCCCCCTACCCTCCCCCACCACCAGGCACATAAGTCATCCAAGTTCTCTCCCAATGTTCTCAGCTTTAATAGTGACAGACACACTTGCTTTCTTCCTTGTAATCCTCCCCCTCTTTCTCAGGCCACCTCAACAGAGTGCTCTCCACTCTCCACTGGGTAATTCCTGTGTCTTTTATAATGTAGATTAGAGGGGCCTTTTTTTTCTGGCTTCCCCAAATCTGGAGCTCCTCCTATTGCTCAGCACCTTTTTAGGCCAGATGCAAAAAGAAGCTGTCTTTCCTCCTGAGAACATGGGAAAGGGGGAAATTATAAATACTATAGGGGTTCAGAATGAGCCTCCCCAAAATGTGCCAATTTTGATTAAGGATTATTGTGAGCTAAAGTCAGTCAAGATCCTGAGGGTTCAAGAGAAACTACTGTCCCCCCCTTAACTACCTAGAAGAATTTAAGTTGGAGATTTTCCCCAAAAAAGAGTTATTACCAAGGATAAATTTTATCTAAGTGGTCCCATCTATATGGCAGGGTAAACATCTAATTACCAAACATCTGCTTTTCTTCTTTTTATTTTATTTTTTCCAGTCTCTTTCTCCATCTCTTTCCTCACCTCAGTCGTTCCCCTCCCCTACAGCCCTTGTTCTCTCTGCTCTACCTGTGTTGGGAGTCCCCAGGACCACCCTTGGTTGTGATGATTTGCTAGAGGGACTCACAGAAAAGCTGGTATCCTCTCCATTATGGTTTAATGCAGTGTAAGGATACAAATTACAGTCAGCAAAGGAGAAAGGCACATGGGGCAGAGTCCAGGAGAAACCAGGTGGGAGCTTCCAGTTATGCTCTCTGAGTGGAGTTGCATGGACAGTGCTTAATTCTCCCAGCATCTGTTTTTCTTCTTATTGTCCTGTGAATGACCCTCCTGTCCTTGGAAGCCCCAGGCCCCTATTCCATTCCTTAGCTCAGGACAGCGTATTTACCTCATTTTACCTTTCTGCTTTTGAACCTCTCGTGTATATGGGATATCTGACCCTTACTTGCATGTGGGACTCCCATACGTAAGCAATTAAATTTGATTTCCTCCAGTTAATTTGCTTCATGTTAATTTAATTCTTGGATCAGCCAGAAGAACCTAGAAGAATAAAGTTTTCTACATCCACAACAATACTTACAAATAAACGCTTGTTAGTCTCAAACAAGCAAATTTATAAATATTAATACCAACATTACCTAAAGCAACAAAGCATCAAAAAGTTGAAACCAAGCAAGACCCTGTGGGACCCTTCCAGGTACCAAAGCCTTTCCGTGTCCCTGTTTCTCATTTGTAAGGAAAAGACTTCAGCCTCCTAGACCTTCCCTGAGTTCCAAAGGGCAGATTCAAAGTTACTAATTAAGGAAGGGAGGGAATGTGGAAATAAAGGAGGAGCCGTCAAGAAACAATAGGGCAGAGATAAAGCAAGGTCCTGGTTCCTTCTCAAGGGATATACATAACAATATATTTTTGAGTTCTTCTGCAGGAACCAAGGCCCCCATCCACTTGGAGGATGGTAACTTCAGGCTGAGCACAAGATTCCTGGAGCACCACACTGTTACCTCACCACCAACCAATCAAAAGAAAGTCACACACCCTGCAGCCCTCACCACAAATTTTACCTTTAAAAACTCTTCCCCAAAAACCACCTCAAAATATGCCTCTTTGGCACAAGGATTATTTTAACCTGCTTATCTTCAAGAAATAGCAGACACAGAAGAAGCTCTGAAAACCAAGCAGGAGTTACTGTAAGAAAAATTTACATGTTATACAAGGGAAATCTCTATTTGTAAAGTGTCTCCCTTGCTATACCAGGCCAATTCTTATCAACGGAGAGGGCAATGACTTAAATCTGCATAACATCCTTACCCTTGTTTACTGTGCTTTTCCTGGTAACCTTCCATAACTGACTCTCCCCACCCTCAATATCCTCTTTGTCTTCAGCGGAAGATGGTATTTAAGGTGGGCTTCTACCATTTTGGTTTGTTACTCAGTTCTCCCGACTCTCTCCCATGTATTCGTTATCAAATTTTTGTTTTATTTTCTCCAGTTAATCTGCCTCAGGTCTACTTAATTCTTAGACCACTCAGAAGAACTAAGAAGGGAAGAGGACAACTTCTTCCTCCCTGACACATACATAAGTAATTAAAACTGTTTTTTCTTTTGTTAATCTGACTTTTCTCAGTTTGACTTATGAGCCCCAGTCACTGAACCTGGAAGGGTAGAGGGAAATAAGCTTTTCGTCTCCTGTAGTGAGATTTCAAAATCTTTTAAGAATTAGGACAGTCACATAACCATAGTACAATGATCAAATTCAGGGAACACTGATAAAATACTATCTTACATATAGCTCACATTTACATTTCTCAATCCCAAGAATATCCTGTATGGCCATTTTTCCCCAAGCCAGGGTCACAGTGCTTTTAGTTGCAATGTCTCTTTAGTCTTCTTGAATCTAGAGTAGTTCCTCAGTCTTTCTTTGCCTATAATGTCATTAACATTTTTGAAGAGGACAGATCTGTGGCTAAGATATTTATGCTAGTCTGACTGTTTCCTCAGGGTTAGATTCACATTATACATTTTAAAAGGCATACTACTTAAGTGATTTTATGTCTTTCTTATTGCATTGTATCAGGAGGCACCTGATGGAATTTGTTCCCATTGTTGGTGATGTTAACTTTGATCCTTTGCATAAGGTGATATCTGCCAGATTACTCCTTGCATGGGTGTGTGTGTGTGTGTCTTTGTCTATGTGTCTGTGCCTGTTGTGTGTATTGATGGGATTTAGTTCATGCTAACCCAAAATATGGCACCAGCAAAGTCTCAAAGCTGCCCCTGGCATTCTCCCCTGAAACAGAGCATAAAACCCTCATGTCAGAGGTGTCCTCCCTTCTGGAGGAAAGGATCATTCCTATATCTGAAGACAAAGGGACACTGAGAAGAATCCTTACAAACAGGTCTTGCTAAGTTGTTCCCAGTTAACTGCACTTACCTCATATTCTCTGACCTATCATACTTCTACATGACTGCCCACTCGTCATCAAAGCTAGAATAAAAATATGCAGGTCTGTTTCTTTGGGTCTTCATTTCCTTATGAAGGCTCCCACACCGTGTAAAACTTACATTAAATAAATTTGTATGCTTTTCTCCTGTTAATCTGTCTTTATCAGTTTAATTTTCAGACCCAGCCAGGGACTCCAAGAGGGTCGAGGAAAACTTTTTCTTCCCCTACAGTATAAATGCATATAATAAATAATGTGTGGTGAGATTTCTTGAAACTATGCAAATATCCTGTTCCCAAAAAAGCTTCTGCTCAATGATTTTAGCAGTTACTGATAATTCTAGTCTGAATTAATTATTACTAGAGAAGTTGTAAAATAGTGATTTTCTAATTCCATCATTTCGTCCACATTTATTAGTTGGTATTCTATATAAGAAGAGCTTGCCTTCCTCCCTTCTTTATTTATTTATTTGTGGCTTAAGTGTACCTTATTAATTTGACCTTTAAGTATCCTGTTTGAAGCTGGCTTCTGTGTCATTCAGACATGTCCTCATCCATTTTTTTTCTAGCAGTTTCTTATTTGCTGGCACAACAAAATGTTCCAGGTTTTCCTGTACTTTCCCGCTTGGGACCTGGAATGAGAATTTCTCCAAGTTCCTTTTCATGGGAAATGGTATGTAGAAACAAAGAACAAGGAACTAACTAGGTGTGCTCATTGGTGCTGGGCTTGTCACTGCTTGGAGACCTTTTCAGAAGACAGAACTATGAATTATAAATATATATTTATATCTATATGTATGTTTAATCATACATATATGTATGTTTAATCTATATGTGTTTAATCTATATGTATGTTTAATCATGTGTTCATATTGACACTTCTAATCTCAATCCAATAGTGAACTGTTCTACCTTCCCTTCCCTCACTCCATATTTATTTGTATTACTATTCTTCCACAGTGATATACAGGCTACCCTCCCCCAATACATATATACTCAGTCCTACAACACATAAAAATAATTTCAGAATGTTCCATCACTACCACTATCAACAGCAATTGTAAATGTAAAAAGTTCAAGATTTCTTTCTTGTTATCTTTAAACTGAGCCAAAAGTACAGTCAAGATACTGTGTTCAAAATAACTTGAATTATTATTTCTTTCCCTTATGTGTGATCATATCATTCACTTGATATATAGTTAGATTCATCTACCTCTGTTTTTATTCCATTTTTACTCCCAGTCTTGTAGTTTAATTTTATCTTTTGGGTATACAAAACATTAACATGGTTTCAAAGTCAAAACTATAAAGAAAGGTATCTTCAGGGTGGTATCACTCCCTTCCCTAACTCTTCTAATCCCATTCCCACACTACAGATTACCAATTTCATTTTTTCCACTTTATCCTTTCTATGTTTCCTTTTGCAAAAATAATCAGATAGATAGATAGACAGACATTCTTATTTCTCCTTCTTTCATACATAAAATGTAGCATGCTACCTATATCCTTCCATACTTTGCTTTTTGCATTAACAATATCTCTGAGAAGCACTCCATGTTAATTCATAAGGATCCTTCTGATTCTATTTTACAGCACACCACTGTGTGAGTTATACCATGACTCATTCAAATAATCTCCTACACACAGGCATTTAGGATGTTTTCAATATTTCATAAGTACAGATGATACTGCAGAGCTCTTCTTATGAGTGAAGTTTAAACATACTTTCATATGCTGAAAGACCATTTTTATATCAATTTTTGTGAACTGTCTAGGTCTTTTGTCACTTTTCTACTGGTTTTCTGGGGGGGTTTTCTCCTCAATTTGTACTTTGTAATAACTCCTCAAATCACATATGAAGAATGTTAGCTCTTTATCATAACATATCTTGCAAATGTTTTCCCCCAGCTTATCACTTGTGGTTTGACTTTATGTTTTTTGCCATGCAAAAGGATTTTTTTTTTAATTACACAGAGTCAAGTTTTATTGTATCTGAATTCTGAACTACAGAAAGGCTCTCCTTGTGCTCACTTTTTAAAGGAATTCCCTTTATTGAATACATTTAAGTGTCCCTCACTATGGTATAAAAGGGTGAAACTGAGCAGGACCCTGCAGGGCACCTGGGCACTGAAGCCTTTCCTGTCCCGTTTCTTGACTCCAGCGTCCATGACCTTCCCTGAGTTCCAAAGGGCAGATCTGAACAGTTGCTAATCTGGGAAGGGAAGGGATACAAAGACAAGGGAGGGGCAGCCAGGAAACAATAGTGCAGCCTTAGGGCAGGGTCCTGGTTCCACCTCAAGGGATACACAAAACAATGTCTTTAAGCTCTTTAAGATGTCAGCGTTCTTCATACCAGAGAAAGACCACCTGAGGCTACATTAAAGGAACCAGAGAAGTTTATCAAGAAGATTAGCTGAGACCAGATTAGAGGAGTGGAGGCCTTGCACACACCCTAATCTCATCAGCAACCCCGCCCTTGAACCATTGCTATAAAACTCATCAAATCCTCCCTGGTTGGGACACAGTTTTTCGGGGCAGGAGCCCAGTGTGTCTCCCTTTGACTGGCAAAGCAATAAAACTATTCTTTTCTACTTCACCCAAAACTCTGTCTCCAAGATTTGATTCCGCACCGATGCCCAGAGGCTGAGCTTTTGGTGTCAAGGGCTTGCTATAGGAATAAAATACTATTTGCCTATTGACTTCTGGGAAAATTCAAAGATGCATAAAGTTTGTTTCTGCAGGCCTTTCACTCCTAATGCTGTAGCTTTCATTTTCCCTAACCCCAGGTTTCCTCAGCAGGCCAGCTTCACTAGAGAGCTGTGAACTAAACCTGAATTACTAAAGAAGATACTACTCACTCATCATAACCACAGGAATCTTTCTCTAGAGCAAATAATAATTTGTAGTGCAAATCTGTTTTATAATCACCTACTTTTATAAAGCAAGGATCACCTGTATTATATTTTATTATCTCTCACTGATGGTGCATTTTCTCTTATTTTTATCATCAAATAATCCATGTTTATTATAGAAAAAAAACTACAGTTAAGTTAAAAGAAAAATTTTGGAACAGTTAACATTTTAGGACATATTACTGTATCAATATATACCTATTTAAAAACTCTATTCAGGGCTTCCCTGGTGGCACAGTGGTTGGGAGTCCGCCTGCCGATGCAGGGGACAAGGGTTCGTGCCCCGGTCCAGGAAGATCCCACATGCCGTGGAGTGGCTGGGCCTGTGAGCCATGGCCACTGAGCCTGCGCGTCCGGAGCCTGTGCTCCGCAACGGGAGAGGCCACAACAGTGAGAGGCCCGCGTACCGCAAAAAAAAAAAAAAAAAAAAAAACCAAAAAACCTCGAATAAAGACTATATTTACTATACTTCTTATTTTTATTTTCACATAATATAAAAATCTTTCCAAGTTATTGAGTCATCAACAATAGCATTTTTCGGGACTTCCCTGGTGGTCCAGTGGTTAAGTCACCTTCCAGTGCAGGGGACATGGTTTCAATCCCTGGTCGGGGAACTAACATCCCACATGCCATGGGGCAACTAAGCCCGCACACTGCAACAAAGAGCCTGTGCTGCAACGAAAGAGCCAGCGTGCTGAAACTAAGACCCAATGAAGCCAAAAATAAATAAATAAATTTTAAAAAATAAAAATTAAATTAAATTATTTAAAAATAGCATTTTTGAAGGCTACATGGTATTCCACTGTATAAAGTGTAGGGGAGAGAAGGGAAGCAAAATTCACCACCCCAAAATGTTTCTCTGGCATGAGGATTATTTCAAGCTGAAAACAATCAAGGCCCAAAAGGTTTAGGAAGAAACTATGACCTTCCTCCTAACTTCTAAAAGAATGTAGATAGAGGACCTATTCCCAGAATAGAGCTATCTCCAGAGATATCCGCAAAGAATGTAGGCTAGGCATGGTGGGGGTAGGGTCTAGAGATCAGTCCACTCTGTGTCCCATTGTCACTGCCTGGCCCAGCAAACATTTACTTACCAACCTTTTGCTTTTCCAAATCCATGTCAATGGCCTTCCTTCCCTTTGAAGTTCCAAACCACTACCCTCAACATCCTCTTTTGTCTTCAGCTGAAGATGCTGCTTAAGGTGAGGGTTTCAGTCATCCTAATGAATTACTCAATTTTCCTGGGTCTCTCCCATGTAAACATGTTATTAAACTTTTCTTTGACTTTCTCCTCTTAATCTTTCTCATTTCAATTTAATTCTTAGAACAGCCTGAAGGACCTAGAAGGGTAGAGGAAAATTTCTTCCTCCCCAACAAAAGACAGAAAACATTTAACCATGTATTTTGCACTTAGGATGTTTGGTTTTTCTTCTTAATATCATGAACAGCTCTACAACAAAATTACTTAAAGACACATGCCTTTGTGAATTTGTCAAGATATTTCTTTAAGATAAATATATAGACACAGAATTGTTGGATCAAACAGTATACAAGATTTTTTTATATACACAGCTGACTTGCCACCAGCAGTATTTGAAAATAACTGTTTCCTTCACTCACACCTCACCCACTTAGTGTAAGCATTCTCCCTAATGCTTTTTTGTCTCAATTTCTTAACACAAGACTGAACAGCAATGAAAAGCTCCACGAGAGTACAAGACGAGCAAATTCAGAACAAAATATTACTGATGCACGTCTAAAACACTGTAAAACTCCTCCAAGTCTCTGAACAATCTATTGATCTCTGAACAATTTATTGAAACATCTGAGAAACCACTTCATTCAAAGATGAAGATTTTTTTTTTTTTACTCTGCCTATACAGCTTGGTCTTTAAGACTTTAAAATCCGGTGCAACTTCCTAACAGCCCTTTCCATTTCGTAGGAGCTCAAGCTTGGTTCTGATTATAAATAAATAGGAAGGTTTCTAGCCAAGAAGCATAGACCCAAGGAAGTTGTGAGAAGAAACTTGCATGAAAGCTTCTCCCATTAGAGCTGAACTAATTAAAACTCCATGGTAATTCTCCCTCATCAGTTACTGGCTAAACACATTTGCCTTAGAAATTTTTACTTCAGGTTCTAGTCTAATGGCCCACACTTTCAAATTACACTTTTAATCGAAAAGCAACAACATGGAATTTTTCTTTTCACAACCATCTGTGCTTTCCCAAGAATATGTGACTGCTCCTGATAAATCTACTACTTTGCACACCCCAATCTTTATGTCTAGGGTTCGAAAAACTTAGGAAAATAATGCTGTTCCATAAAAACAGTATGTGATCAGAAACACCTGCTTTAAAATTCCATGTTTGGTATGTGATGCTTCTTAACAAGTGTTTATTAAACTGCATAATTTCAAAGCCTGAAGTGGTATACTGCAACGTTTTCCTGGGAGTTGATCACATTTACATATCCTTTTACACCTCCTGTGAAATTAATATTGCCTTTTGTATCTTGAACTTAGCTAATATAACTTGCCATTTCTACTTTTAATTGCTATGAGTAATATGGAGTGGACCCCCAAAGGGACCCCTGCAATGCCTACATAAGCTTTATTCTCTCGCTGTTACACTTTTTCATATGAATACATTAAATCAAGATTAATAAACCTTTGCAGAATTCACTGGTCTTGCAAAAAGGCAAGATTCATAATGGTAAAGGCTGCCCAGTGAATAAAGGAAAACTGCTCTTAAAACTGGAGCCAAAGGCCAGGGTTCACAGAGCCCTTGTCACATCCAACAGCTTGCCAGAGATCCTTCACAAGAAGGGAACATTTCCACAATTGCTCAATGTCTAAGCAAGAGTGGCTTCATCACCAAGAACCAAAACCCAGCAGGTGATAATTAGACCTCTTTCTCTCAAGGATACATCTCTGTCAAACATTAAAACCTGACCATAATTTCAGGATTCTTAAAATTCCACCTGAGGCACATGGGGGTGGAAATGGCATGATAATCAAAGAAAGTGGATGGTAGAGGCTGAGAAAAGAGGAACATCAGGAGTAGCTAAGAAGTTCCACAAAGCAAATCAAAGGCAGAAAACGGAAATCTTTGGAAATACCACATACCACACTAGACAAAGGTCACTGAAGGCCTCAAAGGATCATCCCCCACTCATCTGCCCCGTAGTGGAGGAAAAATAATTTTCTCTCTACCCTTCTGAGTTCTTGGCTGAGACCCCTATAAAATGAGATTTAAAGGAGAAAAAAATATTTAATTACATACATAGGTACAGGAATCCACAAAGATGAGACTCAAAAGGCAGCCAGAGGATTGAAGCCAATGCACCATCCTGAGCTAAAGAAAGGGATAGGGGTCTGATGCTTCAAAAACATGAAGGCAATTCACAGGAAGGTGAGAGGAGGAGATGTTTGGAAAACAAAGGTCATCTTGCCAGGCAGGTAAGTCTCTCTGGTGAAAAAGTTATCTGGCAAAAGGTATCTTCCATTCTAATGTAAATTTCCTTTAAAAATGTAGATTTCCCTTATAAAATGTAGATTTCCCTTACAATGTAGTTTTTCCCTACAAAAATGTAGATCTACAAATGTAGAATTCCCTAACTTCTACTCTGTTTTCAGAGCTTCTCCTGTGTTGCAGTTTCTTAAATGTAATCAGCTTAAAATAATCCTTATGTCAAAGAGGCATATTTTGGGGTTACCCATTCTGCTCCCGTTTACCACCCCCCCAGCAGCTGCTTTGTCTAGTTGACAATTTAGTCAAGGCCAGGAAACCTAAATGGCAATCTGAAGGAAAAGTTGGGGGCAACTTCAAGATACCTGACCACTGGGATAAATACCCCATACCCTGACAGAAAGCACTTTCTACCATGCCTTGTACAGCTCTCATTTATTCTTCTACTTGAAGTTCATCTCCAATTTTGTCAAGAAGCAGAGTAATGGGATTCAGCGCCAGGATTAGGGTGAGGCAAGTGAGACAATCACCTCAAGTACAAAACTTAAGGAGCGCTAAAAAAACAAAAAACAAAACCCCTCAGTAATCAAGATTATACTTCAGATGAGATTGGGCACATTCAGGGTGGTATGGCCATAGACCAAGATGAAACTTCAATGCAATATTTTTTTTTTTTTTTTTTTTTTTGCAGTACACAGGCCTCTCACTGTTGTGGCCTCTCCCGTTGCGGAGGACAGGCTCTGGACGCACAGGTTCAGCGGCCATGGCTCACGGGCCCAGCCACTCCGTGGCACGTGGGATCTTCCTGGACCGGAGCACGAACCTGTGTCCCCTGCATTGGCAGGTGGACTCTCAACCACTGCGCCACCAGAGAAGCCCTCAATGTAATATTTTTAAAAATCAAAATTGATGTGAAAAAATTAATGGTGAGCAAAATATCAAATTTTGAATAAAGATTAATGCCATGCTGAATCACATTTGAGCCTGCATATGCACTCCTATTTATATGTTTTCATGTATTTTGTTAATTTTTTTGGAGGACACTGAAGCCAGAATTTATTACAATGTCAATTTTGTAGCTTTAATGGGTACAAAGTATATAACATTTTCAACATTTATTTCTTTATCTTGCTTTCAATGGGGAGAATTGTCATCTTTGACATTTTCCCATTAGTAGTAATGATCTTAAATGATTTTAAATTAATTTACTTAGTTTCATTAATTTAATTAACTTCATTTTTCTTTTGCCTCGGGCTCCAATATGGCTCAGCACAGCACTGGTCTTTATTTAAAATTTTTATATTTTGTTCATCATAGATTTTTTGGGCATTTATTTGATTTTAAAAATAATATTGACCTAAAATATCTTTTCTCTTGATCACTGAGTATTTTGAGACTCTCAAATTGTGCAATGGTTGTTCCATCCAAGTCAAAGTTGAAGCTATAGACATTTCAGATACGTAACATAAATTAAAAAATGGCTCTAAACGTGGACAGGAGCACAAGATATGTTAAGTGAGAGAAGCATCCTGCAGAATAATATGTAAGTATGGGCTCATTTGTGCTTAATTTTTTAAAAAAATAACTCTAAGTCATTATATATCAAATATACACGGATGGTAATGTTACACAACTCAGGGTTGGCTGCTCGCAGCTTGAAAGCCAATACTCAAGAGACAAATGTTGATTGGAAAAGCAAGATTACTATATTCAGGAGGCCAGCAACCTGGAGAGAAGGTGGGCTCATGTCTGAAAACCAACTCCAAAGATTCTGCTCAACCATTAAAGTTTTTAAAGGGAGAAAGGGGAAGTTAATCACAGTTAATCTTTTGAGGAGGTGGTCATAGTCTTCATTATCTTTCACTGTGTGCAGACTTTCTTCTGATTGGTTGGTGGTGAGGTAACAGTGTGGTGCTCCAGGAATCTTGTGACCAGCCTGAAGTTACCACCTTCCACCTGGGCAGTGGCCTTAGTTCCAACAGAAGAACTCAAAGATATATTGTTATGGTTCCTTGAGGAGGAACCAGGACCCTGCCTCATGGCTGCACTATAGTTTCTTGACTGCTCCTCCTTTGTTTCTGCGTTCCCTGCCTTTTCTGATTAGCAACTGTCTGAATCTGCCCTTTGGAACTCAAGGAGGGTCAAGGAGGCTAAATGAAGCCTATTTCCTATAAACAAGAAAGAGGGGACATGGAAAAGATTTGTACCTCAGAGGGCCCCACAGGGTCCTGCTCCATTTCAGTAAAGGGTAAAGAATTTAGTCACTGAGGCAAGAGGTTCTCAATCATGTTACTGCAAAATAATACATTAGGTGCTCAAGTAACATGTTACTATCAATAATAACTACTAAAGCATTATTCTTTGCTCATCTTGGTATCTTTGAAATATCCCTACAACAATGTGATTCTCACTCACTTGTAGCTAGGTACATTTTTTTAATTTCAGAGAAAATGTACTGGGAATTATAAGCAACCACTGTAGATTCAAGGGAGTTCATGGGCATCTCAACAATATGTGTCACTGAGCACCATTCTGTTTTGTTTTGAGGTTTTTTTCAGTACGTGGTCAGTATCCCCTCTTTTCAATAATAGCAAACATTGTTTTGTTTGCTTTTTTAAGCAGCCTTATGCAGGTATAATTTTAAAACAGTAAAATGTGCCCCTTTTAGTGTACATTTTTATGAATTTTGATGAACACATACAGTCATATAACTGTCAACTATAAATCGGCACTTGCCATCCACCTCTACAAGGATTAAATCATATGCTGCTGCAGCTGCGGACTTTGAAAACCCTCTGAAAGGAGTTCAGGGTGGAGAGCAGAAATGAGGCATTCTGTGCTCTGGGAAAAACGCAGAACAGGTCTTCAGATAGTTAGATATTTTATGAGCCGATTTTATGAGCCCAATTCTTGTCTCTCGTATCTAGAAAAGCACTAAATTGCTTCACGGTGACGTCTGCTCGTGACTAGCAGTAACCTTCATGAGACTAGCAGAAACCTTTTGCAAAAAACATGTGCTTGATTGCATGTACTCTCCTTTCACCAAAATCACATATACACTGACCTTCCCCCCTACCTCTTTGGAGCAGTTTCTCAGAGCTATCTGAAATGCTGTCTCACAGGCTATAGTCCTCACTTTGCCCCAAATAAAACTTAACTCACAACTCTCACGTTGTGCTTTTTTTTTTAAGTCAGCATAACCAACATTAAAATGAAGATATAGAACAAACTTTAAAAGCCCATTTTTAGATGAGACTTAGAGAACAAAAACAACTTTTTAAGTTAAAAATGTAATTGGGAGAAGCAAAATAAAAACCCAGATTTGGGCCACCAAAGCCATTGAACAAGTCTAAGTGAGATAAAAGGCATGAAGCAAACACTCTGTAGAGCACAATTCAGTTATAAAAAAAAAAAAAATCATATAATTAATTTAGCAATTCTATTGCTTTACACATAACTGTGCATAATGTATCTAACTCATTAAGACACAAAGTCTAGTCATATAATATTATCACAAGGTAACAAAGTTGCACTATTTTCTAGACACCTGGATTACTAAACCAATTTTACACATTTAATTCAGCTATTTGGTGTCATAAACACATAACAAAAATTCACAGGGAAAAAAATTATTGTACATCTGGCACAAAGATGGCTCCAAGAATTGGACTTACGATGAGTAAATCATGTTTTTCTATCCTACTTCCTCCAGAGTATAAATACTCCAAATATAACTGTTTCCAAAGTAACCACGATCAAGAAAGGAGATTGCACAAAGGAGACAAGAATGAATAAGTTATATCCAGCCCTCTTTAAAGGCTGAGACTTCCCCTCAGGATAAGGAACCTGTAGTTTCTTATCCTTGGCAAGTTGGCCTATAAACCAAAAATGAGTGTCTCTTGTTTGTTCTAGCTTTGGTGCGCATCAGATTCTCCAGAGAGAGAGCCTAATTTTTAAGCCACGCGTCATCCCTGTCTAGAACTTCTTTTACTCATTCATTCATTTAGTTACTCTATGACGACCTCTATTTGCTGAGCCCTGGACTACGGATCCAAAATCTCAAACACCCCTGCCTAGGAGACAAGGAAAGATAAGGAGGCTGGAGTCTCCATCTTCCCCCTTTCCTCCCCAGCCACCAGCTTCTGTTAGCATTAATCCTGTGAGTTGTGGCAGCCCTGGAGATTCAACATGATTAGTCTTAAAATCAAGGGCAACTACTAACATCAATAATAAAAGAAGTATTAGAAGAAAACATTAATTTCTTTACAACTTCGATGTGGGGAAAGCCTTTCTGACTATGCTTCAAATCCAAATGTTAAAAAAATTAGGAAAAGATTGAAATTTTTGACTATATGAAAATTTTAAAACTCTTTTGCACAGAAAAAAAGACCCATAAGCAAAGTCAAAAAACAAACGCATGCTAGGAAAAAGCATATACAATATATATAATAGATTAAGCACCAATCACTTGTTAAAAGTTAAAGGAAAAAAGGTATTCAAAACCCCAGTTCTTTGTATGAGCAAAATAAAGGAACAAGAAGGTCACAGAAAAGGATATAGAAATGGCCTTTAAACATATGAAAATATGCTTACCTTCACTTATAATAAGAGAAAAGCAAATTAAAACTACAGTTAGAATTACAACAATTGTACTACACTGATGTAAGAGGTTAACAATAGGAAACTGGGTGTGGAGTACATAAGAACTCATACAATGTGTATTATCTTTACAACTTTTCTATAAATATAAACCTATTCTAAAATAAGACATTTATTTAAAAACAACTGCACCAAGATACTGTTTCTCACTTACCAGATTAGCAGAAGTTCAAAAGCTTGACAATATACTCTGTTGGCAAGGGTGTGGAGAAACAGTCCCTCTTTTGCATTGCTAGTGAGAATGCAAAAGGGTACAACCTGTATGAAGGGATATTTGGTATTAGCTAATAAAACTATGTATATGTTTACTCATATATCCATCTACCTATTTATCTGTATGTTTACTTAACAGCAATGTCAGTTACAGCAATTCGCTCTGAACATACACCTTCAACCATAAAGGAGAAACAATAGACACGAAGTTATTCACTATGGCCTTATTTCTAATAACAAAATACTTAACAATCTAAGCCATCCACAGGAACCACCCCAGTATATGAAAAGAAGGAATACTAGTCAGCTGTAATAAAGAATAAGGAGGATTTTTATAAAATGATATGGAAAAATTGCCAGGTTAAAAAAAAAGCAAAGTGAAAAAGAATATGTGTAGTACACTACCTTCTGCATAAGAAAGGACAGAAAGTATGTATTCGCTAGTTTTGTAATAAACACCTGAAGGATAAACTGGAAACTAATGAAAACATTTACTATGGAGGGTAGATAAGATCTGGGTTGAAAGGGTAAGCATGAAATAGGACTTTCTTGGACAACTTTTTATCTAAGTTTGGCTTTTGAACCATGTAAAGTTTTACATATTCAAATAGAAAAAGATGGAAAAAACAAAACCTAAACTTGCATGCAAACAGGAAAAGAAGTAAAAGGTATGCTATATTGATAAAAATAACCACAGAGGACAAAAAATGAATTCCAATACGTTTTGAGTCTGGTACTCTGAATGTATATTCACAGTGGAGCATTAATACAAAAAGAAATACAAATTAATCTTGAACTTTACTTAGTAGATTGGTTGTTGGAAATAGTATTGATGTAGTATTTCTGACACTATTTTCTGAATGTTATAGGATAGAGCAAATGAATCAATACATTGAACTCTTACAGTGGAATAAAGGAGATACGAATAAGGAATGAGGGAAGCTAAAGAAGAATTTTGTGATGTTGGATTTGAAATGTAGGTTATTACATATACAGTATATACATGTATATACACATAAATACATACATATATCTTAGAAGTAATGACACCAAAGTATCAATGATCCCACCTAGTAGCCAAATCTTTGTTTCTAAATTCCATTCCCCACTAAAGGGAGGCAGTGCTCTTTGAAGAAATGACTTATTCTTGATCAGGACTAGGGAAAATACAATGTAAGCTTAAAAGATCTTATTTTCTTCAAGGGCATACTCAAAACTGACAGAGACATGTCAAAAGGACACAGAAACTAGATTAGAGGGGATCCTACTGGCTAACCTGGGGACAATTTGAGCATCACTAAAGAATAAGGATCTGTTTATATAGTTATATTTAATTTGTGGAACTTCCTTGAGCTATACACATATGATTTGTGCATCTTCTGTAAGCTGACTTTACTTAATACAAAGTTTGAAAAAAAAAAAAGCTGTGATAAAAGCAGCAAAGAAAACATATATTTTATTTTAGCTGAAAGAAGTACCATACTGTATGAGTAAATTGTTCCAGCTAGGATGATAATAATCCAATCCTACTACGGATATGGGGAGGAGGAGCTCTTTTGTTACCAAAGAATATCAGCTAATACATATATAAGGCTAATACAATTAGAAGAACACCATCAGGCAAGATTCATCCATGAATAATAAAACCAATGGATGAAAAGTTCTTGGGAAACAGAATATTCACCCACTCTCAAAATATCACCTCACAGATTACTTACTAATTACAAAGCAAAAAACAAATTTCAATAAAACACATACCTTCCAAAATTTGAGGTATTTGGAGAATATTACCTTAATCAAGTGATCATATGGCATCACCAAGAATGATACAAACAAATTAGGTGCCTCTGATATGATGCAATGTGAAGTATACAATATCACCTAGGTAGTATTTTAGCCAAAAATGTTTAAACTAAATCTAATCATGAGGAAACAACTGGACAAATCCACATTCCGTGGCATTCCAAGACACTAGCTTGGAAACTTCAAAAATATTAACTCATGAAAGATAAATAAAAGCAGGAGACTACTGTAGATTAAAGAGTCCAAAGCAGTGCAACAAGTAAAGAAATGTGTAATCTGAGTGGATTTATAGAAAAGAAAATAGAAATAAGGAAAACGGGACACTACAATGTACAAGGGACATTAATGGGGACATTTGACTATATTTGATAACACAGTATTTAAATTTCTTGGGTGTGATAATGGTATTATGGTTACACATTGATCTTAGGAGATACAAGGTTAAATGTCAGGTAGAAATACAATGTCCACAGCTGAATTGCAATTAGTTTTTCAAAAGTATATAAATGAGAAAAGAAAGCAAATGAACAAAAGTGCCAAAATATTAATGAATAACTGAATTCCTGTGAAAGGTATTTGGGTATCTGTTGTTCTCTTAATTTTTCTTAAGTTTTAATATTTTCAAAGTAAAAAGTTGGGAGGGAAATAATTGGGATAGACTGTAAAAAAAAAAAAAATCAGGGACAACTAGCATTTTCTAAATGCTTGCTATGTGTCAGGCCCTATTCATAAGGGGATTTCAATAATAACTCATTTAATCCTCATAATTCTATGTGATTGATAATAATGCTTCTACAGATGAGGAAATTGAATACTATAGAGAGAAAATAACTTGCCCAAGCTAGTAATCAGAGTAGTTAGGATTCGAACCTAAGAAATTTAGATTCAGAGTTCATTATCATAGACACAATATTTTTCTGCCCTTCAAATAAATAATAAATCAGATTATTGAAACATACTTATTGAATAATATGAAATAATATGATTAGTAGAACAAATATATAATCACATCAGCCTAATGATTATACCTATCTGATATTTCCTACATGCCCAACACAGAATTCTGGAGGGTTCAATTGGTTCTGATTAGTTCTCTTTCCTATGCTGGAAAATAAGACCAGCAATAACTGGAGGCCAATGAAAATCCTGGGGTGGGGTGGAGGGTTGATTTTTATTACCATAGTATCTTCAGTTATGGGTATTATTTTTAAAACAGAGAATATAGAGAAAGTTAAAGAATCAATATTTATAACTAGTATGTTTAAAAAAATAAAAGAAAAAGGAACAAAAGTACAGGTGCTTTGAGGTTTGGATTATGATAAAAATGCCATTATAAAGCAATCCATTTCCCCAGATGGTAGCAGCTAAAGACCCTAACACATCATTAGTCAGTTAATCAGCTTTCTCTCACAATGACTCAATGGGGTGCCTTCTTTAACTCAATACAGTAACCAGCTCACCAACAGTATCTAAAAAAGAGAAAAGTTACAAGAATAAAAAAATTGACACAAAAAGCTATGGAGAAGAGAGACTGAAACAGACAAAAGCGGTTGTACTATAAAAGAAAGTGAGAAATGGAAAGGGAAATGTCAGGAATCAAAGGTTAAAAGAGAAAAGATCAGGATTAAAAAAGAAAAAAAGATATTCAAGTCTCTTATAAAAGAAAAGGGACAAGTCGGGAGATAAAAATCATGACCAGAGTTGAAGCCTGAAAACACAAGGCAACAGACAAAAAGAAGTGGTATTAGCAGTGCCATTCACTCACTCATTTACTCATTCATTTAACATCTAGAATACAGAAGGTACTTTGTGGACCTTTGAGAGACACAAAAATGATAAGCAGGGACCCCGGCCCTCAAAGAGCCTAGCTGCTCAAGATATTCTTATTTTTCCATGTTCCTATTTTTTAAATGTGATTTTAATTATTGATGCCATACCTTAGTTAACTGTGGTAGTTAATTTTATATCTCAACTTGACTGGAACACAGGGTGCCCAGATTAAACATTATTTCTAGGTGTGTTTTTGAGGGTGTTTCTAGATAAGATTAGCATTTGAATATGTTGACTCAGTAAACGAGATTGTCTTCCCCAATGTGGGTGGGCATCATCCAATCCAGTGAGGGCCTGAATAGAACAAAAAGAGAGAAAAGGGGAATGCATCCTCTCTGCCTGACTGATTAAGCTGGGACATCAGTCTTCTCCTGCCATCAACTGTGACTTGCACCATCCGCCTTCTGGTTCTTAAAACTACACCACTAGCATTCCTGGATCTCCAGCTTATAGATGGCAGATTGTGCAACTTCTCAGCCTCCATAATCCTATAAACCAATTCCTATATATAAAAAGTATATTTATTTATTCTTATATAAATAAACACACACACACAGGTAACCAGCTTTTGGCAGGAAAGAGCACTTTGCAGGAGGTCCCTTTTGTCTTGTCACTTTAGCAAAGCTATATTGCAGGGGTCCCCAACCCCGTGGGCCGTGGTACATGGCCTGTTAGGAAGCAGGCTGCACAGCAGGAGGTGAGCAGTGGGCGAGCGAACGAAGCTTCATCTGCCACTCTCCATTACTGCCTGAACCATTCCACTCCCCCACCCCGGTCCGTGGAAAAACTGTCTTCCACAAAATCAGTCCCTGGTGCCAAAAAGGTTGGGGACCACTGCTATATTGTAACTAAACTTAAGCCAGGCACTATTCATCTCTGGCCCAAGCACACTTTCAAATCTTTTGATCACACAATACCTTGCCTAACCTGTTGGTTCTTTCCTTAGATCAAAGAAATAGAAATGAAGAATAAGTAATTAACAGATAACTAAATCTCTTCCCTAGCTTCCCCTTCAGCAATCTTGTGAACAAAATAGCATCTAAAGAAAGATCACAAGAAGTCGACAAGCCTGCACGTAGTGGAAAATGGCAATGAGTCTGATCCCCTATCTCAATGATTAACAGATTTTTTCTCCTTTTCTCTTTAAAAACTTTCATGGCTGAGCAGAGTCTTCAGAGTTGGTTTTGGGACACAAGTCTACCTTCTCCCCAGATTGCCAGCTTTCTGATTAAAAACAACTTTTTCCATTTCTACCAATACTTGCCTCTTGAGTATTGATTTTCAAGCAGCGAGCAGCTGGACCTGAGTTCGGTAACACACACACACACACACACACACACACACACACACATAAATACCTCCTATTGGTTCTGTTTTTCAGAAGAACCTTAAAACACTAATATTCTCATACTCAGCACGTACTTCCAAATATTACAGCAGTTACATCATCCATAAAAGAGGGTACTTTTTAATGGCAACTGCTGTACTGAAGGAGTTTATTACGAAAGGAGATGTGTTCACATTTCTGATATACTGATAGTATCATCATTAATTAAAGCAGCATCATAAAGTGGTGCTATGATGTATAGATACATTCAACTTTGGAAACATATCATCCATTTTCTTTTCATTATCTTATTCCAGAAAGGTGAACATAGGCAAAGGACAAGGAAATCTAAAGGAAGCAGAAAGACAGATAAGGAGTTTAGGAATCAAGTTTTCATTTTCTTTGTAATTTTCCACAGGACTTCTATGAAAAAAAGCAATACTGACCAATGGAGTATTTTTCATATTGTGTCTGAGAATGAATGCTGGGTAAAGGAAGATACAACGAGGGAGAGGCTCTCAACCAGATATTCTTTCCCAGTATCTCACATGCAGAAAACACCTAAGTAAGGTTTACTTGAAAGAAAATCAGAAATTGACCTCCCAGCCTGCCTGTGTATGGTTTCTGCTCTTACTAAGGTCAGCTTAATCCCTGAAGAGAGATGAAAATTCAAGTTTAAATGGGTGTTTCATACATCCAATTTAGAGGACCCACCTCTACCCCCCAGGTCAACAAAAGAGGGTGAAGAGCATGGAAGTAAACACCCATTATTTAGACTGATCAACATCTGACTCCCTTAGGGCACTGCGCCTCCCCCAACTCATTGTTTTCTCCTGGGATCTCAACTGAGGTGTCTCATCTCCCTTACCAGAGGTAGGAATGTGACTCAAGCTAACCAATCTGAGTCTTCTGGGGGGATTTATATGAATCAGCTGTAGGAGAAAGGCACTTCTGAGAACGTGGGTAGTATTAAAAAAAAAAACAAAGAAGAAGAAAACAGGCCCAGAATGGAGTCACTTGCGCTAAGCCCCATGTCAACAAATCAAGAGTTAATACCTAATCTAATTGTAGTTTCAGCCTCTCCTAGAAATGTAATCTTAACCAGTCAGTCTGAAATTTCCTGGCCAGCACTGGTGAGATAATCCATCTGATGAAACTCTGCCATCCCCCAAGAAGGTAACTTTGCCTGAAACAATCCTTTCTTTTATTTATGACTTTCTTGTCCCACCCCCTTTCTGCCCTTTCCTTGTCTGAAGCTCTTTGGAGCCCTTTTCTACCTACTAGACGGGATGCTGCCTGATTCATGAATCGCTGAATAAAGCCAATTAGATCTTCAAATTCACTCAGTTGAATTTTGTTTTTTAATAGTAGTTAAATTCACACCACCACAAGGACTTAGACTGAAGGAAAATTAAGAGCATGTAGAGAAGAAATGGGCTATGAGATGGGGAGGAGCAGATTCACCATGAAGCTATTGCAACTTAAGTTTCCAGATCCTTTTAGAGCAATGTGGTCATTTATGATCTTTTAATAAAGAAGCTTCTCCAAACTGTGTAAACTTTAGGCTACACAAAACCTAGATTCACCCCTGGAAGAAACAGTTTTGAATATACAATGAAGCACCTATAGCCATCCATGACAAAAGTCAGGTTCATCCCACTGGAAACTGCAATTATGTGAGCCAAAATTTCCATTTTCATTTCTCTTCAGATATCCTGAATTCAGTTTTACCCACTTGCAACTGAAGGGTAGCAGAATATGTCACCCCAAAATATGACTCTTCGGCGTAAGGATTATTTTGAGCCAATTATTGTAAGAAACAGCAGACACAGGAGAAGCTCTGAAAATAGAGTAGAACTTGCCCTTTTGTAAGAGACATTTACATTTATAAAGGAAAACTCCATTAGTAAGTGTCTCCCTCTCTGTACCAGGAAGAGAAGGATGACTCTAAATCACAAGAGAATCTTATCAATGGAGAAGGCATTAAATCTACAGAACAAATCTTACCTTGGTTTACCACGCTCTTCCTAGTAAACTCCCATAACTACCTACCCCAACCCTCCTTATCTTTCTTTTGTCTTTAGCTGAAGATGGTATTTAAGGTAGTAGATGCACCATCTCAGGGAGTTACTCAGTTTTTCTGGGTATCTCCCATGTATACAGGAAGTATACAGGTTAATAAATTTCCATTTGTTTTTCTCCTATTAATCTTTTATTACTGGGAGGTTTGGGGTGGTCTCAGCCAAGAATTCAGAAGGGCAGAGGGGAAATTATTTTTCCTCCTCTACATAACCAAAAGAATTTGGAGAATTTACGAAAACAATAAACTTAACTTCCTCTCAGGAAAATAGTATGAATCAATACTACTTTCAACTTTCAAAAATATATATTATAAGCTATTACTTTGCTTTTGTCCAAATTTCAGAATGTTGCTAACAGAAAGTTCCCACATCAGATTTAAGCAATTTTAATAAAACAAACCATAGGACAACCTTTACAGATTTTTCAAAGATATTTTTCCTTTAATTAATTAGTAATAAATGAAAAAAGAAAGATTAAGCTGACACTACAAAAAAGTCTCATCTGATAATAACCTTTTGGGACTTCCCTGGTGGAGCAGTGATTAAGAGTCCTTCTGCCAATTCAGGGGACACGGGTTCATGCCCTGGTCCGGGAAGATCCCACATGCTGCAGAGCTACTAAGCCCGTGCACCACAACTACTGAGCCTGCGCTCTACAGCCCACGCAACACAACTACTGAAGCCCACGTGCCTAGAGTCCGTGCTCCGCAACAAGAGAAGTTACCGCAATGAGAAGCCCATGCACCTCAACGAAGAGTAGCCCCTGCTCGCCACAACTAGAGAAAGCCCGTGCTCAGCAACGAAGACCCAACGCAGCCCAAAATAAATAAATTAATTAAAATAATGATAATAATAAGTATAACCTTTTTATGCTGTGTTTACCAAATGTGTTTTTATTTCTGCATTGCACAGAGTACTTATTTTCTACTGAGTGTTCCATTTAAATTCTCCTCTCTTGGCCAATCCACATGACTGCTAAGGAATCCATTCTTAATACTATATGTGTCAAACCCCTACCAGCAGTGCTTTGTCACCCACAGTCTCCTTGAAACAAATTACATTAGATATCTAAGACTGTTGGAAATCTGCAAGAAAAGCATCTTCAGAAATGTTTCACTTAAGCAAGCCTCTGCCTTCTTGGGATTTTTCTTTGAAGAAGATAATTTAGAAAGTGGTAAAATTTAATGGAGGATATTCCACACTTTTCTGAATAGCAACATGCAAACTAATAAAGGTCCAGAGAGTTCTTCCACGTAGTTCCAAGGAAATAAAATGTGCTTCTTATTAAATACTTCTCAAAAGGTACTTAAAATACTACACTTGTTGGAAAAATTAGATATTTATCTTAAAAGAAACATGAAATATTTCATGTCCAAAAGATCAGGAAATCAATCGAAAGGGACCATTTGTCTTGTAAATGATTCATTCACAATGACAAAGAAAATCACTGTTGTACCAGGAAGTGACCAGCTCATTTGAAGAACAGCAGGCAGTGGGAGAAACATGGATTTTGTGATTTTGAAGAAAATCACTGTTACTTCCAAGCAATGATTCAAGTCCCAATCAAGTCCTGTCATCACCACCCCCATGCACTTTGCCTCTTCACCTAAAGAAGACAATAAAATTTGTACTGACCCCACCAAAATGTGTGCAGCCAAATGATCTCAGTTTAAAGAACTCTGTATACACACACACACACACACACACACACTCTCACACACACACTCTCTCACACACACCCCTCCATCACCACCATCATGTTGGAGAACAGCCACCTCAGCAGTAAAGAGATTTGAGAGCTAAGTAAACCTTCTGGCCAGAGGTCCTGGTGTCCTGGTGTCTTCATCTAATCCCAAGTCACTATGGAGTAGGTCCCTGCAGGGCACTGGCTTTGGTGCCACTGCCATTTCCAGCACTGCCAGTTCCTTTAACCCTCAAGACAGCAGAGAAGAGGCATTCAAACCGATGAGTAAAGAGATGTCCTGGCCGTCTAATTTCAAAGTAGGTCATATCAGAGTCTTTTATGGTTTTTAGAAGTATGTTATTGCTACTCTGATGAAAACCTAAAAGAGTAGTAGCTTCTGTCTGATAAATGCCATAGAGGGGGAAACAGTAAGTCTAAAGCAAAGGGAGGGGGGTGAAATTATTTTGCTGCAATAGGCAACACAGTGAAAACAAGAGACTATTGAAGTTTAAACAAATTAACTATATTTATTCTGGTAAAGACTTTCCTCATATCAGCACTTTAAATACCACTGTAAAATGCTGACAATAATTATGTGAATGTTGCTACAAAAAATTAAATTTCCCAACTAATGTGTTTCAAAGGTGTTTCCGCTCCTGCCTGACACACACATACAGACAGACAGACAGACACACACACACACACACACACACAACACGTGCGCATGCGCAAGAACATTTTGGGTATCTCTGTTAGGATTTCCCAAAGTCAACTATACTGTACGGAAGGAAAATATCTATACTCCTACTACTACCACCATTACTACCAAGAAACAAGTCCAAAAAGAAAGAATGTGAGCCACAATACACTAACCTGAGGCCTGTGCTAGGCTTCTAGTTGGAAGCAGTGTGGCAGAGCAGTTATCAACCTGAACTTTGGAGTCACATCATACAGAACTGAATCCTATCTTAGTCATTGGGTGACTAGGGCTAGTAACTAAACCTCCCTGAACCCCAGTTTCCTCATCTGCAAAATGGTGACAGTCATGTATGTTATAGGAATTAAATGATGAAATGTATATAAAGCACTTAGTACAGATTCTGGCTCACAACAAAGCACCTGTGTAGAGTAATTGCTATCATTATTACCATTATCAACAATTGTCACAGAGCATGCTTCTTGGTTAAACAGACACGAAGCTTAGGGGAATAAAGTCACTCTCAGGAAAGTTAAGACTTTAAGAAAATAGAACTTGCGTAGTACTTTGGTTAAAATGCACATTTGTCTGACTTTATATTTTTGGAATTGGCATGTCTATTGGGCAGCTGATACAGCCTGTGCAGGATCTGCAATCTCAACAGAAAGGCAAGTATAACCTTCCTGGTTGTAATAAGCAACTTGTTAATCTTTGGATGAATGGACTTCCCTGCTTTGACCTTTTCTACTCAAAATGTGGCCCACAGACCAGAACATCAGCATCACCAGGGAACTTCTTAGAAATGCAAAATCTCAGGCCCCACCCCTAATCTACTGAATCAGAATTTTAACAAGAACCCTAGGTGATTTGTATGCACATTAAAGCTCAAAAAGCACTACTGTAGACCACAAAATTTAATATACAACTTAACCCATTTTGGATGTGTTTCTGTAATCTTTGCTAAACCACTCCAAAACTAGTGACTTAAAACAGTAAGAATAACAACCATTTATTTGTCCTACATCTTCAGTTTGGGCAGTCCTTAGTGGGACAACTCATCTCTCTGCTCCGCATAACGTTGACTGGGGCAGTCCAGCTGGGACTGCAAGATCCAAGTTGGCTTCCCTTCCCTCCATGCCCCTCGGCTGATATGACTGGGACAGCTGGGGGCTGGGTGGGCCTCTCTCCATATCTTCATAATTCTCTATGAACCCTCTCCCAATGACCTCCCTCTTGCTGCATAACCAGACTTCTTAAAGCGACGGCACAGGGCTCTAAAGAGTGTTTATCTCCAGACAACCTAAAGTCTAGCTGGACTCAGAACTGACACAGTGTTATTTCTGCCATTTTCTATTGGCCAAAAAAAGTCAAAAGGTCAACCAAAACTCACGGGGAGGGAAAGAGGACTTTATCTCCTTACAGGAGAAGAGACATGCACAGACAGAAATGGAAGAATTTGTTGCAACCATCTTCTCAGACCAGTTACGTATGACAGGGTGTCCGTTCCTTTTTCATTTCCTTTCTCTCCCGGTTCTTGTGATTGGTACAAAATATCCACTTCATTTCGATTACATGATTATATACATGCCCCCATTGGGAGCATAAGGAATTTTAAGGCCTGATATCTCCCCTCAAGGATCTTGTTATAATAAAATTGGTGAAATAAGGCATGTATATCTTAAAATTTTAATAACAATAAAATGCTGTAATAATAAAATATTTAAGTAGCAGTACCAGATAATAATAGAAGTGACGGCCTAAGGCTGTGAACCATTCATTTAATTAATTGTGTACACAGTAGCCACTTTGAGTGTTCAGGGAAGAGCATGGAAGTGGAGAAAAAGGGACCATGGAAGAGGAGGGATGTATAGCCTGAGCTGAGGAAGATTTGCAAAGGAAGAATTAGACGGATTTCCAAAAAAAAAAAAAAAGGCCCAATGAAACATACTTGAAGGATAACAGAACCAAGGAGCCAAGGGAATGGGGTCATGGGGACACAAAGCCATGAATGAGTGTCTCTGCATGTTCTTTCTTGAGTGATGATTATAAATTCAATGTTCCTGAAAGAATTTCTTGCCTCATAACGTCCACCTTTATGCTTCCCCTTAGATATGTTCATATGCCATTTATGGAATTCCCAACAGCAATGTAACCTTGTATTAATAATGAAGGGCTTTTACTAACCTTATACATTTTGCTATACCTTGTTGGGGGGTGGGGAGGGAGGACAAACAAACAGAAATGTGGGCATGTCAAATGGTAGCTTGTAAACTTCACTATTCATTGTATAGAAATTAGCACTTCTGGTATTGTTAAGCAGCAACGTGTAAAGTTCACTCTCCCTTAGAAAATAAAAATGGAATGAAAGGTACTGCTTAGAAGAAGCATAAATTTCAATCTCCACTGCAGGAAAATAAGCTCTGATTACGCTATATAGTTCATACACCTCAATGTGCCAGACACTTGTTTTATTATACATTCATGTATAATCAGCTGGTTTTCCAGCAACAGAGAATGAAATTTACAAGTTGTTGTTTAACTTTCTTTGAAATGTATTTTTCTTCCTTCTCCTTTTTCCTCCTCCATACCCCCAAAACATAATATGAGCAACGGGGTTTCTGAATGTTACCACTCATTAATTCCTTTTATAACAATGATTAAGATAATTTTAAACATTGTTCTTGGGCTTTATGCTATCACATATAATAGAGAATGACATAGTTTTGGGTCATACATTTCAAACAATAGCTTTTTAACTTGTTGGGGGTAGAGAGAGCTTTTTAAAAGTTAATAATAAGCATCATTAATAGCCTTTAATTTCTATTTGTTGTTGAAAAGGACCAGGCCTCTGACCCCAGAAGCTCCTCAAAATTTTCACAAATGCACCCATCAGAAATTCAGAACCAGTGCATTTGAATGATTTTACTATTTATTCAAACAAGTTTCTTTTTCTTGTTTCTTTTCTTTTTTTTTTCTGACTTTATCTTACAGTTCTAGAGGCCAAGTACAAAACTCAGGGTGTGGGTGGGCAGGGCTCGTTCCTTCTGTGGCTCCAGGGAGAATCTGTTCCTTGGCTCGCGGCTTCTGCTGGCACCTTCCAATCTCAGATTCTCCATCTGCCTCCCTCTTATGGGGACCCTGTGTGACACCCGGCCCACCAAGATACTCCAGAACCACCTCAGGATCCCACGTGGACACCTGGGAGGGTTATTCCGCCAACCACACTACCTCTCCCCCACCCCACTTCCCTGCACCCTGTATACGCGGGGGGCCTCCACCACACTAATCAGAGGCCCTCAAGCCCAGCAGCCAGAGCCCTGACCTACATGGGGACTTAGGACAGGGAAAGCAAAGTGTGTCGTGTTCCTAAAGAAAGTAAGACACAGGCCCGGCAGCCCATCTGTGTTGGCACCTGTCCGCCGGGCTCACAGCGCCTCCTCAGCACGGGCAAGGTGGGCCAGCCATGCCAAGACGCCTGCCAGGTCAGCAGCCTTGCCCAGATTGACGTAGGTGTCCATGTGGATGCGGTGGAGGCTGAGCCAGTCGGACAGCAGCAGCTCAGAGAGGAGGTGCACGTGCTTCTCCATCTCCCAGGGGCTCATGGCCGTGCGGCAGCTGCCCACCATCCTGGCGCAGGCCATCTCCATGCTGAGCGCTGGCTTGTGCTCTAACCCGAAGATGCTGCGCAGCACGCAGGTCACCTCAGGCAGCCACTCAAGCCCCTGCAGCCACTGCTCCTGTTCCGGGCGCCAGGTCATCTGCGCCAGCTGCTTCTGCGCCTCCTGGGCCAGATCCGCTCCAGCAGGGCCTGGGAAACCCCCTTCAGGGCGGCAGGCGGCGTGGCGGCGGGGTGGCTGGCAGTGCCGGGCTGGGGGACCGGGGGCTCCTAGGCTCGGCCGTGAGCTGGGCCAGGTCACTCAGAGCCTTCTCCATCCTGGGTGACACCAGGTCATAGGCTCAGAGCGGTTGTACAGCATGACCACGATGGTGTCCATGTTGCAGAACATCTCGGCCAGCACCTGGTACTTGTAGGGCAGCACAAGGCCCGGGGGCCCCGGCTGGGCCAGGACGAGGAAGCGCTGATAGGCATCCGCTCACCACATAGCCCCGCTGGATGCCCCTTGTCCTCCGGTGCTCTAGGTTCCCCAGCATTCTTCTGTGCACTTGCCTTCAGCTCCTGGACCCGTGCCCCCCAGCTCCTGTGCCCACTGCAGGCAAGACTTGAGCTCAGAAAGGGTGACCTTTGAAGGGACCTTGTGTCCTCCTGGGCTGCCAGGCAGGGTCGCTGACCAGCTGAGAGGGTGGCCTTTGTCTTCTTGCTTTGGGGAGAAGAGTGCTCTAGGGAGCCAGGGACAGCTGGGGAACTAGGGCCAGAGACTGCGTTGGCCAGCAGCCGCAGCCTCCTGTGCGGGGGCGGAGCAGGCTCATCGCGCTGGGGCTCGGCGGGTTGGGCGTGCTTGCCGCTGCTGCCCAAACGGGGCCGGGGCGCGGGGCTCAGGGTGCACCAGACCAGCTTGGTGCATCTAAGAGATGGTATGCAGATCTTCAGGAAGACCCTGATGGGCAAGACCATCACCCTGGAGGTGGAGTCCAGTGACACCATCAAGAATGTGAAGGCCAAGATCCAGGATAAAGAAGGCATCCCCTCTGACCAGCAGACGCTCATCTTTGCAGGCGAACAGCTGGAAGATGGCTGCACTATTTCTGATTACAACATCCAGAAAGAGTCTACCCTGCACCTGGTCCTTCGTCTAAGGGGTGGCTGTTAATTATTCAGTCTCGCATTCATAATGCCCAATGATGGCATCACTCTGCACATGGGGCTGCACCGTGGCGGGAGCAGCGAGACCCCAGCGGTGGGACCACGAGCAGAAGTGGAGACGCGTTTTCCGCTGATTTTCTCGCCATGCCCTGGTCCCGCCTCCATTGTGGGCGGAAACCATTGGCGCAAACAAGTTTCTAAATAGTTCTCCTGGATAGGAAGGACCCGAACCTTGGAAGAAAGTGGTAGAGCTATATTCTGTAGAGTCATGGCAAGCAGTAAAGGAATAAGGGGAGTTGCCACCTCATTACTAAAAGTGTCAGTGCAATGATATTCTAATAAAAGGTGTTCTAACAGAAATTATAAAAAAACTCTCAAAAGAGAAGTCAGGTGCAATACAGCAGAGAATCAAGCAAAGACATCTTTATGTAAGGGGGGAGTAAAAACATACAAATATACCACCCCTATAATTTTCTTAACTTATAATTTTTGAATAGATGATACATACAAGAAGTAATTAATTGAAATAATACCAAAGTAGCAATGTACATTGAAAAATGTCTTCTGACCCATGCTTTTAAAAATCTCTTATGCAGTCTTCAACATATGTATATATAAATATATATACATATACTTGACACTTCTATCACCACAAATAATAGCATATTCTAACCCTTCTTTCACTTAGAGATGGTTCTATATAGATACAGGCTTTATAAAGGCTTAATTATATTACAGTGCATAAATATTCCATAATTTATTCACCTAATCTATTTCTTGGACATTTAGACTATTTTAAATCATTTGCTATTAAACAAAATGCCATGACGAATATTTTAGTACAGAGATTTTTGTGCATCTAGTGACTATATTTCTAAAATAAATTACTAGAAATGAAACTGCTAGGTCAAAGGGTTGTGTGCATTTTATTTTGATAGTTATGGCCAAATAGCTTTCCAAAGACAATATACCAATTTATACTTCCATTCATGATACCAATATATCTTGCATTGAAGGAATTCCAAAATATCCGAAAGTTCACCATCATTTTTCTGCCAATTGATCCATTCCCTCTGAAATGGGGGTTGGGGGTAAATATCATCTACTTTTGCTTATAAGTATAGGCAGGTTATAATTATTATTATCCAAGATTCAAGGCTATATCATTACCTACTGCACCACTCTGTCCTCGCTGTGCTATAATTCTAACTGGTCATACAGATCTTTAATTTGCAGATCTCCTCAGAATACAGATTATCTGCATTCTGCAGACATCTGCAAAAAGCCATCCACAAGTGCATATTTCATGGCTGAATATTTTTACATAACATCAGCTAGAGCCCATCATTCCAGTATTCTCGCCACGTGTCACAACCTGCTCTATTATATCAATAAGCAGCTTCAATTAGTCATTTTCTCCCCATGGTGACGACAGCTATAATAGCGTGCAGTGGTCTGATGAAGTTTGTAATACAAAGTACAGATGGGGATATTAGAAGGAAGAGGATACAAAATTAGAATAGCATAAAAAAATTCTGCCTCTCAAATAGTCATTTGGGAAATGACACAGTATTCAAGAACGAATACAAAAATGCAATTACTTTTGAAAAAGATGGATAAATAAATTCACCACGGGAACACATTCTTGCCCCGGATAGAACTCTGGTTTTTATTGGCTAATTAGTCATTAAGTGTTATTCCCAAAGCAAGTATAAATAAAAGAATATTTGGTAAATTGAAAAAAACTTGCCTTAAATAGAATTATAAGATGAAAATAAATACCAACGGAGAACGCTGCTTTGAAAGCGTTGTACAGTAGTAAATAAATTAGAAGGCATAAACACAGTTGGCTCTCCTCTCAGAATTCTTCCTAATCCTTCCAGTTCTCACCTTGTCCACTACTATCACTGGGCTCCAAGCCACCCCTACCAGACCTGGCATAGAGCCATGTCTTCCTAACTGACCACCTTTTCAGCCTCTCTCTTGTCCTTTTCAGCCTCTTCTATTCAGAGCAGCTGAAACTATTACTTTTTAAAAATATAAATCAGATCATGTTATGTCTTTCCTTTCAGTCTTCCTGTAGTTCCTCTTACAATAAAAATCTAAAAGCTTCACCATGGCTGAAAAGGTCCTATGCAATCCAGTCCTGCCACCTCTTCAGTGACATGTCCCACTGCTCCCTTCTCATCCCCACACTGGCCTCCAACAAGCACAGTCCCAACTCAGATCCTCAGGCCTTACTATTGCTTCTAGCTAGGATGCTTGTCCCTCAAATATTCATATGTACCCCCTCCTCTTAACTTTAATCACATTTGTCCTCAAATGTCACCTCATCAGAGAGGTATTCTTTGACTACCAAATCTAAAAAGCAACCCAAAGCTCTAACAATACATGCTGATTTATGCTCCATACACCACTTACTCCACTTTACATTACATTATAATATGCATATGTGTATAAATTTATTATCTTTATCGCCTTCTAGAATATAATTTCTATGAAGGCAAGAAGGAGCAAAAATACAAGTTGTGCATCCCAACCGGACACAAAACCATACTGTGATTGTGAATTATATCCATAGTTGTTAAAACATCATTTAACTTACTTTGGGTCAAATTCATTCAACACAGCAAACATTTAATGAACTTCTAATTATATATGGGGCTATTATATATTCTGTTTATAATATGCCTTATATTACATAATATGTATTATATATATTATGTATATGTAAATATATTATATATAATATATAAATAATATATAATTTAATAATATATAAATATTATATAATGTAATACATATTATAAACAGAATATATATTATATAATGAACATTTAATTAATATGGGGTTCCAGAAGCACAGGTCCCAGTGTCTATTCCTGGAGACAAAACTTTACAGTGTTTAGGAGACAAGACACAAAATATGAGCTATTGAAATACCAGGTCAAAACATTAACAATCAGGGCTTCCCTGGTGGCACAGTGGTTGAGAGTCCACCTGCCGATGCAGGGGACTCAGGTTCGTGCCCCAGTCCGGGAAGATCCCACAGCCGGCGGAGCAGCTGGGCCCGTGAGCCATGGCCGCTGAGCCTGCGCGTCCAGAGCCTGTGCTCCGCAATGGGAGAGGCCACAACAGTGAGAGGCCCGCGTACCGCAAAAAACAAAAACAAACAAACAAACAAAAATTAACAATCAGAAGCCAACATAAGTAGGGCAGATAATAAATGTCAGGAAGTTTGGACCAGAGACTTGTGTAGGCTAAGAGGGTGAAGGAAAGTTTCAAAAAGAAAGATGGAGAGGATCAGGAAAAGGAAACTAGAAGGAGGAAAGCATTCTGGTTAAGCTCACAGCATAGGGAAAAACAGATTATAACGGTAATCCTCCGACTTCAGGGCACGTAACCCTGGTGCTAGACGGTCACTGACAGGACAAAACAAAGACTAATAAAGTTATGTCCCTTTCAATTCTCTTTCAATCTTTCTAATTCATCCAATGAGAAATATTAATTAGTGCTAACATGTCAAGACAACCCTCAGAATGGCAGAAAATATTTGCAAATGAAGCAACTGACAAAGGATTAATCTCCAAAATTTACAAGCAGCTCATGCAGCTCAATAACAAAAAAGCAAACAACCCAATCCAAAAATGGGCAGAAGACCTAAATAGACATTTCTCCACAGAAGATATACAGGCTGCCAACAAACACATGAAAGGATGCTCAACATCTTTACTCATTAGAGAAATGCAAATCAAAACTACAATGAGATATCATCTCACACCAGTCAGAATGGCCATCATCAAAAAATCTAGAAACAATAAATGCTGGAGAGGGTGTGGAAAAAAGGGACACTCTTGCACTGCTGGTGGGAATGTGAATTGGTACAGCCACTATGGAGAACGGTATGGAGGTTCCTTAAAAAACTACAAATAGAACTACCATCTGACCCAGCAATCCCACTACTGGGCATATACCCTGAGAAAACTATAATTCAAAAAGAGTCATGTACCAAAATGTTCATAGCAGCCCTATTTACAATAGCCCGGAGATGGAAACAACCTAAGTGTCCATCATCGGATGAATGGATAAAGAAGATGTGGCACATATATACAAGGAATATTACTCAGCCATAAAAAGAAACGAAATTGAGCTATTTGTAATTAGGTGGATGGACCTAGAGTCTGTCATACAGAGTGAAGTAAGTCAGAAAGAGAAAGACAAATACTGTATGCTGACACATATATATGGAATTTAAGAAAAAAAATGTCATGAAGAACATAGGGGTAAGACAGGAATAAAGACACAGACCTACTAGAGAATGGACTTGAGGATATGGGGAGGGGGAAGGGTAAGCTGTGACAAAGCGAAAGAGAGGCATGGACATATATACACTACCAAACGTAAGGTAGATAGCTAGTGGGAAGCAGCCGCATAGCACAGGGAGATCAGCTCGGTGCTTTGTGACCACCTGGAGGGGTGGGATAGGGAGGGTGGGAGGGAGACACAAAAGGGAGGGGATATGGGAACATATGTATATGTATAACTGATTAAGTTTGTTATAAAGCAGAAAAAAAAAAGAGAGAAAACACAAATAATACCAGGAATGAGAGAAGACATCACTATAGCATCTATGGATATTGAAAAGATAATGAGATATTATGAATTCATTTTAATGCTAATAAATGTGGTAGTTTAGATGAACTAGATAAATTTATTGAAAGATATAACTTAGCAAAACTAACACAAGAAATACAAAATCTGAATAGCTACGTATCTGTTAAGGAAATTGAATTAATAATAAAATGCTTTCACACAAAGGAAAAAAAAAAAAAACCTTCCTAACACTTGGCTAACATGAGTAGCATCATTTTATTTTTGTTATATTCCCCTTTAAAGTTTCATTCCCTTATTTATTGTAACGGATTTTATTTTCCATTTATGGAACACTATGTGAGTTTCCTTATATATAAACTCATTTAAATAAGTAAAAGGAGTTATTTTAAAGCCAGATGTTAAACCAATCCTGGACCAGGTGGCTGGGGCACTACCTGCCCAGACACAGCAGAGCCCAGCTTTAAAGTAAGCAAAGGATGCTCAGCGGAGAAAAGCAGAAAGGGAAACTCTTGTCAAAATGCAAGAGGCCTCATGGCAGGCTAAAGATTTTAGAAAATATTATGTAGGCCTGTTTCTCAACTGGCTACAAATTCCTTGGAAACATGCCCTTTGCACAAGAGTGTGGCATGCCTCTCATTTTTAAGACTGCATGAACTATGACAATCGTCAATTCCATTATAAAAAGTTAAAGATAAAGTAGAAAAAAGCTAACATTACTCCATACCGTATGAGAAATATAAAAGCACAACCATAACTACAGTTTTAATTTAAAAATTTTTTGTCTGTATCAATTAGGATCTGGGCAAAAACAGAGTATACACAAAACACTCAACTGGGGTAAGCTGCAGAACTTTTTACAAAGGTGTGGTAATGGTGTGGGGAAACCAAGGGTTAAGGCAGTATGCAGGGTTAAGGGAGGATCCCATTTATAAAGCCAACAGAGAAGAACCTCCCAGGCACAGAACAGAGTAGAAAGTGGGTATGAAGGGATAAACGGAAGATACCCAGCACAAAAACAAGGCTATTTCCAAATACCTGCTGGGTATTTATTTACTACTGTCTAATCACTAGCTTTAGGTTGGGCTTTGGGCTACAGAGATTGAGTGTAGACAGCCTGGACTTAAACTTCAGCTTGCCACTCATCAGCTATGTGAGTTTCTTATGTCACTGAACTTAGTTTCTCTGATAAAATGGGGGACAATAGCAGTATTCACCATAAGGCTGGTGTGAGAGCAAATGAGTAAATGTATATGAAGCACTTAGCATACTTTGCCTACAATAAATGTGTTGTGCACGTCAGGGGGTGGGAGAGGGTCATGTTAGCCACCAAAATGTTTGAGAGAAACCTATAGGAGGAAAACTTAAAATTGTGGAAATCCTCAATTTAAATTCCATTAACTTAATACTTCCTATGACTTGGCCAAAAAAACCCACATAATTCTATTCTATTGATAAAATATCTGCAAGGCATGCAAAGCAGGAAAATTATCTAAACTAGTAGAGGCAGGAAGGGGTGATGGTGGTGGCAGCAGCAGGGAGTGGACAGTAAAGACCTCCTGGAGAAGGCGACATTTAAAACGAGACCAATCCGAAGCCAAAGAGGAGTCAGCTAAGGAAAGAGGTGGGTGAAGAGGGAGCAGAGGGCACCCAAAGTGCTAAGGCCCTGGAGAAGAGGAGACATTACAGGTTCAATGAACCATCTGATCTAGACGTGAAAGAGTAAAGGGAGCTCGGGGAAGACTCTAGCTGGAGAGGTAGAACTCTCACAGCCATGCTTAAAGAATTTGAATCATATTTTTTGTGAGGGCAGTGAGAAACCTTTGAAGGGTTTTAAGCTGGGAAAAGACATAATCCCATGATCAGATTGTCATAGTTAGAAAACCACTGCTAAAGGGAATGGAGAGCCATTGAAGAGTTTAGAGTCAAGGACTGGACAAGAAAAATGGTGTTTCAAACTTACTTTTTATCATTTTAGTGAATGCCTAAAACTAAAATTGTTGTAAAATGTTATAAAAATGGTTTATAAATGTCACACATAATTTTTCCTTGGGTTAACTACACATGTGTGTTGATTCAATAACTCATGTATATTCATTAAGACATTTATTGAGCACCTAATATATACCAGGAATTGTGCTTAGATAGCGACAGGAGAAGAAAACTCACAAATAAGCAGTATAAAAGTGCTTAAGGGGCTTCCCTGGTGGCGCAGTGGTTCAGAGTCCGCCTGCCGATGTAGGGGACACGGGTTCGTGCTCCGGTCCGGGAGGATCCCACATGCCGCGGCGCGGCTGGGCCCGTGAGCCATGGCCGCTGAGCCTGCGCGTCCAGAGCCTGTGCTCCGCAGCGGGAGAGGCCACAACAGTGAGAGGCCCACGTACCGCAAAAAAAAAAAAAAAAAAAAAAAAGTGCTTAAGATTTGAGAGGCAAAGGACATTTCTGAGTGGTGGGTAAAATTCCTAAGGTGGGAGCAAGCAGAGTGCATGTGATAAAACATATTCCAGAATGGTTAGAATATACAGTGCATGGGCAGTGTTGAAACACTCATTCAATAAGAATTTAGTGAGTACCTGCCATGTGCTAGCATTGTACAGCCATTGGTGACACAGTGATGGACAAGAAAATGCTTAAAATATGACAAGAATAACTTTTATCATTGCAGACAACACTAAGTTGATTATCAAGAGTATGTGAGGAAGAAAAACAGAAAAGAGCAGTGCCTTAATTTAAAGACGCTTGGAGTGGCAATAAAAAACATTTTTAATTAAAACTTCTCTACTGAGAATAGACAATCTTTGAAAGCCTGTGTAAATGAATTACATGCAAATATACTAGCAATATTAGAGCTTTTAAAATGACATTATAACTTCTGAAATGTCAAATAACTTTGAATGTCAAATGTTACCCCCCATCAAAAAAATTACAATCATGAATTGTCCAGCTGATCCCAAATCAAAGCAACCTACTTAAAAGGGGAATGCACATTCTTTACACTGATTAGAAGAAATGCCTCAAATGTGGTTAAATCTTTGCTTTGACTTCACAGAATCTTGATGCTGATGCAGACCCAGAAAGTCAGCTAAGGTCCATTTGGGGCAGCTTGAGAAGGGGAGAAAATGTGTTCCCTGCCCAACACGAACTTTTCCAACTCAGCCCCTGATCGTGCCAAGACAACACAGTGTAATAATGGTAATTTAATAATGCCATCCGCTGGGCTCTGCCCAGATTAGAAAGCTCGGGAAAATAAATGAGGCTTGCAAGCCAAACAGAGGGAAACTTCTCCAGGCAGTGCCTGCAGCAGGGAGATACCTGGTAATGAAATACCCGCAGTCTCCATTCTTTATACAAGAGGTAAACATTAAAAGGGAGTCTGGAAAGGTAAAGCTCTCAAAATGGAAATAAATAAATAAGCTCACCTGCCATGATGAGATCTCTGAAAATGACTTGGAAGGACTGCCCAGAGATTTTCCCGGGGGGATGTGGTAAACTATCAACAGACATCAAGGGAGGTAATTATGTGCTTGGGCACATTTGCTGGATAAATTGGCCTCCTTACCTTCAACTTCCCGTGTGGGCACCAGATACAGAAACCGTGTTTAAACTCCACAGCGTTCTCTCTGGCTTTTACCATAAAAAGGAAATAAAAGTGTATCCTGGGGGATTTCCCTGGTGGCACAGTGGTTAAGAATCCGCCTGCCAATGCAGGGGACACAGGTTCGAGCCCTGGTATGGGAAGATCCCACATGCCACAGAGCAACTGAGCCCATGCACCACAACTACTGAAGCCCACGTGCCTAGAGCCCATGCTCCACAACAAGAGAAGCCACTGCAATGAGAAGCCTATGCACCACAACGAAGAGTAGCCCCCGCTCGCCGCAACTAGAGAAAGCCCGCGCGCAGCAACGAAGACCCAACGCAGCCAAAAATAAATAAATAAACAAACAAACAAATAAATTTATTTTAAAAAATGTGTCCTGGGTTCTTGGCAAATCAGTCCAGTGTTAGATAGGGACCCATTATCTTTGACCTTCATGTTTTTGCCTCTTCTGACTCAGAAAATCCTCAAAAACCCTTTAAGGGAAAGATATGTGATGTCTGAGAAATTCTCACTTTCAGAAAAAAGACACCATTTTTGCAGCATAAAAATTATAGTTGAGGGCTTCCCTGGTGGCGCAGTGGTTGGGAGTCCGCCTGCCGATGCAGGGGACACGGGTTCGTTCCCCCATCCGGGAAGATTCCCACATGCTGCGGAGCGGCTGGGCCCGTGAGCCATGGCCGCTGGGCCTGCGTGTCCGGATCCTGTGCTCCGCAACGGGAGAGGCCACGGCAGTGAGAGGCCCGCGTACCGCAAAAAAAAAAAAATTATAGTTGAATTAAGTGATTTCTTTATTTTTTATTTCAACTGGTCTGTTATCTGCTCAAAATTTTTAAATTTACCTAAAATAACAGAAGCTTTGTTTACTGACCATGTTATTAACATGTGAGGATAATAGCCAATCCTTTCCTTTCTCTGTTTTTCCTCTCAATCACCAAGACAACTTTAACATTCCTCCATCTTAGCTTCTTTATAGAAAAATTCTCACAGGTAACTGCCATCCTCTAACCCTTCTGAAACCGGTAATGAAATATCAGAGCAGGAAAAGTTAATTAAAATTGTGGAATCCACTTTGCATCCTCTCACAGTCAATAAAAGTACCACAATTAAGGATACATTTCAACACATGATGTAACTAATATGTCACATTTTTAAATAACATTTGGCTATTAAAAATCAAAAATCATGAATGTGAACAGAATATTCGGTAAACATCTTGCTACACTGGCCATAAAACTCCTTTCGTTCAACTAGTGCAATAGATTTGATACTGAGATCAATTAAGAAGGTGTTTTCTAGTAATAAACCAAGGAACATGTCTATAATCTGCAAGGAATTTATGGAAATAAAAACTGTACCTGGGGCTTCCCTGGTGGCGCAGTGGTTCAGAGTCCGCCTGCCGATGCAGGGGACACGGGTTCGTGCCCCGGTCTGGGAGGATCCCACATGCCGCGGAGCGGCTGGGCCCGTGAGCCATGGCCGCTGAGCCTGCGCGTCCAGAGCCTGTGCTCCGCAACGGGAGAGGCCATGACAGTGAGAGGCCCGCGTACCACAAAAAAAAAAAAAAAAAAACTGTACCTGAATATCCCACACGGGCTTACCTGAGCTGTTATCTTCAACAAGATTTCCTCACGCTCTCAGCTTACTCCATAAACATTTAAGAAAGAAACGGTACAGAACAGCAGCTGAGAGAGTTCAGGCTCTGGAGTGAAGTGCTGTGTGTTTCAACCCTGCCTCTGCTACTTTCTAAACATGAGACTGTAATCACTTGGCTTTATTTCTTGGAGTCTCCGTTTCCTTATCTGCAAAATGGAGAAAACATTATCTACTCTTAGGGCTGCTGTGAGGATTAAATGAGATAACATGCATGAAGCATTTTGAATAGTGACTAGGACCTTGTAACGGCTGAATAAATATAAGCTGTTCCTCTTATTGGACACTTTATTCATTTAATAACTATATTCCCTAAGGGTCTGGTAATTTAAGAACATTCATATACCTGAAATATATTCATTTGTTTTACACTATTGCACTACTCATTTTTCTACATAAGAATTAGGCAGATGATACTTCAGGGTCCCTTAGTTCCAAATGCTGCCACTCATATTTAGTACAGATATCTGTTAAGCAAAGGAGAATAAAGGAGTCAAATCACCTCAGAAGCTGCTAGCTTCCACCCTTGCTTGTCAACTAACTCCATATGAGTCAAACTACACTCTCCAGGGAGCACTTGTGAAAGTCCCCGATTCATAGAAGTATTTACTTTGGGGTTTGGGGTTTGTTTTCTCAGGTTTATGTCTGGGACAGCTTGCTAAAGCTAACAGTCCAGCAATTTTATTAAACTCTTCAATTTCAGCATTTTTTAAAGAGCATATAGAAATCACACTGGCAGTGGCTATTTAAACTTCCCAGTGGATGCTAAAGAAAATAAAAGGACACTTAAATGACCGTTTTTGAGCAGAGCCAACAGCATGTGGCCTAATTATCCAACTACATGAAAAATTCTATGGATTTTTAACCAGAGTATAAGGGTTTGATATGCACAGTTCAGAACACAAACGGCTACCTCACTGGGGGGGTGTAGAACTTTTCAAGTCTAAATATAAGGTCCAGGTCTATCGGGGTAAGTTTCTTCTCTGTTTTTCCTTCTGATAACTTCTAAGAAATGATAAATGAACAAGATGCTTAGAAACTGACATAGCTAAGCCACTAAGGAATACAAGTAAAGAAAATACCATTGTGTTAAGTGCTCTCCATTTATTTCTAATACAACTTTCTGAGGTAGGTATAATTATGCACATTTTACAGATGAGGAAACCAAACTCAGAAAGGGTGAGTGCCCTACCCCAGAGGGCAGGTATCAGAGCTGGTGTCCTGCTTATCCTCTATTTGCCCCTGCAGACCTTTTGTCTGCCCTGTGGTGGCCTCTCCTCTGCAGCCCTCTGCAGCCCTCTGCAGCTCTCATGCCTTCTGGATTCTGTTGGGTTAAGACAGGAGGCAGACAGCTTTCCCTTATTGTCCCTACCTTAAAATCATTACCCCTTTATTTTGTTTTCTTCATCACTTATGTAAACATTAGCACACACTTAGTCATGAATTCATTCAACTATATTTACTGGGAGTCTACCATGTACCAGACACTCTATTTAGGTGCTGAAATACTGTAGTAAATAAGACTCATGTGGCCCTTGCCCTATTTATTTTCTCTTCCTTCCTTTTCCAACTTAAATATTAAATATAAGGGATTTCCTAAAATCAAATACCATGTCTTCTACAAATCTTTGGGCAGGGCTGGACACATTACAGATGCTCAAGAGTGGATGGATAAAAGAATGATTGATGGATAAGAGAAAATCATCTGAAGCATCTGCAGAACCAGGATAGAAGCTACCAAGCCTAAGACTTTTTCAATTAGCAGTAATCGTGCCTCAGATAAACCTCATTGGCTACGATACTACCACTGCACAAAGCTTAAAACTAAGACTTTTTCAATAATTTGCTGAGCAAACCCATAACAGTGCTGCTCGTTACGATAAGAATTAAGAACAATGATGATATCTGGTGTTGATAAAGATGAGGTGAAATGAGCATTATTATAAACCACTGTACTGAGTATGAATCAGTGCCACCTTTCTGTATGGCAATTTGCTTAAACACCACAAGCAAGTGACTTGGCTAATTGGCTTCCAGAAACAAATCCTAGAAGCACAATTAAGGATGAGTCCAAAGATACAGTTATATGTTATGAATAATTTGAAATTTTAAAAAATGGAAATGACCTAAGCGTTCAGCAACAGTGGATTGGATTAATCTATTCAGGCACATCATATAATAAAATACTACAAATGATTAAAGATAATGCCATATCATATATTTCATGACATGAACATATTTGCATTAACTGAAAAAGGAGGATACAAAGTTTTACGTAGAATAACGCAATTTTTCTTTTAAAAAAATTTGATATAAGAAAAAGGTCTAAAATTGCACTGTCCAAGAGAAATATACATAATTTTAAAGTACTTAGTAGTCATATTTTAAAAAGTAAAAGATGAAAAAAAAGTAAAAGATGAAGTTCATTTAAAGATATATTTTAATTAATCCATCATACACAAAATAACAATAGCTTAAATTCTCTTTTTGAAATTTGGTGTGTAGTTTATACTTCTAGCACGTGGTGTCAATTCAGTCTTGCCATATTTTAAATATTTATGAGCCACATGTGGCTAGTGGCTACCAGATTGGACAGCTCGTGTAAGCCTTAAAAGCAGGTATGGAGAGTAGGAATTAGTATGATTTTTACTTTCTTCTTTCGTTTCTCCATCCTTTTACAATTACCATGTATAATTTTGCTGTTGACATATACTACTTCTGTGATACAAAAACAAAGTTGTTTTAAAATATTAAGACCCGAGTTTTTTTTCTGTCTCTGGAATACTTTTTGTCTCATCGTCTCTGCAGTTCACAGACTACCTGCTTCCTAGAATTAGAAAAATGCTCTCCTTTCTTCCCCTCTCTTTATAGAGACTTTGAATAGCTACCTAGCTTCAGGCCTCGGGCAAGTGACTTAAGGATCAAATAGTGTTGCTCTTCAGAGTCACAGCTAAATCAGCCCCTGCTTTCCAGTGATGTGATCCCGAATCTATCAAGACCCCAAGCACTGTTTTAGAAGCTCTCCTGAGCTTGTGGAAGGGCATGGAATGGGACCAGAAAGCACTTAATTTGAGGTTAATTAAATAGTGATGACAAGCCTTAATCTCCAACTTGTCATCAGATTGTAAACACTGATCGCAGCTGCAGCCATCTGCAATAAACCTATTGAGAGAAATCTTGACCAGAATGAAATGAGTATGTTGATTACCCAGATGAAGCTGAGAGGGATGAGATCAGAGAAATCCAGGCTCTTGTAATACCAAGAGAAATGGAGACCCGAAAGGAGAGAAATCAGAGGAAAATGTGTCAAATCTGATTCCTTTACAGTCCTACCAAAAAAACCTAAAAAATTACTGGACCCCAGGAGCCTGGAGGATGAAAGAAATAAAGGTGAAGATGTAAATCCATTGGACTGAGGACCTGAAAGAAACTGAAATAGCTCTGCCACTATTAACACCTGATGGGTTTCTGTGGAAAATATGTCTGAGCCACGTGCATGTGCTGGGGCCTCTGGACCAATAGCTATACCAGCGGAAGCGAACTACAGCAGGAGTTTCCCAGGGAGGGAGGTGGGGAATAATAGTTACAGGTCAGGCACTTCACCTATAATTTACCTGATAATTCTCTCAATTATTTTATAAGGTATTATTATTTTCTCCATTTTAAAGAGGAAAACGCTAAATCTCAAACAAGTACCTACCTCACTGAAGGCCATGCAAAATATGGGTTGAACCCGGATTTGAATACAGACTACCTCCCTCACATAAGCGCTAAACCTCGGGCAGCTCTGCCTCGAGCTTTGCAGCTTTGCGGTAGTGGTAAGGAAGTGATCAAGGTGAAAGAATAGTGAAGTTCATGAGGAAGACGGAAAGAAAAGAGCAAAAATTCCCCAAAGAGGATCTAACTAGGAAGTTAGGTGACCTAATGGAAATCTGCAAGGTGGGTGAACATTCTGGTACCACTGTTCTCAGTGTACCTTAAAAGTGCCCTTTCTGGCCTCACTGACATGGAGAACACTTCCTCATTCTTCAAGACTCAGCACAGGTCAATCTGCACCTCGTCTGTGAAGCCTTTCCCAAACCTCCTGGTGAGACCAGCACTTTCTTTTTATATTAACAAAGTGGGAGGCATTAGGAAGGAGATGACTTCAGTATAATTGGCTGGACACCATGTCACATGTAAAGAAAGTTAGGAAGGAGAATCTGAACCTAAGGATGAGAAAAACTGAAGTAAAAGAACCGTGACAGTTGTCAAATAGTTAAGGGACTAAGATGTATGGTTTAAATCTATGTATTCTTCCCTGAAGTGTTTTTGGAATAAGATAAAGCATTCATTTCTTCATTCATTGCCTAGTGTTATGACAGTGCTAGTGAAAACAGCAATGAGCAAAACCAGACACAATTCTGTTGTCAGGATACACGCATCTAACAGGGATAACACGTTCATAATAAAAAGATCACAGAAATATATGGAAAACTGTGATACATACTCCAAATAATAGGTAAATAAGATGTGATGATTTTGTTCAAGATGCAAAACTGGAATCGATAAAGAGATTTTGCAGGGAAATAAGCTTCAGTTCATTATTTGCAAGAACTTTGAAATAATCCACACATTCCAGAAATGACCCCATGAATGAGTACACTTCCCCCTCCTGACATTGGACAGGCCCAGGCTGAGGCCGGAGAACAAAAGGGTCCAGTGCCAGACAACTTCGCAGGTCTTTCAGCTCTTAGAAACTATGATTCTATCATTCTAAAGAAAATATTGTCTCAGATGGTAATTAGAATTTGATAGCTTGAATTTCCAGGAGACTCAGGAAATTTGTGCAGAGAAGAATCATTTTCTGTACATAGAGGGGAGTCAAGCAAAACTGAGTCTCCTAAACAGCACTGATATACCTCTCTTTTATGTACTGCCCTGGAAGCTTTGGAGGCCCATGGGCTTGCTCATCACTGACTCATCACTGCATGGCACATAGCACATACTAAATATTTGTTAAATGAACAAATAAACATAGTACTAAAATGTACCAGCACAAACACACTCACTTATAAAAACTGTCTTCTACTGTTATAGACCTTAAAATTGAACTTCCTTGAATAATTAATGAACATGAACATCAGTCAATCACTTGCTTCCTGATTAATAGCTAGGGTCCCTTGTCCAAGCACTCACTTAGTTCAATTAAAAATTAATAATTTTCCATGGAATAAATACACACTACACATAGTACATCAGGGGTTCCACTTTTAATAAGCAATTAAGTAATGCAGAGAGGCTAAGAATCTATTAACTAAGAGAGAACTCCATGAACTTGCCCTTCAAGTTATCATTCACTTACTACCCATTTCTCTTCTGAATTTTTTAATTAGCCAGGAAAAAAGTAGTTCTGAAAACAGAATAAATAATGCCAATATGTTGTCATATTTTGGTTAACATTTGCAGGCGACACAATGTGTTTTTGTTAAACAGAGTGTTTTGTTTGTTTTTATTCCTTCTTTGAAATGAAGAATACATTAGGGAAGATCAATACAAAACTGAGGCACTATATGTAAAATGTTAAGGGTCTATTCATTGAAAAATTATGAACCATGCTATAGAACTTAGCCAGGTCAGAGCTAAATTAAATTATTGATCCATTCATTTTTCCCCTTTCTATGTGACTATCCTCTGACTTTTTATAACATACAATGTTGCCTATATAGCAAATGAATCATCTTATTCTAAGGCTGCTGACTGACAATTTTCTAAAATTAATCGTCATATTGTTAGCATTCAGATTTATAAATTGAGCTCATCTCACATGAACATCTAAATACCCAACATAAAATTTATAAGCTTTTGTAGCATGAACTCAAAGGGAAAGAGGGTAATTTTCACTTTTTTCAATACAAAGGAAAAATGAAATGTTGTTTTTCTTAACACCATTTCACTACTTTATGGTTCTTGGTACATTTCATTGATGAGGCCAAAACTTATTCACCTGACTTTTTAAAAATGACTTAACTGTACTACTAAGCAAAATGATGCAATCAACACTTTGTGAATTGAAGTCTTTTAAATTTTCAGACTTAAATCTTCCTCAAGATGTGTAAATCAAATTCTATAAGCAGTTTTACCAGTTGTTTTGGGGATTTCTTTGAATACAAAAAAACTCTCATCCCCAATCAGCCTCCAAAGTGACAGAATGTATCTTGAATTAGGATCTTCTCTCACCTTATGAAAAGGGAAAATGGGTAAACAATTTGTAGGAAATGTAAATTCCACAGATCCACATTAATTTATGAAAAAGAAAGCTGACATAAGAGTTCTTGGTAGAAAAGATCTTTGATTTGGGGCTGTATTTAGCCAGTAACTTTTGTCTCCTGGGAAAATATTTTCTCTTTAACAAAGTAGTGTCAGATACAGAGGCCTCTTCATGTCCTCTGATGGAGATAAGATCATTCTGACTGGTGCTCCAAATAAGGGAGAAATTACCCCTAATGTGTACTTTGAACATTGTATCAAAATACAGTAAAACGCCCTTTCAGAGTCTGATGAGAAAAACATGTGAGCTCACAAAATGTCTGCTTCCCTCAGGTGGAGAAATGGTCCACTGCTTTTCTTCACGCTGATGGTCACTGCAAGAAGTTCCCGGCATCAGGGGCATGTCCCACTGTCTCACACAAATGCCAATCCCTGTTGCTGGGACAAGGGGATTCTAGCCTCACAGCAGGGCTGACGGACTCTATTTCTCTACAGGTCTGCTCCAACGCTGAGCGCCCTTTGCACTAGAAATCAATGTCATCCAACATAAACTTCAGGAGAAAGTTAAATACCAGCAGCAAAATGTCTCTTGTGTACCAGTCTCTCCCCACTGTGTTCCTGCCAGGTGACAAGAAACAGTGAGGAAAACGGAGCGAGCAAGGGCTGAGGAGAGAAAAATTGAAGAAGTGCAGAACTTGAGAGTTGGAAAGGGGCAAAGTTTCAAATAAGAAAAGACTCAAGCAACTTACTGTGCAGAAATATAGAAGGCCATCTGAGGAAGGGCAGCAGGCTCCCTCCCCAGAGACCCAACTGAAGGTCATCTATACCTTAGGAAGTTCCTTCACTAGGTTTTGGCATCCTGGGCCTTGTGGATCTCAGCACACAAGACAGAATCCCTCTCTCAGGAGGTGGACTTCATTAAACAAAGCTCACGAGTCCAGCAGCATGAACCCAAAATATCGAAGTAGAAGCCTACAATTTGTAATATAACTGCCGCACAGATGTCAGAATGACCAGAACATTCCCTTCCTGAAGATGTCCTCCATGCAAAGCCAAATCCTAATCAGACAGCAATTTGATGTGAAAGCAATCTGAACAAGAGGAGTTCATTTGATGAATTCAATGTTAAACAGCATCAGGGGGAATGAAGTCAACCAATGGGAGAAAATACACAACATGCGCTGGCTGCAGCTCCCTGTATCCACTGCCGTAACAGGAATGGCCTTGCCAACAAAACAAAGCTCCTAGTTCCTCACAGGAGACACATCTCCTCCAGAGAGGACTACATGCACATGCCTTCTGCATTTCCATTGCTATGTACCCACAATTTGAATGGCAAAATCTTTCTTTTGTCCTAAAAAACCTGCATCATTTTCTCACTGTGAAGTAAAATATATTCCTTGTAACAAATGAACATATGAAAAAGAGTAGAATAAAAATTATTCTATTTCTTCCACCTAAGAAATTACAGGTGGATAATCTTTCAGTCTCTTTCTTAGGTTGACCATATAAAATTTCCATTTTGCAGATAAAAAACAGCCATTTAACATTAATTTCACATGATCCAACCTAATATATGGGTTTGTACATACATTATATCAAAGTAGGATCACATATTACATTCTGTTTTGCTGCTTTTCTTTTAATTAACCAGGGCCCATAAATAGCTTTCCATGTCATAATGTAATATCATGACAGATACTCTTGTACATGCTTCTTTGACAAAGCCTCTGATTATTTCCTTAGGGAACATTGCTAGACATAGAATTGTTGGGTCAGAGAGTGTGCACACACCCATTCATTTATATATTACTTACGGCGGCTTTCACCCAATAACAGTAGAGTTGAATAGTTGGAATATGGACCCAACAAGCCTACAATATTTAGTCTCTGGTCCTTTACAAAAAAGCTTGCCAACTGCTGACCTGGAGACTTCAGTTAGGTAGAGACAGAACACCCACATGGAACATCCACAGGACACAGACTCCCCATTTGTAAAATTCACCATGATTACAAGCAGATCTCATCCATTTCAAATGTTTTCTACTCTTTAGCATTTTTTAATCAGTCCAAAGGTTCTATACAAGTCCACTTATCATTAGAATAGTGTTAAAGAATACTATTAGAGAAATTTAACTCCATTATTTTTAACCACAGAAATTACTGTAACCTAAGATATAAATGGGAACCAAATCAAACAAGATGTTATAAAAATTCCTTTCTTGTATAATAATCTATAGTAAACATAGATAAACATGTTCTTAAACATTTAATATAAAAATTGATTATTAAATAAAAAGACTAAAAGGTATTTCATTTCTTTGGCCTTTGATTTCAAACAGCTAAAAATTTGAGGCTGGATTCCCTTTACTCAAGCAAGACTCAGAAACTTGGCTACGGAAAAAAACACATTTAACTTTTCACTGAAAAAGAATCACACAGACCACGTCTGAATATTTACAAATTCCTCGTTAATTAGATTTTAATCTACATGACTATACCATATGCTAGAAAGCCATCCAAATATAAACTCTATGAGACGGTTTTACTGCCATTACTTTAAAGAGCCATTTAAAAGATTTTCTATGGGATAAAGATTGGGTGATTTATCATGGTTTTATGCTCCTTTAATCTGCTCCATCTTCCCATTGTAAAATAAATATTGGTTTTAAAATAAATGGTTCTGCCCAGGTTTTGATGAGAAAAATTGCCCTGTAAATCACAAGCTCACCTGTACCAATTCCAAGTCCAATGTTAACTAGCCCATTCTGATGAAAAATAAGTCAATTTTATAGAACAAAATCTAAGGAAGACAATTACATAAGTATATTATCAATGTTGCAATGTAACTAATTTAAGATATGAGCTTCCCCACTCCCTGTTTTTTCAATTCTCAAAAAAGAAACCCAAAAAACAAAAAACTAGTTGATGCCAAACTGGTCTTTCAATTGGACTTTTAAAAATGTATTATTTACCACAGTTTTTATTATATTCTGTCCAACTCCAATATACAAGTTATGCAATTGAAAATAAATACAAGCAAATCTGAAGGGTTATATGATAACATCTTTATCAATCACTTTTTCATACTCAGAAGGCCACATCAATTTAACAGTTGCCTCCTTGGACTATTTCACAGACATCTGAGAAATTGACAATATATGTTTCTTCCTATAGTAAGCATAGTGGCTAAACACTTTGGAAGATATGAATGGTTTCAAGCAGTGCTTCACTATTTATCTGTGATGAAATACTAGTTGACTGTATTATTCCTTTCCAATATGTTGTGGGCTGATGAGACATACGCTTGGATATTGTGGCAATGCCAAATTGCTATAAAAGTTTCTAAACTTGCACTGTCCAACAGAAATAAAATGTCAGCCACATATGTAATTTTAACCTTTCTAGTAGCCATGTTAAAAACTGTAAAAAGAAACAGGTGAGATTAATTTTAATAATATGTTTATGTAGCCCAATATATCCACAATCTTATCATTTCATATAATATAATCAATATAAAAATATTGTTGATGACAAATACTGTATGTTACCACTTCTACATGGAATCTAAAAAGTATTGGGTTGGCCAAAAAGTTCGTTCAGGTTTTTCCATACACTCTTGTGGAAAGACTTAAATGAACTTTTTGGCCAACCCAGTAAAACAACCAAATGAATGAAACAAAACAGAAACAGACTCACAGATATAGAGAACAAACTAGCAGTTACCAGAGCAGGGAGGAGCATAAAAGGGGTAGGGTATTAAGAGGTAAAAACGACTATGTATAAAATAAATAAGCTATAATGATATATTGCACAGCACAGGGAATATAGCCAATATTTTATAATAATTTTAAGTGAAGTAAACTCTATAAAAATATTGAATTACTACTATGTTGTACACTTGAAACTAATATTGTAAATCATCTATACTTCAATAAAAATATTATTGAAATATTTTACATTCTTTTTTAATACTGTCCTCGAAATCCAATGTGTATTGTACACTCACAGTATGTCAATTCAGACTGGCCACATTTCAAGTACTCAATAGCCACATGTACCTAGTGGCTACTGTGCTGGACAAGGCAGTCCTAAATCCTTACTCTCAGTGTCTGACCTCCCTCTTCACATTTTGAGTAGTACTGTCTATACCACTGCTCCCTTCAGAATAGCATCTCTAAGTTTCTCTTCTGTGATTTTCTGCCTGATGTTTTATAATTGAGGTCTCCATTTCAGATAAGGCCAACACTTAAAGAAATTAGCACACTCATGATTGTGGCTAACTTTATCCTCCCTTTCAGGAAGGGAATCACCATTAACGATGCAGAAGCCTCCTCTGCTCTCCATTGTCTAGAAGCAACCACTACTCTGAATGAAGCTGGTTTATTTCCTTCCCATCCTTGTTTTAATACTTTCTTTACAGATTACATTCTTAAGCATCTACATAAAGCTATTAAGAAGGGGAAATATGTTTGTGCTCTACTTAGACGTGTGAATTTAATGTATTGGCTTGTATAAATCCTTACCATATTCCAAAGGCAACTGCTGAAACCGATTTTCACACCTTTCTAACCATCCACTCTATGATATATGTCTTTGGACCCTGTAACCCCTTCTAGCTTGGGTAACTCCTACCCATTATTTAGGTCCCAGATTAAATGTCACTTCTTCAGGAAACCTTTGCTAATCTGCCCTTTGCCCAAATAAGATTAAGTTCTCTGTTAAATGCTCTAACCCTTCCTATACTGTACTTACCTCAACTGTAAATATCTGTTTTTGTAATGATTTGTTTAATGTCCATCCCCCTCATGAAAATATAAGGTAGCACCAGCACAATTCCCAGTACATAGCAGATGTCCATAAATACGTTTCATATGAGTGAATGATTTTCTCTTCCATTCATTTATTCAAACTCAGTTAGAAATCATGTTTCTCAGTCTCCTGTTGTGACATGAGCTTAGAATGTGTGTATCATAAATGTATTGGACACCCCTATTTATTAAAATGTATGTTTAAATATATTACCATGAAGTTACTCGTAGTACATTCTTTTGACCTTTTATTCTCTATTATACATATATTAGGTCCCTCTTTTCATTTCTAATACTATTTGTGTTCTCTCTGTCACTCCTACTCTTTCTTTCCTTCTTTCTGTCTTTGTCTCTGTAGCTGATCAAGTTTGCCAGATGTGTTTAGTTAGTCTTTCAAGGAATCATCCTTTGCTTTGTCGATCTTCTCTGCTATTCCTTTGTGTTCTATTTCATTTCTTTTTGCAGTACTTTGTATTATCTTCTCCCTTTGCTTTATTTTGGTTTACTCTGCTATCTTATTTATAACTTTTTGGTTGAATGCTTAACTCACTAATAATCAGTCCTCCTTCATTTCAAATATATGCATTTTAATCTATAAATTTTCCTTTATGTACCTCTTTAATTGTAACCCACAAGATTTAAAATAGAGTATCAACTAATTTCTATCATCACTTTTCTTTGACAAGATTTAGAAGTATGATCTTGTTTCCAAATGTATAAAGTTTTTGATGTCTATTTGTTTTTGGTCTCCTAATATTTTTTCTTCTGAGATAAAAGGAAATATAATTTTTAGCAATCAGTGGTAAGGCTTTCGATGTGTGTATATTCTCTGGTAGCGGAATTCAGGAGTTCAGAGTTCTATGTATGTCTATTCAATCAAACTAATCAGTTATGTTATTTAAATCTTCTTTATCCTTTCTAATTTTTTTAGTTTATTTGAATTTTCAGTGTCTTAGAGAAAATGTTTAAAACTCCCAATTATGGGGACTTCCCTGGTGGCACAGTGGTTAAGACTCTGTGCTCCCAATACAGGCCAGGTTTGAACCCTGGTCAGGGAACTAGGTCCCACATGCATGATGCAACTAAAAGTTTGCATGCCACAACTAAGGAGCCCACCTGCCGCAACTAAGGAGCCTGCCTGCCGCAACTAAGGAGCCCATGCGCTGAAACTAAGGAGCCAGCAAGCCGCAACTAAGGAGCCCGCGAGCCACAACTAAGGAGCCTGTGAGCCACAACTAAGGAGCCCACCTGCTGCAACTGAGACCTGGCAAAACCAAATAAATAAAATAAATAAATAAATAAATAAATAAATATTTTTAAAAACCCTCCCAATTATGATTACCTAGGTTCTCAATACCTCGTGGTGATATGGTCAATTTTTACTTTATATATTTTTGAAATGATGTGACTAGGTAATAATGCAGGTTCAGGATTAATGTATCTTTCTGGTGAATTGTTCTTTTATCATTAAATAATGACCTTCTTTATCTATAATAACATTTTTTAAAGTACATTTTGTCTGATATTAACACGGTGTCACCAGCCTTCTTTTGAAAGGTATTTGCATGGTATATTATATCAATTTCCATCTATCTTCTTTCAATCTTCCCATGCCATTATTTTTAATAGGGGTATTCCTTGTAAACAGTGTGTAAAGAGAGTGTAACTGTTTCTTCTTCCCCATGCAACTTAAAAATCTTTGCCTACTGACACACAGAATGAATCATCTTTGTTTGTTGTGATTCCTGGTATATTTGGCTTTATTTCAACCATGAGATTGATTTACACTTTCCCAAAAGTCAGGGCTTATCCAAATGTACCAAGTCTACACACCACAGAAGGCATGACTATACCTAGCTTAGGCTCATAATTTATCTATTCTCAATAAGTCACTTAGACACATTAGCAAACCATACTCTTAAAGCTATAAGGTAATTAATTAATCCCTACACAAGTAACACAAAAATTTCCAAATTAAGGCGGCCAGTCCACTACTCTGTCTTTACCTGTAACATGAATATAAAAGAATCCAGTTGTCATCTACCTCTGATGTTGCTGTACTTCACTCTCCCCCATTTTTTTTTACTTCCATATGGTGAAGCTTTCATCTTGTCTCCTCCTTTCCTAAATCTCTTCTTCCCAACCCCATCTCTTAGCATCTCTTCCTTAGATAATTACATTAGTATCCTTGGTCTCCCTGCCTTCATCTTACTATCTTCCACTCCAATTCACATTCCAGTTAAATGAGGACTTTGCATTATAAATTAAGAAGTTTGAATGTTACCCTGCACATCATATCTCTCTTGAACCGAAACCTGAAGACACAGTCTTATAGCTCCAAACATTTTATTTTTTAATTTGCGATTTTATCCAATTAACATTCTAAAGAATCTAAATGACAATCTGATAATTGAGCTGTGCCTTCCAATAGCAGTGCCTGAGTTTGTCTTTTTTTACCCCATCGACTATCCTGTTCGCAGTGTCACTGGCACCAAACAATCACCTAAACTGAAAGTTTTTAACTTTCATTGTGTCAATAAGCACATCTGGCTGTTAGGTTGGCATGTCCTAATGCTAAAATTGTCCCACGTCTGCCATTGTGCGCTTTAGTGGAGATGATTCGCAATTGAAAGATATTGTCATAGGATAAGGCTTTAATTTATTAAGTTATTTAATTAATGGAGACTTTGATATGACATCATAAAAACCCATAGTGTGGCAGAGTAATGGTCTCTTTTAATTGTTATGGGCTAGTGAGAAAAGAACAAAGGCAGAATTAATATGTAAATGATGTGTTTATATCAAACGAAAGCCCAGTGATATTATGGGACACTGCACAAAAGGTTTCCCAATCTTTCAAATAGAGAAAAGTGGTGAGAGAACTGAGTCTTCCTTGCCTCAGAATAGTAACAGCGTGACAAATAAAAAGAGTTTTTGCCACAGTAGTCACTATACTTTATTCAATATTCATTTATCAAAAATGTGTCAAATACTTAATCAATAGATAATGAGTGCTAAATACTGTTCTAGGCCCTGAAGATACAGTAGCAAAAAAGACAGGCAAAATTCCTACCCTCATAAAGTTATATTCAGATAATAAAGAAATTAATACAGATTTATAATATTATGTCAGGTAGTGACATAATAGTGATAAGTCCTGTGGAAAAAAATTAAGCAGGGTAAGGAGTTAGAGAATGATAGGGGAGAAGGACAACTATTGTGGGCAGAGTGGTCAAGGAAGGATTCTCTGAGGAGATGACATTTGAGCAGAAGCCTGAGTGTAACGAAGAAGAAGCAAGGCATAGAAATATCTAGGAGAAAAGACTTCCAAACAGAAGCAACAGCAAACACAAAGATGTTGAGGTGAGAATAAGCTTGAACAGCAAGAACAGCTTGAACACGAAGAACAGCAAGAAAACCAGTGTGACCAGAACTCGGGGACCAAAAAAGAGAGTAATAGTAGACATGGTGAGAAAGACAAGTATGAGCCTAACCTTGAAGGGCCCTGAGGCTATGGCAGAAACTGGATTTATTCTGAGGATGACAGGGAGCTACTACAGGGTTCCATATAGTTCATGTAGAGTACCGGAAGCTGGACCAAGACAGCGAGTGCAGAAACAGAGTCAGTGCAGATTTGCTGGAGAAGATGAGGTCATTTACTCTCATTGTTTCTATTTCACCAATGAAAAATGAAGTGAAGGAATCAGCTGAGGGGAGAATTGGGGATGGGAGTTGGAGGTCTGAGGTACAGGTGAAGGTGTAAAACCGTTGCCTCACAGAGTTAGAAGTATTAAGCAAATGATGAAGGATTGCTAAATAGAGCAGAGGATACACTTGAAGTTTGTGGACATAAACTCAAAGTAATGCCATTCAGCATAGTTTTGTGTTCTTCTCCATTCAACTGAACTCAGGTCCAAAGTGGACACAGGGTCAGAGTCATGCCAGTAAACAGGACACAGAGAGACAAGCAAAGGAGAGACTGACCATAGCACCTAAGCTGGGTAAGGACGGAAGTGAGGGCATGAGAGGAGAAACGAATACAGGCATGCCTCATTTTATTGCACTTTGCTTTACTGTGCTTAGAAGATATTGTGCTTTTTATAAATTGAAGGTTTGTGGCAATCCTGCAACGAGCAAGTCTATTGGTGCCATTTTTCCAATAGCATTTGCTCACTTCATGTCTCTGTGTCACATTTTGGTAATTCTCATAACATCTTCAACTTTTTCACTATTATCACTGTGATCAGTGATCTTTGATGTTACTATTTTAATTGTTTTGGGGCACCACAAACTGCACCCATATAACACAGTGTACTTAACAAATGTGTGTGTTCCGATTGCTCCACTGACCAGCAGTTCCCCCGTCCCTCTCCCTCTCCTCGGGCATCCCTATTCCCTGAGAAACAACAATGTTGCAATTAGGCCAACAAATAACCCTACAATGACCTCCAAGCATTTAACTGAAAGGAAGAGTTGCACATCTCTCACTTGAAAGCAAAAGCCTGAAATTATTAAGCTTATTGAGGACGGCATGTCGAAAGCTGAGAGAGGCTGAAAGCTAGGCCTCTTGCACCAAACGGTTAGCCAAGTTGTGAATGCAAAGGAAAAGTTCTTGAAGGAAATTAAATGTGCTACTTCATGAACACATAAATGCTAAAAAAGCAAAGTACCCCTACTGCTGATATGGAGAAAGTTTTAGCGGTCTGGATAGAAGATCAAACCAGCCAAAACATTCCCTTAAGCCAAAGCCTAATCCAGATCAAGGCCCTAACTCTCAATTCTATGAAGGTTGAGAGAGGTGAGGAAGCTGCAGAAGAAAAGTCTGAAGCTAGCAGAAGTTCATGAGGTTTAAGGAAAGAAGCCTTCTCCATAATATAAAAGTACAAGGTGAAGCAGCAAGTGCTGATATAGAAGCTGCAGCAAGTTATACAGAAGATCTAGCTAGGATAATTCATGAAGGTGGCTACACTAAACACCAGATTTTCAATGCAGATGAAATAGCCTTATATTGAAAGATGATGCCACCTAAGACTTTCATAGCTAGAGAGGAAAAGTCAGTGCCTGACTTCAAAGCTTCAAAAGATAGGCTGAGGACTTCCCTGGTGGTCCAGTGGTAAAGAATCTGCCCTACAATGCAGGGGATGGGGGTTCAATCTCTGGTCAGGGAACTAAGATCCCACATGCTGTGGGGCAACTAAGCCCACATGCCACAACTACTGAGCTCACGTGTATCAGCTAGAGCCCATGTGCTGCAAACTACAGAGCCCACGTGCTCTGGAGCCCATGCACCACAACTACAGAGCCCACGTGCCCTGGAGCCTGTGCACCACAACTAGAGACAGAAAACCTGCATGCCACCACTAGAGAGAAGTCTGCATGCCACAACTAGAGAGAGAAAAACCTGCACGCCACAACTAGAGAGAAGCCCGTACACCACAATGAAGAGCCCACATGCCTCAACGGAGATCACACATGCCGCAACTAAGACCTGACGCAGCCAAAAATAAATAAAATAAATAATAAATAAATCTTAAAAAAAAAAAAAAAGAAGACAGGCTGACTCTCTTGCGAGGGGCTAATGCAGTCACTGACTTTAAATTGAAGCCAATGCTCATCTACCATTCCAAAAATCCTAGGGCCCTTAAGAATTATGCTGAATCTACTCTGCCTGTGCTCTATAAATGGAACAACAAAGCCTGGATGACAGCACACCTGTTTACAACACAGTTTACTGAATATTTGAAGCCTGCTGTTGAGAACTACTGCTCAAAAAAGAGATTCCTTTCAAAATATTACTGATCATTGACAATACACCTGGTCACCCAAGAGCTCTGATGGAGATGTACAATGAGATTAATGTTGTTTTCATGCCTGTTAACACAACATCCATTCTGCAGCCCATGGATCAAGGAGTCATTTTGACTTTCAACTCATTATTTAAGAAATATGTTTTTGTTAAGATTACAGTTGCCGCAGATAGTGATTCTTCTGAAGGATCTAGGCAAAGTAAATTGGAAAACTTTTGGAAAGGATTCACCATTCTAGATGCCAGTGAGAAGATTTGTGATTCATGGGAAGAGGTTAAAATATCAACATTAACAGGAGTTTGAAAGAAATTGATTCCAACCCTCACGGATGACTTCAAGGGGTTCAAGACTTCAGTGGAGCAAGTAACTGCAGATGTGGTAGAAATAGCAAGAGAACTAGAATCAGAAGTGGAGCCTCAAGAGGTGACTGAATTGTTGCAACCTCATGATAAAACTTTAACAAATGAGGAGTTGCTTCTTTATGTATGAGCAAAGAAAATGGTTTCTGGAAATGGAAAAGATCTCCTGGTAAAGATGCTGTAAAGACTGTTGAAATGACAAGAAAGGATTTAGAATACTACAAAACTTGGTTGATAAAGCAGTGGCAGGTTTTGAGAGGATTGAGCCCAACTTGGAAATAAAATGCTATCAAACAGCACTGCATAGTACAGAGAAATTGTTCATGAAAGGAAGAGGGAATCGATGTGGCAAACTTCATTGTTGACTTATTTTAAGAAATCGCCACGGCCACCCCAACCTCCAGCAACCACCACCCTGATCAGTCAGCAGCCATCAACATGGAGGCAAGACCCTCTATCAGCTAAAACATTACAACTCACTGAAGGCTCACATGATGGTTAGCATTTTTTAGCAATAAAGTATTTTTAATTAAGGTACGTACATTGTTTTTAGGAGGTTAGCACAGTGTTTCCTAACAAGAGCACTATGGCATTTGGGGTGAAGTAAGTCTTCATTGTCTAGACTGTCTCATGCACTTAATGACATTTAGCATCCTTAGCTCCTGCCCTCTAAAGGCCAGTAGGACTGCTCACATTTACAAATGCTCCCAAGGAGAGAAGTACTTCTTAGATTGACAGCCACTGGCCACTGACCATGAGGTAGAGAAAGTGACATTTGCAAGTGAGAATTTCAAGGAACTGAGAGGCCAGATATGAGTCATCTATGTGGACATTCTTACCTAGAATGATGGCAGGAGAGTGATGGGCACAAAGACAGTGAGCTAGGGAATAAAATCATCAATAAATACAGAGGAGGAGTAGGCAGTAGGATAGGCTGATCCCACATGCTATAAGAGTACTTTTGTGGATGAAGAAAAAAGAAGCTGTCTAAAAGTGACAATGAGGATGAAAAGAAGACACCAACTCCACTCCAGACACTGAAAAAAAAACACCCACCACCTGAGAGGGTGACAGAGAAGCAATATCCTTAGTGGGTAGCCAAGAGTATCAGAGCAGCACTGTCCAGAACTTCCTGGGATGATGGAAATGTATAGTGACACTGTCCAGTAAGATAGCCAATAGCCACATGTGCCTATCAAGCCCTTGATATGAGGCCATTGTGACTAAGGAACTGAATTCTTCACTTTGTTTAATTTAAATCAATTTGAACATAAATAGCCACATGTGGCTAGTGACTACCGTATTCTACGGTGGAGAAGAGTAAAGGGTGAAGGGAGCATTTAGAAATGAATTTGAATTTGAAGACACAGGAAATTCTTCTTAATGTTCAAGTCTTGAGAAAAGGGGCAAAGGTAGGTGTGAGTCTAGGTAAGTTGGTGTTTCTGGAGAAGAAAGATGAGAGAAGTAACACTCAACAGCATCAGCATTTTCAATAAGCAGAATTCCAAAAATTCATCTTAAGTCATTTCTGCCTCCTCCTGAAACCAACTTCTGTACCATATTGCTATGGAAGACACTTGAGAAAATCTCCTTCAAAGTCTAAAATGTCACCACCATGTAAGAATTATTCCTTCTCATGAGAAGCCCCTGTTATTAATAGACTGTGACTATTGCCTATTTTTCTGGGACCTAAGTGTCCCTTCCCCAAAGACTGGCTTTCTATCTCTAACCAATGGAAAAAAAAGTTACTTCTGAAAACTCCCCATTAAAAGATGCTGTTGTTTAGAAACCATGTTTCTTTCTTTTCTATAAAAGAATGTAAGGAAGTATAAGAACATGTTCTTTGTTATCCAAAATGAGGTAGAAGTATTCTGATTTGTCACAGCCATAAGCCTATGATTTGTGCCTTCACAAAATAATAAAAAAGGGTCATGCACCACCACGACCACCGTAACACACACACACATACACACACACACACACAAACACACACTTCCAGAATGGCCTCATGGCCATACCCTTAGAGGCTTGGCTGCAAACTTACCAACAACAACTCTGTCAATATATCTTCATCAACCAAATGAGCAATGCCAACGTGGGACCCAGAACCACTCACTTGGTGGAAGAATCCCAGGTTTAGGCAGGGGACAGGCAGAGCGCAGGTAATATCTAGATATTGCTTGACAGAGCATTTGATTGGGAATAAAGGAACAGTAAAACACTTCTGATTAGTTTCTGTCTGTTAGTGTTCTCAATTTCCACTTAATTGCAATCAAAATATCAAAATATTCTCTGTCCCCAGAGAGGGGACACAGTCCCTATTTTAATAAACCCTAAAATACATAATTAAGAAACAACCTCTGCAGGGCTAATCAGCATAGCAGTATAACTGGTCAGATTCCTTAGTGGACAAACATTAATTTCTCTTGGTCCTAAGGCAGAGTCTTTCCCTTAAGTGTCCTCACCAGATGCCAGTACATGTCCACTCTGTATCTTGTAGGCTGAGGGCCTTATACATTAACCATGCTTCTGAACCCTAAGGATGGGCCAGAGTCAGGCAAAAGGATCAAAAAATGAAGAGCAATAGATGTCCACAATGTTGGCGAGATGTATTCTATCAGATGCTTATTAGCCTTGGATCACTTCAGGTCCAGGATACAGATTTAAGCTTCCACTGTAATGAATTCCATAGTTTCCAGTATTTGATCTATGAAACTAAGAAGCTATTCTTGCTTTCCCCTTTGGTTTCCCCTGATGGGACTCTGATCAACATGGAAGCCAAAAAGCATCCTGGTGCTAGGCATCCCAGTTAACTATTCTATTCTCCGGTCACTGCCAAAGACAGTCATCTTGCAACTTAATTTTACTGGGACCAATAAGATTCAAAGGAGAGTAGGTGAATGTAATGCTTAAAGTCCATCTCAGCTACTGAGAAGAAACCTTGCAAGTCACGATGAAGAGCAGTAAAAAGAAACTTAATTATTAATTCCCATTGCCTCTCTGTCCACAAGCTCCCTCTGGTGGAGGAACTACTAGGTAATAAAATAGTTATAATAACAATAACCAAAATTAAAAAAAAAAAAAAGGAAAGAAAGGAAGACAAGAAAAGGCAATCCACGGCAAGACAATCAATCCCTGTAAAACTGAGAGTCAAATGTAGTGATTAGCAAATATGAGCTACAGCTAGAAAACCACTTACAGATGAAGCAGTGTGATGGATGATTTACCAAAAGGTCAACACTGCTCTTTTATCTTCACCACCCATCAGCTTCCATTGCCCTCAATTTGTCTGGCACATAACAAAAAGCAGACCATAAAATATTCACCATAAAAATTAACCATATTTTGCAACATCAAAAATAGAGACATATAGTTGGATGTAGTCTAAGCATATGGGCCAGCTTCTCAGTTAGAATTCCTCATATACATTGTAAAAAGCGTTGACATTTAAAACCCTGTTATAAGAGGTAACATACTCAGCAAGTACCACAACTCTCTGCCCTATGCTCAGCGTTGCTGATCCACTCAAACAAGGGAAGGCACCATTAATCCTCTCCCAAAGACCACAGCAATAATGGCAGGAGAGGGGCTAGTGTCAGCATTTCCCCTACTACTCCCTTGGAAGCCAGACTTCTCTGTAGCTTCTGCTTCTAGCTGGCGTGGATGCCAGGCTTTCGATCTCAACATGCCTACTATACATTCTGACAAATGAGCTGGGAGATGAACTACCTTTACACTCCCATTTGACAATCTTTATACAAAAAGGAACACAATACCAGATGAAAATACATTTTCAAGCTGGAGGGATTCTAAATATTAACATAACTGCAAACTGCCAGATCCCCTTAACCAGAGCTGCAAAAGTCATATTAACTGAACTGATTAAATTGATTCCATCAAAAAATAGACCACTTCCCTCCTCCCTATCTTGTCTCTGAATTTACCAGCTGCTTCTCTGATTTGGTAAAATCAGTAGGATATTTTGCATCTGGTAGATATAATCTAGGTTATCTGATTTATTGAAGAATTCTTCTCCCCAGACTCTGTTTAAAGAGATTACCTAAAGATCTGGTTATTTATACTTATATCATTGTTATTTGAAGATTTGAAAAAAGGTGGGGAGATCAATATCATTGTTACTTGAGGATCTGAAAAAAAAAGAAAATCAAAATGAAAGAAAAACGGTCAAAACAGTTCTGAAAAAGAATAGCTATGAGGATGTTCATCACCACATTACTTATTTTATAAAAGTAAAACTTGAAAATCCTACATTTCAAGCAAAAGAAGACTGTTCAAATTAACTATGGTATAGTCATCAAGTGGAATATTATGTAGACATTGAAAGTTATGTAGAAGAATATTTAATAAAATGAAAAAATATTCATGGTATTATTAAAGGGAAAAAACACATTGAAAAAACAGTAAGGTATAGTAGTACCAGATTTATTGACAATGGCTTTATTTGGATAAGATTGAAAGTTTGGCAATTGATTGGCTAACTCATTTTCTGTTCACAGACCCCTTACTCCAGCACCCCCTTAAAGTTAGGGGTGATTCTATAAAATGAGATATAAACAGAAGTCTGCTTGCTGGTGCTTTTTTTGTCCTGATGAAAAGGGGGGCAGATGGGGCTCCTTCTTCTGTTGTCTATACCAGACTGAATCAGCTGATTGATCCATAACCACAGACCGTCCTCTCAGCCAACAAACAGTGGGGGAAAGAAGACAAATCCTTGCAATCAACTATTAGATACCACCAAAAACAGTTGCAACTTGATCTGTTTATTCATCTTTTAACCATTTGTCGGTTTTTTTGTTTGCTTTTTTTGTTTGTTTTTTTTGTGGTGCGCAGGCCTCTCACTGCTGTGGCCTCTCCTGTTGTGGAGCACAGGCTCCGGACGCGCAGGCTCAGCAGCCATGGCTCACGGGCCTAGCCACTCTGCAGCATGTGGGATCTTCCCGGACCGGGGCACGAACCCGTGTCCCCTGCATCAGCAGGCGGACTCTCAACCACTGCACCACCAGGGAAGCCCCTAACCATTTGTTTTATTGTCCGTGTAGATATAATCAAAGAACAGCCCCTAGGAATCTATGGAGTTTTACTGAAATGAAGTTAAGGCTTTGGGTCGTGTGAAGAATAATAAGTACCATTCCAAAAGCAGGGCAGCCACATTTCCTCTCAATTGCAAAATACAAGCTAGTCATCTTGAAAGCTGGAAAATTCACTCTCAATATACCTTGATAACAGGAATAAATATAGGCATGTATCTCAGCCATTTATGGCCCAAATAAACAAGGGATAAAATAATATCAGTAAGTGACAGAAATATCAATACTGCCTAGATTTACACATATCTCTTACTAGAGCAGCTACCATTTTACACTGTGGCAATCTGTTTGCATGTCCATCTTCCCACTAGACTATAACCTCCCTTTAAGCAAGAACCAGTTTATTTCATCTTTGCTAAGGATGCCCAAGTCTTCTTCCTTCCAAGCTCAGAACCAAACTTAGTCTCCAATGATAAATGCCTATAAAACATGGCAGCAATTTTGACTCTTTCTTCATTCTAAGTCATCCTACTTTAAAAAAAAGTCAACAACTTTTTAACATTTCCAAAATATACTGAAGGAAGGGGAAAATCACACATTAAATTCTTGTCAAGTAACATTTACCTCCTCAAGCTCTGACTAATCAGAAATGACTGGACTTGGCAGCTTCTTTCACCACTTGGTCTATAAGCTAAATTCAGCTCCTATTGTGCCAACTGGAAAATGACAACATCCCTTGCCACCTCACACAACATCACATCCCGCCAGTCACTCTAGAGTCTGGCAATCTGGTGTGACCATTCCACATCAGATCAAGTAGAAATTATAAACCAAATTTAACGGGTCCTAGTATCCCCATTCCAGAAGAGCAATGGTGAAGTTAGAAGAGATTAGAAGGGTGCCAGATTTATTACTATTGATTCCCTGCTGGCAATTTCATGAAAGGATATCCATCGCAGAAATAAAAAGAGCATCTGGCTCGTTTCCAACTCTTTTGTCTTCAAGTTCTTAAAAAAAAAAAAATCAACCAAGAAGGATAAGAAACTAGGAATTGGCAGATGGGGCCCAAGTTTCTCTACACAATAAGAAGCCTTCATCACTACATCCTAATTATGCATATCTGCTCCTGCAGAGTCCAATACATTTATTTATTGAGCCTTACCACTGCCATCCTGGTAACCCAGAGAAGAAGCCAATCTATAATGACTCAAGCCACATTTCACAATAGACTCCAAAGGAAACATGATGTCATTTGCTAAAATGACTCAATCCAGATAGAAAGCATTCTGACCTATACATAATTGATTGACCTTTGCTATGCTTTCCTGCTTATTTATATACTATCATATGCATGAATGTATATCAGTGGTATTTACACTTGGCAGCTACTTTGGAGAACGCATTATTCAATTGGGATTTGAAGCTTTTTATGACCATTTCCTGACCAAATATTCATAAATGAAGGACAAGAAAAGATGTTACCTTAAAAATAACATTTAATAGGCTCTGGAAAGTCTAAGGAAGCTTTGTTACTCTAATTGATTTAAAATACAGTGGATAAGATAAGATCTATGTAAAGCTGAATTCAAAACCCTAAGACCAAGGATATTAAAGGGCATTTTATCTATTTTCCATTTAGGGCTCAATAATGAGAGTAAAATATGCTTTACCGAAGGAGTGGAGTATTTTGAATACTTCTGAGAAAAGCATCCTGTGGAGAAGGTAATTAGAGACCATAATAAACGACCAGAGAAAAGAGCACGGCTATATGATGCTCTTTGACTTTTTAATTATGAATTTTGTTTTCCAAAAGGGGCAAGCTACAAATTAAATATTAATCAGATGATCAAAATGGTTTCAAGATAATCATAGAAACAGAGGCAGATGGACACACTAGATTAGGGAAAGAAAACGTGGAGCAGGTATGTCCTTATTTCCACTTTGCATACTCAGGGCAGACATCAATAACTAATCACTGAATTCTTAACCAAGAGCTCTGACATAGACTAAACACTTTTCCAGTACTACTCCAGGGAAACACTACCAAAAAGATGGACTTGGAACATGAAGTGAAATATATTTGCCATTGCCTAACTAAATCATATAGTTCATTTCAGATCCCAATACATATTAAATATCAAAAACAGTGATGCCATTATGAAATACTCATAATTCAGTACTCCTTTGTTTGCTTGTCTAAACTAAATTTCCAGTGATCTGAAGGTGGATTCACTGGCACACATTGCTATTGTGCCTTAATAATGTAATTAAATAATTCTCAAATTGATTCTATCTCTTGTTGTCATAGACTCCAAAACCCAATATAAAACTAAACAGATTTTTAAAACCAAAATTTAAAAGCAACATTTTGAATCCTGGGAAAACATGAAATCAAATTCAGCAGGTTTCTCTGAGTCATGGTAGATTGGTATGATCCCCAGGGTAAACAAAAAGCAAAGAGGGGTCTAACCAGAATAAAATGGAAATGCTTATCTGTCCACAGGAAAATATTATACAGTGTTGAAAAGGAATGGCCTACAGTCATAAATATGTACAGGGATAAATCTTAGAAGCAAAGATTAAAGTGGAAGGAGTGTATGCTGAAGACTACATACAGCAGTGCTTTCCAACTTATGTACCTCAGTGACTAGGTTACAAAGGTCTTAACATATTGATCCCCTTAGCTCTGGGGGTGAATAGTAGCTGGAGTGGCCAGAGTCTTTTAGTGGGACATGAACAGCATTTATCCCAAGGCACTGTACAGTATTTTCAAGTTCAGTGTATGCCAAGATGTGAAGAAGTTGGGAAGCACTGACATATGGCACAAAGCCACTTTTATAATGCTCAAAAACTAAAATATATCTTGTTTAGAGATATATACACATGTGGCAAAATTATTTTATAGGATAAAAGAAAAGCAAAGGAAGGATGAGTGGAAAATGCATCCAGTACATCCATTCCTTCAGGGTAATGGCTACTATCAAAATGGAAACACAGGAGATGAGATATAGGAAAGGAACACATGAGTAATTTATAGTTCTTAAATTGGATGGTAGGTTCATGGGTGTTTAGTTTATTGTGCTCCAAATATACTGTTTTATAAATATAAAATATTACATAATGCTTATTTTAAAATATCAAAGTTAAGAAGCCAGGCAACTTTCTAGCTTATTCAGGATCAGTTTTTCACAGTGGAATCTCAAGCATCTCAAGCATAGATACAGCTTCTCAGGGAAGGCTTTAACCCAGAGGTTTCTAATGGTCAAAACCCTACTCAAGGGGCTTCCCTGGTGGCGCAGCAGTTAAGAATCTGCCTGCCAGTGCAGGGGACACGGGTTCGAGCCCTGGTCCGGGAGGATCCAACATGCAGCAGAGCAGTTGGGCCCGCGCACCACAACTACTGAGCCTGCGCTCTAGAGCCCGCGAGCCATAACTACTGAAGCCTGCGTGCCTGGAGCCCATGCTCTGCAACAAGAGAAGCCACCAAAATGAGAAGCCCATGCACTACAGCAAAGAGTAGCCCCTGCTTACCACAACTAAAGAAAGCCCATGCGCAGCAACAAAGACCCGACGCAGCGATAAATAAATAAATAAATAAATAAATGTATATATAAAAAAAAAACCTACTCGATGATGACAAGATTTTGTTCTAATCCAACTAAGAGTTTTCATAACAATTAGATGGACACCTAAAGTTCCATTTCCACACTCAAACAAAAATGTAAAAACCATGTGCAAGCCTCTTAATTAGGATTCATTTAGTTACAAAAAACAAAAATCCACTGCAGAGCTCAAGAAAAATGGGAGTCAGAATCAGAAATTAGAGGTATCCCATAGCACATAGGACAGGAAGTACAGCCAGGACTCATGAGGAACCAGAGCCAGAAACAGGGGGGCCATTCAGATCCAATATTGATACATTCTGGGGCTATAGGATCTTGTTATCTCTATTTCTTTCTGGAACATTTACCCTAATGCTTCTACCTTAAGATGTGCTTTCTCTGCTTTGGCACTGACATGATCAAATATTTGTATCTCTTCGCAGCTTAAGTGGAAACCAAGTGCACACCACTTCAAAATGACCAGAGGAAAAGAATCTGATTAACCCAACCAAGGTCAAGATCAGTCCACACCTGGTCTAATCAGCCACATCTATCTGCAAGGAGTTACCAATTCAAATACCTACCAGGGCCAGGCAGGTAATTAAACATGTGAAGCTGACCAGGTGTGAAACAAGGAGCTGGGACTAAAGGGCCTACAACAAAGAGACCTGCTGCTTCTCAACTTTGGCTGTGTAACAACAGAAATCCAGGTTTTCACTGAAATTTCCTGATTTACAAAACTTATCGGCAGGCCATATTAGGCCACGGGTCTCTGCTGTCAGTGTCCTACAAAGAATGAACTGTGGATATGCCAGATTCAGAGGGTCACAGTGGACAGACACGATCATTAAGTGCCAGCCCTTTGGGTGAAAGGTCAGTTCTCGCAGAAGGGGTCATAGATCAGGCAGTCCCTCCAACAAAGCTGGGATTACGCACTACTCTTACATATACACCCTCACAAACAAAACACATAGCTAAGACTCTAAAAATACCTTGTTCAAGATCAGATACTAAACTGGGTGGAGATAGTTTTCATGTGGCTCTGTATGGGTTCACAGAAAAAATCAGTAAAGTACACAAAGAAATGAGACAAAGCAAACTAGAGACAGAAAAAGACAGCATCATCACCTTCTTCTTTTCTATCCATAGATAGCCAAAAATGCTGCCATAAAAAGACTACTCACTACAAAGGAATTATACATTCTTTTTTCAATTAACTAAGGGTGACACAGGTGCTCTTATCTCAATTTCTTCATCATACCAGAACTGTTAGACACAGAAGTCTTAACTTAGATGTGACTTTCTCTAGGAAGCCGGGCCTGAATCCCTGATCTTGGGTTAGGCAAGTGCCCCCTTAGGTGTTCCCACAGCATCTTGCCCTCACTCCCCTACATGCCCACCCCCCTGCCCGCCATGGCACCTAACCGGTAATATCCGTGCATAGCTATTTATCTCTGCATGTAGGTGAGCTTCCTTTTATTTTTTTTAAAATTGAAGTGTAATTGATCTTCAACAAAATGTTAGTTCCAGGTGTACAACATAGTGATTCGATAGTTCTATATATTACAAAATGATCACCACAATAAATCAAGTTACCATCTGTCACGATACAAAGTTATTACAATATCACTGACTATATTCCCCATACTGTACATTTCATCCCCATGACTCATTTATTTTGTAACTGGAACTTTGTACCTCTTAATCTCCCTTACCTATTTCACTCATTCCCTCACTCCCCTCCCCTCTGGAAACCACTTGTTCTCTGTATCTATGAGTCTGTTTCTGTTTTATTTCTTCATTTGCTTTGCTTTTTAGATTCCACAGATAAGTGAAATCATGTGGTATTTGTCTTTCTCTGACTTATTTCACTTAGCATAATACTCTCTAGGTCCATCCATGTTGTTGCAAATGGCAAGATTTCATTCTTTTTTATGGTTAAGGGTGTGTGTGTATGTGTACCACATCTTCTTTATCCATTCATCCATCAGTGGACGCCTAGGCTGCTTCCATATATTGGCTATTGTAAATAATGCTTAAATGAATATAGGGGTGCACATATCTTTTCAAATTAGCATTTGCTTTTATTTTCTGCAGAAGAATACCCAGAAGTGGAATTGCTGGAAATCCAGCAGAATCCACCCAGAAGTGGATTTTGTGGTAGTTCTATTTTTAATTTTTTGAGGAACCTCCATAGTGTTTTCCACAGTAGCTGTACACATTTACATTCCCCTAGGTGAGCTTCTTCAAAGCAAGGATAATGTCCAGTCCTCCTTTATGCCCCAGTGCCTATTCACTGAGTAAATTCATAGAGTCAGGCATATTGAAAATTTTATTTCTATTTTTTAGCATTCAATTCAGGGAAGAAAAGTTGAAATTAAACTTGATTCCTCCCTATTCTTTTGTATGAACTTAAAATTTTTCAATAAAAACACTGTGACTCAAACTAGAAGTACATATATCATGTTGAGTTATTACACTCAAAACCACATAGTTGTGGGCCTTTTTGTAATATGTAGTCATGTTTAGGCTAAAAATCCTCAAAGGCACCCTCTGTCAGCTTGTAGATATGCACAGATTCTTCCCAATAAACCTATATTGATGTAGATATAAATATAGAAGAATAAGGCATGGTAAAATTCTCTACCTAAGGGCATGAAATCCATATATGTAAACTTAGGAGAAATTTGGAGAAGTACAGTATATGCATGTCCTGAAAGACTTATGTTCCATTCTAAAGAAACGAGTCTTGGCAAACTTCCCTAGTGCCAAGAACTGTTTAGCAGGAATTAATTTTTAAATGAAATAAGCTAAAAATGAAATAAATATAGTATTATTTATAGATAAGTCTTATTCTTCAGTAATTACTGAAGGTGACACTGGTATGTTTTATCATTGGTAGTTGGACAAAGTTTGATCAAATGTCTCCCTTTTCTCATGAAATATAGATGCAATGTTCTGACTCTCACTGCTATCCCAGGTCTGGTGGTGCTTCATCATGTTCAATTTGGTAACCTAAATAATGTGGGGGGAAAAGAGCGTAATTTCAAACCAATAAGTATATCTGTGACAGAAAGAAGTGAGGTTCATGTCTCAGACACTTGTGCCTAAGTTAAGACAAATTAATTTTAAAAGACTTAATGTTTTATCTTGAACAGGGGGGAGTCTTGTCTTCTCATTCTAGCTAGATGGAAGTATTTGGCAAATGTCTTCTTTGAAAAGCATTATTTAGCAATGGAATTACAGTCAGTGTCATAAGGAAAGATGAAGCAAACTGAAGAACAAAAGGATAAATGAAGAAATGTATAGCAGCACTTGCCAAGGCAAGTTCCATTCATGAGTATCACCAAATGAAAGGGATACTGGATTATATCAAGTTCAACAACTTTCCTTACTCCAGGAATTGTCAGCCTTTAATATTCATAGTGGTCCTCCTGAATTTTCAGGAGGGGATAGAGTATGCAGAATTTGCCATGCTTATTGTCTATATAAAGGTTTTACCACTCTTGGGAATACTAGTGCTATCGGTCAAAATTCTAGCTCTATCACTTAGTAGCTGTGTTCCCATCCATGTGAAAATTTCTTAACCCCTCTGAGCATCAGTTACCTCATTTGAAAATTTAGTCCTTTAATTTACATTTCATCAGAACTTCTGTCATTGACTTTCCTTTGAAGTTATTTCCTATAATTAGTAACAGATAATAATATCTTCAGGGACTTCCCTGGTGGCGCAGTGGTTAAGAATCCACCTGCCAATGCAGGGGACACAGGTTCGAGCCCTGATCTGGGAAGATCCCACATGCCACGGAGCAACTAAGCTCATGCACCACAACTACTGAGCCTGCACTCTAGAGCCCAACGAGCCACAACTATTGAGGCTGCATGCCACAACTACTGAAGCCTGTGTGCCTAGAGCCTGTGCTCCGCAACAAGAGGAGCCACCACAATAAGAAGCCCGTGTGCTGCAACTAGAGAAAGCCCATGTGCAGCAACAAAGACCCATGCAGCCAAAAATAAATAAATAAATAAATTTATTAAAAACAAAATATCTTCAGCTGCAGTAATTCATCTCCTATTCAATTTACAAAATTTATATACATTCTTTTATGCATTCAACAAACAATTATTAAGCATTTGGCATATGCCAGGCTAAGCTAGTAATAGGATATCAATATACACAGAGCTGATGGTCTTGCTGGGGAGACACTGATGAAATCTTAACACAGGTTAGCAGCAGGTACCAAAAAGAGAGACTATAACAAGAGGCCTAAACTGTAGGGGAGAAATATTGGAGTTGAAATCTGAGGAGATGAAATTAAGTCAGTGGAGATGAATGAAACAGAATTCTAGAGGCCAAGGGAACAAAAATGTGCAAAGACCATGTGGCAGAAGGGAGAAGAGTGATTTTAAGGAGGAGACAGGGCAGTGTAGTTGGAGGTCAGAGAGCTAAGGGAGGTAATATGAAAAGAATCAAGAGAGAAAGACAGGGGGCTGTGTTAGGCTTTGGAATGGTGGAAATCGTTTCCACCTGGGGAGTGGCATAATCAAACTAGCTTTGAAAATCTCTCTCAGGCTATATTTGGAAAATGGATTGGATGGGGACAAAAGTGGATGCAAGGGAATCAGTCAAGAGGCTATTGCAGTAATAATGACAATTTAGACTATTATGGGAACAGTACATACAGTAGAATTACAACAAATCTGAGAGATATTTAACAATTGGTAATGAATTGCGTAAAGGAGTTGGGTTCATTTTACACAATAAAGTCTTAAGCTTCAGTATTTGATCTGGTATATAAAATGTACTTCCAAATCAGCTGATGCTTTTTCTTTACTATATTATGGCAGATTTATCTCAATTACTATAATACTTCTCCTCTTTCAAAAACTGTCATGATTCTTAATCATATTCCACAACGGTCATTGTTGGATATTTATGCCTTATGGAATAGTGGAACCAAAAACTTTAAAATACATTTATGTTAAATATATCATGTGTCTTTTTGTACATTATCATTACTCTTAGCTTAATACATTGTAAACTGCAGTGCTCACCTCCTCACCCATTTTCCATCAGCACTGGTAATGTGGACTACTTGTCCCTGCCTACGCTTCACTCATGATGAGAGCAAATTTATTTGTGGGAATATGTATGAGGTTTGCTCTGGGAACAAAGGAACAGTACTGTACACCACATTTGCGGTTATCATTCCTTCCCCAAATTGCTCCTTAATCTCGTCAACAAACGGAACACAGTAAAATAACAAGGATTACAAATACTTAAGAGTTTAGTGGACTGACTGCCCATTTGTTGAATTTGACAGGAAGGATAAACTTGGTCTCAATATACACATCTTAATTTTAAAAGATTTAGACAGAAAGTTGATGACTCTTTGAAAACAATATTTTAAAAGTGTATTTAATACATAAATAAAAAGGAGAGAATAAAAATATTTACAGCCGTTACTTCTGAGGAATGGGTTTGGGGTGCAAGTATAGGGGACTTTGCCTATTACTTTACATGTTTGAATTTTAAAAGCAGGCATTATTTGGTAACCAAAAGAAAAAAGAGCAGATATGAAAAACAAGATCAATAAAATAATATCACTGTTTCGTAATGCCAGGATAGTGAAGGCAACATTTATCACAGAAACAAAATGTATTACCCTAGACTTGCATTACAAACAACTACTTTTCAAGGTCCACGATCTGACTAACCCATAGCATTTATCTATACACTAAATCTCCACAATCAACTTGATGTACCCTGCATCTCTGGAGTACCTGACTAGACAACAAATTATCCCAAAATTGAGGCAGTAAACTTTGGGAGCAACTGTAGATTTGGGGTTTGCTTTCTGCATCTAATTTTTTTCTGGTTTTATGTTTATCTTAGTTTAGTATTTAGGGTTTATTAACATTGGGAGATTTGTTTATTGATTTGCTTGCTCTCTTCCTTTTTTTAAAATATATATATTTTTTTCCTTTTACTCTTTTTGTGAGTGTGTCTGTGTATGCTTCTTTGTGCGATTTTGTCTGTATAGCTTTGCTTTTACCATTTGTCCTAGGCTCCTGTCTGTCTGATTTCTTTTAAATTGCTTTTTACTTTTTTTAATTTTTAATAATTTTTCTACTTTAATAACTTTATTTCATTTATTTTTCTTTCTTTCTTTCTCTCTCCCTTTTCTTCTGAGCCGTGTGACTGACAGGGTCTTCGTGCTCCTGCCAGGGGTCAGGCCCGTGCCTCTGAGGTGGGAGAGCCAAGTTCAGGACATTGCTCCACCAGAGACCTCCTGGCTCCACTTGATATCAAACAGCGAAAGCTCTCCCAGAGACCTCCACATCAACGCTAAGACACAGCTCCACTCAACAATCAGCAAGCTACAGTGCTGGACACCTTATGCCAAACAACTAGCAAGACAGAAACACAACCCCACTCATTAGCAGAGAGGCTGCCTAAATTCATAATAAGACCACAGGCACTCCCAAACACAGTACCGTACAAGGTCCTGCCCACCTGAAAGACAAGATCCAGCCTCATCCACCTGAACACAGGCACCAGTCCCCTCCAACAGGAAGCACACACAACCCACTGAACCAACCTTAGGCACTGGGGGCAGACACCAAAAACAACGGGAAGTATGAACTGCTGTGAAAGCAGACCCCAAACACAGTAAGTTAAGGAAAATAAGAAGACAGAGAAACACACAGCAGATAAAGGAGCAGGGTAAAAAACGACCAGACCAAACAAATGAAGAGGAAATAGGCAGTCTACCTGAAAAAGAATTCAGAGTAATGATAGTAAAGATGATCCAAAACCTTGCAAGTAGAATGGAGAAAATAAATGTTTAACAAGGACCTAGAAGAAATAAAGAGGAAATAAACGATGATGAACAACACAATAAATGAAATTTAAAATTCTCTAGAAGGAATCAATAGCAGAATAACTGAGGAAGAAGAACGGATAAGTGACCGGGAAGATAAAATAGTGGAAATAACTACTGCAGAGCAGAATAAAGAAAAAAGAATGGAAAGAACTGAGGACAGTCTCAGAGACCTCTAGGAAAACATTAAACGCACCAACATTCGAATTATAGGGGTTCCAGAACAAGAAGAGAAAAAAAAAGGGACTGAGAAAATATTTGAAGAGATTATAGTTGAAAACTTCCCTAATAAGGGAAAGGAAAGAGTCAATCAAGTCCAGGAAGCGCAAAGAGTCCCATACAGGATAAATCCAAGGAGAAACATGCCAAGACACATGTTAATCAAACTATCAAAAATTAAATACAAAGAAAAAAAAAAAGCAGCAAGGGAAAAGCAACAAATAACATACAAGAGAATCCCCATAAGGTTAACAGCTGATCTTGCAGCAGAAACTTTGCAAGCCACAAGGGAGTGGCAGGACATATTTAAAGTGATGAAAGGGAAAAACCTACAACTAAGATTACTCTACCCAGCAAGGATCTCATTCAGATTCGAAAGAGAAATTAAAACCTTTACAAACAAGCAAAAGCTAAGAGAGTTGAGCACCACAAAACCAGCTTTACAACAAATGCTAAAGGAACTTCTCCAGGCAGGAAACACAAGAGAGGGAAAACACCTGCAATACCAAACCGAAAACAATTAAGAAAATGGTAATAGGAACATACATATCGATAATTCCCTTAAATGTAAATGGATTAAATGCTCCAAACAAAAGACATAGTCTGGCTGAATGGATACAAAAACAAGACACATATATATGCTCTCTACAAGAGACCCACTTCAGACCCAGGGACACATACAAACTGAATGTGAGGGTATAAAAAAAGAAATTCCATGCAAACGGAAATCAAAAGAAAGCTGGAGCAGCAATTCTCATATCAGACAAAAAAAGACTTTAAAAGGAAAATTATTACAAGAGACAAAGAAGGACACTACATAATGATCAAGGGATCAATCCAAGAAGAAGACATAACAATTGTAAATATTTATGCACTCAACATAGGAGCACCTCAATACATAAGGCAAATACTAACAGTCATAAAAGGGGAAAGTGACAGTAGCACAGTCACAGTAGGGGACTTTAACACCCCACTTTCACCAATGGACAGATCATCCAAACTGAAAATAAATAAGGAAACACAAGCTTTAAATGACACATTAAACAAGATGGAATTGATATTTTTAGGACATTCCATTAAAACCAACAGAATACACTTTCTTCTCAAGTGCTTATGGAACATTCTCCAGGGTACATCATATCTTGGGTCACAAATCAAGCTTTGGTAAATTTAAGAAAATTGAAATCGTACCAAGTATCTTTTCTGACCACAACACTATGAGACTAGATATCAATTACAGGAAAAACTCTGTAAAAAATACAAACACAAGGAGACTAAGCGATACAGTACTAAATAACCAAAAGGTCACTGAAGAAATCATAAGAGGAAATCAAAAAATACCTACAAACAAATGACAATGAAAACATGACGACCCAAAACCTGTGCGATGCAGCAAAAGCAGTTCTAAGAGGGAAGTTTATAGCAATATAATCTTACCTCAAGAAAGAAGAAATATCTCAAATAAACAACTTAACCTTACACGTAAAGCAATTAGAGAAAGAAGAACAACAAAAAAAAACCCACCAAAATTAACAGAAGGAAAGAAATCATAAAGATCAGATCAGAAATACATGAAAAAGAAATGAAGGAAACAAGAGCAAAGATCAATAAAACTAAAAGCTGGTTCTTTGAGAAGATAAATAAAATTGATAAACCATTAGCCAGACTCACCAAGAAAAACAGGGAGAAGACTCATATCAACAGAATTAGAAATGAAAAAGAAGTAACAACTGACACTGCAGAAATACAAAGGATCATGAGAGAGTATTACAGGCAACTATGTGCCAATAAAATGGACAACCTGGAAGAAATGGACAAATTCTTAGAAAAGCACAACCTTCTGAGACTGAACCAGGATGAAAGAGAAAATATAACAGACCAATCACAAGCACTGAAATTGAGACTGTGATTAAAAATCTTCCAACAAACAAAAGCCCAGGACCAGATGGCTTCACAGGCGAATTCTATCAAACATTTAGAGAAGAGCTAACACCTATCCTTCCCAAACTTTTCCAAAATATAGCAGAGGGAGAAACACTCCCACACTCACTCTATGAGGCCACCATCACCCTGATACCAAAACCAGACAAAGATGTTACCAAAAAAGAAAACTAAAGGCCAATATCACTGATGAACATAGATGCAAAAATCCTCAACTAAATAGTAACAAACAGAATCCAGCAGCACATTAAAAGGATCATACACCATGAGCAAGTGGGGTTTATCCCAGGAATGCAAGGATTCTTCAATATACACAAATCAATCAATGTGATAAACAATATTAAATTGAAGGATAAAAACCATATGATCATCTCAATAGATGCAGAAAAAGCTTTTGACAAAATTCAATGTCCATTTATGAAAAAACCATCCAGAAAGTAGGCATAGAGGAAACTTACCTCAACATAATAGAGGCCATATATGACACCCCCACAGCCAGCATCCTTCTCAATGGTGAAAAACTGAAACCCTTTCCTCTAACATCAGGAACAAGAAAAGGTTGCCCACGCTCACCACTATGATTCAACATACTTTTGGAAGTTTTAGCCACAGCAATCAGAGAAGAAAAACTATTACTTTTTTCCAAATTGGAAAAAAAGAAGTAATGCTGTCACTTTTTGCAGATGACATGACACTATATGTAGAGAATCCTAAAGATGCTACCAGAAAACTATTAGAGCTAATCAAAGAATTTGGTAAAGTGGCAAGATGCAAAATTAATGCACAAAAATCTCTTTCACTCCTGTACACTAATGATGAAAAATCTGAAAGAGAAACTAAGGAAACACTCCCATTTACCATTGCAACATAAAGAATAAAATACCTAGGAATAAACCTACCTAAGGAGAGAAAAAACCTGTATGCAGAAAACTATAAGACACTTATGAAAGAAATTAAAGATGATACAAACAGATGGAGAGATATACCATGTTCTTGGATTGGAAGAATCAACATTGTGAAAATGACTACACTACCCAAAGCAATCTACAGATTCAATGCAATCCCTATCAAACTACCAATGGCATGTTTCACAGAACTAGAACAAAAAATTGCACAATTTGTATGGAAACACAAAAGACCCCGAATAGGCAAAGCAACCTTGAGAAAGAAAAACGGAGCTGGAGGAATCAGGCTCCCGGACTTCAGACTATACTGCAAAGCTACAGTAATCAAGACAGCATGGTACTGGAACAAAAACAGAAATACAGATCAATGGAACAGGATAGAAAGCCCAGAGACAAAACCATGCACATATGGTCAGCTTATTTTTGAAAAAGGAGGCAAGAATATACAACGGAGAAAAGACAGCCTCTACAATATGTGGTGCTGGGAAAACTGGACAGCTACATGTAAAAGAATGAAATTAGAACACTCCCTAACACCATACACAAAAAGAAACTCAAAATGGACGAAATACCTAAATGTAGGACCAGACACTATAAAAGTCTTAGAGGGAAACATAGGCAGAACACTCTATGACATAAATCACAGCAAGATACTTTTTGACCCACCTCCTAGAGGAATGGAAATAAAAATGAAAAAAAACAAATGGGACCTAATGAAACTTAATAGCTTTTGCACAGCAAAGGAAAACATAAACAAGATGAAAAGACAACCTTCAGAATGGGAAAAAATGTTTGCAAATGAAGAAACTGACAAGGATTAATCTCCAAAATTTACAAGCAGCTCATGCAGCTCAATATCAAAAAAACAAACAACCCAATCCAAAAATGCGCAGAAGACCTAAATAGACATTTCTACAAAGAAGACATAAAGATGGCCAAGAAGCACATGAAAAGCTGTTCAACATCACTAATTATTAGAGAAATGCAAATCAAAACTACAATGAGGTATCACCTCACACTGGCCAGAATGGCCATCATCAAAAAATCTACAAACAATAAATGCTGGAGAGGGTGTGGAGAAAAGGGAACCCTCTTGCACTGTTGGTGGGAATGTAAATTGATACAGCCACTATGGAGAACAATATGGAGGTTCCTTAAAAAACTAAAAATAGAACTACCTTGTGACCCAGCAATCCTACTACTGGGCATATACCCTGAGAAAACCATCATTCAAAGAGTCATGTACCACAATGTTCACTGCAGCTCTATTTACAATAGCCAGGATATGGAAGCAACCTAAGTGTCCATTGACAGATGAATGGATAAAGAAGATGAGGCACATACATACAATGGAATATTACTCAGCCATAAAAAGAAATGAAGTGGAGTTATTTGTAGTGAGGTGGATGGACCTAGAGTCTGTCATACAGAGTGAAGTAAGTCAGAAAGAGAAAAACAAATACTGTATGCTAACACATATATATGGAATCTAAGATAAAAGAACAAAAAATGGTTCTGAGGACCCTATGGGCAGGACAGGAATAAAGATGAAGACATAGAGAATGGACTTGAGGACACAGGGAGGAGGAAGGGTAAGCTGGGACGAAGTGAGAGTGTGGCATGGACATATATACACTACGAAATGTAAAACAGATAGCTAGTGTGAAGCAGCCTCACAGCACAGGGATATCAGCTTGGTGCTTTGTGACCTCCTAGAGGGGTGGGATAGGGAGGAGGGGAGGGAGATGCAAGAGGGAGGAGATATGGGGATATATGTATATGTATAGCTGATTCACTTTGTTATAAAGCAGAAACACACCATTCTAAAGCAATTATACTTCAATAAAGATATTTTTTTTAAAGTACAGATTCTTGCCCATCCCAAGATTATGAAGACATTCTGTTTTTCTTACCTTATTGAACTTGCAAGAGTCTCTAATACAACAATGGACAAAAGTGGAAATAAAAGATATATTTATCTTATTCACAATCTCAATGAAAAAGCTGTCAATATTTCAACATTAAGTAGTAGAGGTTTTCTGTAGCTTTTTTGTAGATACCATTTATCTAATTAAGAAAGTACTGCTCTATTCCCATTTTGCTAATTTTTATCATAAATGAGTGGTAAATTTTATCAAAAGGTTTTTTTCCTCTCGCCTACAGAGATGATTGTATGGTTTTTCACTTTTACTCTATTAATGTGGTAAACTGCATTGACTGATTTTCCAATAATTAGCTTGCATTCTTAGAATTAACTCAACATTTTAGTAATATATTATCCATTTTATATGTCAGTGAATTTGATTTACTAATTTTTGCTAACGTTTTAGTTAGGATTTTTGCATCTATCTTCAGGAGAAAAATTGGACGATGAATTTCTTTTCTTTTAATACTCTTCTTGGTTTTGGCGTCAAGGTTATGCTGTCCTAATGTGAATTTATATTTGACTGCTTCCTCCTTAAATGTTTGGAAGAATTTGCTGGCGAATTTAAGTGGTAATTTCTTTATCAGAAGATCTTTAATTATGAAGCAAATTTCTTTAATATATATAGGATAATTCAGATTTTCTAAAATGTGTTATATCCATTTTAGTGTGTTTTCAAGGAACTTAACCATCTCATTTAAATTTCAAACTTATTGGCATAAAACCTTGGTAATATCTAATTATATCATCCTCTTAATATCTATATTCTAGTGTTATTCTTTTTGCATTTGTGATTTTAGCAATTTGCAACTTATTTTTTTCCTTGATTATTCTTACCACAGTTTTATAAATTTTGTTAGCCTTTTCAAAGAACTGACTTTTGGCTCTATTTATTTTTTTACTGCTTGTTTTCTGTATCAATGACTTCTGTTCTTATCTTTATGTTCTTCTAATTTCTTTGAGTTTACTTTGCTTGTTTAGATCCTTGAGACTGACATTTAGATCACTGGCTCTCAGCCTTTCTTTTTTTCTAATGTAAGAATTTAAGGCTATAAATTTCCCTGTAAGTACTGTTTTAGCTGCAACCCACAAGGTTTGATATGTTGAATTTTCATTATCATTTGAATATATTTTTAATTTTCATTATGATTAGTTACTTTGACACATGGGGGAAAGAGTATTAGTTAATTTCCAAATATTAGAATTTTCTCATTTTCATTTTGTTGATGATTTTTAATACTATTGTGATCAGAAAATAAACTCCGTGTCTTCCATCTTTTGAGATTTGTTGAAAAATGCCTCTGTCTAGGCATATATACTAATGGCCAAATGTTTCTTGTGCACTTAAAAAATGAATATTCTTCAGTTGGTCGGTGTAGGTATATATATTTCTATATATTACAATTAAGTCAAGTTTGTTAAATGTGGTATCTGAATCTTCTATATGTTTACTGACTTTTTTTCTGCATGTTCTATTAATTATTAAAGAGGTATGGTGAAATCCCAAATACGTTTGAGGATCTGTATATGTCTTGCTTTAGTACTATTAGTTGCTTACTTTTTAATATTTTAAGGTATTTCTATTTGTATGCATACATAAAACTGCACTGCATCCTTTGGTTAATGTTTGCATGGTATTTCTTTTTTACTTTTAACTTTTTATGGCTTTATATTTAGAGTGTGCCGGGTATAGTCAGCAAATAGTTGTCCTTTTTTATGATCCAGTCCAATAATCTTTGTTTTTAAATTGACATTTTTATTCTTTCACATTGGTGTTAAATCTCCACCTTAATATGTTCTTTATTTGTCTCATGGTTCTTTATTCCTTAACTCTCCTTTTATCTTCAACTAAACAAAGAATTTTTTTTCATTATTCTACTTTGTTCCTCTTTCAGCTTGCTAGTTATACATTTTTAAGTGGCTACCCTAGAAACTAAAATATGTTCCATTGACTTATTATAACCATAATCAATATTTTACCATTTCCTGAATAAGGACTTCATGTTTTTTTAACTTCATTTACCCCACACCCCACTGTCACCTTAGTTATTATTATTGGTTTTTATTGTAATGCTACATATATTTTATCTTTCAAGTTTTTTGTTATGGAGAATTCCAACATATAAAAAAATGAATTAACAATGCAATGAAACCCCAATATCCAACAGTTTGTTTAATGATCATTAGCTCATGACCAGTCTTGTTCCATCTCTATTCCCACCCACGTATCCCTCAACCATATTATTTTAAAGAAAATTCCAAACATCATATCTCTTGTAACTATTTTTTGTCACTTACTATTTAGGATGTATCTCTAAAAGATAAGCAGTTTTTAAAAACATAACCATAATATTATCAAACATTAAAAAATTTAACAATGCCAGAATGCCATCAAATATTCTGTAAATATTCAAATATCCAAATGTCATAGCTATTTTTACAAGTATTCTAAAATCAAGATCCAAATAAGTTCTGTACACTGTAATTGGTTGATATGTCTTTTAATGTTTATTTTACCTACAAATCTCCCTAAATCTTTTTTTCCCTTGCTACTTATTCATTAGAGAAACTGGATTCTTTGAACTAAGGTTTTCCATTATTTGATTTTTGGGTATGGTATTATATTAAACAAAATGTCCCCTTATCTGTAAATTCTCTTTGTTGGTAGTTAGATCTAGAGGCCTAGTCAGGCTCAGGTTCATTTTTTGTTGTTTTGTTTGTGGCAAGACTACCTCATGGCTGATGGTGTGTATTTCTCTCTCAGCAGGCACACGATGTCTGGCTGTACTCTGTAATATTCCTAGTCATTAATATCCAATGCCTGGATCCATTAATTCATTAGAATTTAAAAATAATATTCTAATTGTTATTTTTTCATTTATTAGCTGGAATACTATTATCAAGAGAAAATTCTCCCCATCTATGTTAACTTACTCAGTAGTATGAGAAATGCAGAATAAATGTTCAATTCTTTATATTTTTATACTATATTTTAAAATAATAAATAAACCACCCTTCTATGGTAACCAATTGTTATTATTAAGATTATGAACCTATGGATCTAAAATATTTAATTCCAATCATAGCAGTTCCTATTCCAATGGAGGCTTAAATTGTCCCATCTTTGGTTACAGGGAGTTAAACTCTGCTGGACATTGTTTGGATTGTTTCAAACAGTCTGTATGCATTTATATTTACTTGTATATTTATCCTTTTTGGTGTTTTATGTGCCTTCTGGTACTTCCATGATTTCACCTGAGACCATTTCTCTTCTGGTTGCAGAGCTCCCTTTGACAGTTCGTTGTAGAGAAGCTGGTAATTAATTCTCATTTTAATTTTTCTAAAAATATCTTTTTTGAAGGATATACTCACTGCATATAGAATTCCAGATTGACAATTACTTTCTTTGGCTCTTTAAATATGTCATACTATTTTTCTTTAGCTTCCATTGTTTCTGTTTAAAAATTAGTTATAAGTCTAACTGGTATTCCTTTGAAACTGTATCGTTTTTCCTTTAGATATTTTTAAGATTTTCTTTTTGTATTTGGTTTTTCAGTAGTTGTACTACAATATATGTATATTTTTATTTGATTTTCTTTGCTTACAGAGTTTCTTAAATTTCTGGCTTGATATTGCTCATCAATTTTGCAAAATTCTTGATCAGTATCTCTTCAAATACTGCTTCTGCTTCTATTTTCTCTCTAATCTCCTTCTGATGTCCAATGACCAGGCCCAGACCTTTGCACTATCCAATACATCTCTTATGGAATTTTCTTTATTTTTGCATTCTTTTTTCCACTGTGTTTTAATCTGGGTATTTTCTACTGACCTATCTTTTAAGTCACTAATCCTCTCTTCTGATGTATCTAATATGTTTTTAAAACCATCTACTGGGTCCTTAATTTCAGTTACTATAATTTTAAATTTGAAGTTATCCATTTGATTCCTTTTATAGATTCCAGATCTCTAGTGAAACTCTGTCTCTTCTTGAACATATTAATCAGTTATTTGGAAGTCTGTGTCTGATAACTCCAATATCTGAATCACTTCTGAATCTATCACTTTTGGCTATTTTTTCTGTCTTGATTTTTGATCATTTGTTCCTATTTCCTGGCATGCCTACTGATTTTTTAGTAAATGACAGATACATTGTTTATGGAAAATTATACAAGTTTGAACAATGTTACCTTCCCCCAAAGATGATTTGAACTTCTTCTGGCAGGCAGATCATCTTGATTCAACTGAGGGTGGTATATTTCCAGTTTGCTTTTATCCTAGGATGTAGCTATTCAGGAGACCCAATTAAAAGCCTTGAGTGTTTATCATGGTCCTAACCTCCTCAGAAGCTCTATGAGACTGCTAAAATCTCTGCATATTTACCTTTTAATCTCTTATCAGGTGTTTACAATGATTTTTTTTTTTTGGTCTCACCCTAGAAGTACACAACAAGGCCTCAAGGGAAAATTCCATGCAGCATTTTGACTTCACTTCTCTGTGCTTCCTTTCCTCTGAGATTTTGGTTCCTTAAGCCTTGAACTCCATTGATCATGAAAAAAATTAAATTATTTCCCATTTAGAAAACAAAATTTTAAGTTCTATTCCTTATTGATGTCTTTATGCTTTTACTTTCCCTTATTTTTAGTATTTTTAAAAGCCTATCACATTCTCATTATTCCAATACAAACACAAAGAAACATGTAGAAATAGAAAGCAATAAAGTATTGAGCTTCACTAGGCAATCAAACCTGAGCTAATGTCAGGAAATCTGGAGGTTTCTCAAGTAGGAATATGGAAGAGAAGAGAAGCGAGATGTGCTATTTATCACAGACAATACTCAGCACAATCTTATTGCTCCTTGGGGAATCCAAAGCTTTTAAAGGTGCTATTATTATTTGGAAGCCCTCCAGAGAGCACTAAGTATTAAAAATAGCACCTGTACTCTGCTAAGTCAAATCACCTGTTTATTACCCAGAGTGATGAAAACCATCTAATAAAATATTACAGACACTTGGTCAAAATCATGCACACAATTCATATGCTCAGAGAAGTTGAAGGAAATGTCATGCCTGGCTCAATACATATTTTTTCAATGGATAACTAACTTAATGAGGAGATAAAGAAAATATCACTGTTTTGTTTGTTTTTTTAATTAAAGATGTTTAAGCTTTTTAAACAGTCAAAATAAGACCTCTGTAGTAGCATCTTCTGTTTCTCTTGCCCAGCATCTACATAAAACCTTGCCTTTGTAATAGTGGCCCATTTTTTTTTTCCTTTGGAGAGCCTGCTCCCCCTCCAATCCTTGGAATACAGATATAGGAATGTGACTCAGGTCTGGCCAATCACTGTTCTGTTCCATTGACCACAGTTATTGGTACAGCAGTAAGCATGTGATCCAAGTTATTCTGATGAGACACAGTACTTGGACTTATAAATAACTACTGGAAAGAGTAACTCTGCTGGGATAGCTAAACTGGTAGAATGGAAGGTCCAGTGTGGTGATCACCACATAAAGAAGGCCTGCTTACGAGTGCAGCCAAAACTACCTAGGGCTTCTCAGTTACCTGAGTCAGTAAATGCCCCTTATTGCTTAAGCTAGGTTAGTAAGACTGGGTTTCAGACCAGCAACCAGGAGTCCTTACTAACATAGCTACATCCAAAAAGTACATAGCAGCAACCAAGTCTGTTGACAAGAGTGATTAACCCTCAGGTTTAAGACAAAACTCTGGCTGCTAAATGAAATGATGTAGCAGCATTAGGAACACTTCTCAGGTATGAGGTAAAATGTATTCCAGTCCACTGATAATGTTTTCATTTCCCAACTCCATTTACATTATACCCAAGACATGAGACATGAACATTTATCAATAACATCAAATAATGTAGCTCAATTCTTCAGACTCCAAGAATGGATTACTGTTGGCATTTTATCCTGTTCTTCATAGATGCTAGTTATTTGGGGATTGGAACAAGTTATAAAAAGTTCTAATTGGGGAAACATTCATGTGTTTTATGTTTTTAAAATGATATCTTCAGCTCTGACTTTATACAATGGGTTGGTGGTAGCCATAAATAATATTCCTAGGAGAAAGCCTACAAATAAAATAAGAATTCCTCCAGTAATCTTATTGTCCTTTAAGTGGACACAGATTCAAGCATGTGCACATACTGGAGATCACACATTTGTACTCATGGCATTTAATTACAAATAAAATAAAATCTGCAAAACCAGAATTTTAAATATTAATTTAATAACCTTTATGCACCTAGTTTCTGAATGATTCTCTTCCTCTCTAGGGAGGTATCTAATGTCAAACTGCGATATTAAGGTGACATTAAGGTGAGTCATGGTAACTGAAAAGGCATGAGGAAGGCACATGTCAGAATTATTAATTTTACAAAAAGATGAAATACTCCCTTCCTTAAAATTATGCATTGCTAATCTATGCTGAACTTCGAAGTGCAGTTTTATTTCCCTCATTTGTAACCAATCACTGTCTCCAGAAGGAAGAGGCTAAAAAGAGAAAGATTATAAGAGAAGCATAACCATTTGAAAACCCCAAAATAAATGAGAAGTCAAAAGAAAAATGACAAGTTTGTTCGTTATTTAAAGAAGAATTTTCAGTGGGCCAACCATGGCTGATACCATTATAACCATGCCCAAATTCACCAAGGCAGGTTTTTAAACTTTTTTTTGAGTTTTTAAATAGATAGATAGATCGATAGATGACATGTATACATATAACAATACATAAAAATAAAGAACTCTTATACCCTGACCACATTAAATAAAATCTCAAATATTCTATTCTATTCCATTGTTTCACTTCACTAAAAATAAATGCTATCACAAATCACTAAATTGTTTCCACAACATACCAGTAACTTAAAACTACATGCAAAGCATATGATTTGGCACAAATGGAAGAAATTATACAACTTAGGCTAAAAGAATCAGACATTATTATTATTATATTATTACCAACACTAATTTCAGATTAAGACTTTTCTGAAATGAAATCAAATCAGCTCTACACAGTGGAATCTCTTATACTGTTCATTAACTTCACCAAATATTTTCATAAAGCACTTGAAGTGAGATGTTTCATTCAGAATGATCTCCCTCTGATCATATTTTGAAAAAACTCAATGCAAGCTGACCGTCTCAAAGTGAATCCAAAGACCCTAAACTTTTCCTTTTAAAAAAAAAAAATGCATGTCTCTACAAAAGTCAGTGAAACAGAATGTCATGGGGTAATATTCTAATGTAACAAGGAGGTAGTCCCATTATTTGTTCTGTTTTACCTTTCGGTATCAACTACTGTTTGATTACTCTTTCTGTAAAGAAAATGTATTCTTTTTTTTTTTTTTCTTTTTTTTGCGGTGCGCGGGCCTCTCACTGTTGTGGCCTCTCCCGTTGCGGAGCACAGGCTCTGGACGCGCAGACTCAGCGGCCATGGCTCACGGGCCTAGCCGCCCCGCGGCATGTGGGATCTTCCCGGACTGGGACACGAACCCGTATCCCCTGCATCGGCAGGCGGACTCTCAACCACTGCACCACCAGAGAAGCCCAAGAAAATGTATTCTTAATGAACCTAAAGGAAGACAATGATTTGCTGAATGAAAAATGTGACATGTAAAACAAAACACTCGTCATTCCACACCAGTGTATATAATATCATTTGGCTACCCAGACTTTCTTAAAGCTCTAACCTCATGATGACTCCCCTCCCCGATATTTCCTTTTACCTTGGAGGCAGGAAGTGGGAAGAAATGTTTCCTTTCCAGACCCATTATTAACTGAAAATTCCAGTGCCCTGAATGTCTTTTTTTAAATTCAAAAAAAAGTAATCGGGCTTCCCTGGTGGCACAGTGGTTGGGAGTCCGCCTGCCGATGCAGGGGACACGGGTTCGTGCCCTGGTCTGGGAAGATCCCACGTGCCACGGAGCGGCTAGGCCCGTGAGCCATGGCCACTGAGCCTGCGCGTCCGGAGCCTGTGCTCCGCAATGGAAGAGGCCACAACAGTGAGAGGCCCGTGTACCGCAAAAAAAAAAAAAAAAAAAAGTAATCGGGACTCCTATTAAAATGATTTCCTTTATTAACTCCTGCCTAAGAACTTACATGTTGGCACGTTTGAAAGTACACCCTGCAGAAACTAGGCATGGTGCTCATCGTCATGACAGACTGATGATGGGTGATGGGTTTCCTGTCGACTCCCACGTCACACTGACTAAATTTCTATTGAGACCACAGGGTAGACCCAGCTTATGAATTATTTTGTCTTCTTTCTGCTTCACAGATCACTCATAATCACACACAGAAAAAAAAATAAGAAGAAAAAAATCATGGAAGCCGTTTCCCACTGATGCTGAAAGCAGAAGCAAATGCCATAATCCTCAGCACGGATAGTAAAACCGTGTGGCAAAAAGCAGCCAGTGTTGTAGTGTGGCTGGTTCAGCATTATGACCAAAATGGGCCACTCTAAGCTCTGGGGTTCAGTCAATGGGGGTTTTCTCAAATTTGTCCTTAAAGGTTGAAATTTGTCATACTTATGCTCAGCCACCCTTAAGATGCTTGAGTGTATGGCTGTGTGTGAAACAGAAATAAAACCTGTAGAACTGTTTTCTGGATTGAATAAGACACCAAAGGTTCACAACCTCCAAATAACTGAAGGTGCTGTAATAATTCCAAAAGGGTGTGCTGAACAGTCGGGACGCTGGTATCCTCCATTAAGGGAGACATGGTTAGTCACGTGGCTTAGCACAATTTGGGAAGGAAGCGTAAAGCTTGCACAGGAAAACTTGGTCAGAAATTCCTATTCCTTAATCTTATCTCTTTCTTTCTCTCCTTACTTCATTGACATTTGGGCAAGTGAAAAAGACTAGAAAGAGAACAGGGGATGTTAAGGAAGAGGAAACAAAAGTGTGACCCCCAAAGTTTGTAATTTGTCCTGGCAGTTGATACCAGAGGCAGTAACCAGCCATGTTCCTTCCCTGAGTCAGGTCCTTCAAGGACCTGAGATGGAGCAAGTGCAAAGAAGCAGCTTTGGGATGGCTAGGGCAGTGCTTCTTGAACTTTAACATGCCTGCAAATCACCTGGGGGTTTCTTTTTTTTTAACATCTTTATTGGAGTATAATTGCTTTACAATGGTGTGTTAGTTTCTGCTGTATCACAAAGTGAATCAGCCATACCTATACATTTATCCCCATATCTCCTCCCTCTTGCGTGTCCCTCCTACCCTCCCTATCCCACCCCTCTAGGTGGTCACAAAGCACAGAGCTGATCTCCCTGTGCTATGCGGCTGCTTCCCACTAGCTATCTATTTTACATTTTCACCTGGGGTTTTTTAAAAATGTAGATTCTGATTCTGGGATGGGGCCTTAGATTCTGCACTCCATAGGATCTTGTTAATATGCTGATTCTGAGAGTGGAGTGGGGCCTCAGATTCTGCAATTTTGCTCTTAGAAGAAACCCAAGCTGGCATCCCATGTCATACCCCACTGCTGCTCTTCAGGTCTGGTACACTGGCATACTCTTAGCCTTTTTCTTAGAGAAATTTCACCTGACTCCATTTCCTTTTTAAAGACACCTCCAGTAGAGAGGCAAAAAGCATGGCATAGTAGAAAAAATACTGGCTCTGGAATCAAATTTGGGTTGAAATTCCATCTCTGCAAAACTGATTTGCACTGTGTGTTGTAGGTGAGTTGTTTTTTAACTCCTCTGAGGTTCGTTTCTCCATCTATAAATGGGGCATGCTATCTTTCTAACTCTCAGGGCCGCTACAAAGAACAAATGATACCATGTGCACACTCTGGAAAGTTCATCCATGGAATAAATGAATAAGGAGTTTAAAGCACTGCAATTCTATCCACATGAATAACAAGGGGCTGGGGGTGTGTTACAATGTTTGAATACACCTTAACTTTTGCTAATACTATGGCTTTGTCTCTGTCTTAGATATACAACTACATGTTGCATAGAGTTCTAAGCACATTAAGTCAAGCATTTCTCCCCATTTCCAATACTTTTCTGACTCTAAAAAGCTACTCTCTGGTCATGCTTTTAGTAATGATGGAATCCAGGGCAGACTTGTTCTAAATATTTCTTGCTCTGTCTAATGGTAAAAATATACTTGATAATTTTCTTTCCCTCCATTAATTCAGTTCCTAGACTTGTTCTTCTGGACTTTGGCCCCTATTTCCAATGACAGATTCTCCTTGTTCTCAAGCTGCCCCTTCTAGTCTCTCTTCTCTGATATAAAGTCAGGCTCCCCTTTGCTCCCACAGTAAATAAGGCAAAGGCGCCCCTCCTACCCATGTTGTCCAGCGGTGAATCTGAGTTCCTCTAGGTGAATCTAAAAGATTCCTCTCAGTTAACCAGAGGAATTAAGGGGAAACAGCTAAAGTAAACCTTCCCTAACCCTCCCACATCCGCAGATTGATCCCAGCACTCAAAACTCAGGGTTTAATAAAGAGAGGAAAGGAGATGGGGCTATTCTAATGAATATACTAGAAATAAGGAAGGAAATAGAAGAAAACTGTGAAATTGTGATATCAGCTGCCACATCCTGCCTCCCCTGACTACCTCTGGTATCTCCAAGGATGGGGCTGGCAGTCGATGGGTGTTATAACTCCTAGGTATATCTGCTTGACCCTTCTGGGCCCTGTCATGACTTCTGTTTAGGTGACACTAAAGGGTCTTGAGCACCATTAGAACAGGAAGCACATGTCAACTACAGAAGTCCCAATTCATGAGAAAAATCAATGGTCGTTCAGGGATGCCCCTGACATCACTTCCTCTGCCCCAGTGGCCTCTCTCCCTCAAGCTGTTACAGCAGAAGTGGGGCCTGCTTCCCATTAGCTCATTTCCATCCCAGACTGAATCAGAGGAATGAATTATTACTGGCTCATCTGTCTTATTAGATTGATCTGTATGATACTGCCATATTTGTAGCTCGAATACTGGCAATTTCATATGACTCCACCTTATATCCTATTTACAGAAACAGAGTTTCACTGCTACAAAAAACTAAACCACGGGCTATGCTGGCCAGAACAAAGTTATCTCAAATTCATTTAGTAAAAGGCTGCATATTTTAAACTAAAACATACTTAGTATGGCCCTTACCCTTACTGTCTACTTTTCTGAGACAAGATAAGTTCAGCAAACTTCTTTAGGAAACATCCCATCTGGAGCAGGAACTATCAGTCAGACACCATGCAATCACTGTGCATTTACTCTGTGGAAGGTGTGAGAAGGCCAGAACAATAAACAAAACCCCATTTCTGTCTCTAAGGAGTAACTGATCTAGCTGAAGAAAGCAGAAAGAACAACGTGGAAAAGGTAAAGAATGAAGCAACAATATAAGAAATGTCACAAGACAGACCATAATCATTTGCTAAATGAGTAGAATCGAAAATAAGTGCAGTGAGTCGAGAGGCAGGAGCAATCACCTAGAATCTGATTTGAGCCACTTTCCATCTAATTTAGCTCATCAATCACTGTACCCTCCCACCTACTTACTGTGGGAAGTTATTGCAGAAAATGAAAATTGCCTCTCTGCCTACTCATAACTCCCGGATGACAGTCCCAGAGATATATCCCCAGTAAGTCTCAGACCACGCCCTCTCATTTTTTGGATCCATCCCAGGAAAAAATGGAAGAACAGGGACATTTATGCTGGACACTTCTCTCTCCTCTAGATGAATTCAGTATGATGGGGTGGGGGCGGGTGATTGAGGGTATGTACCTCAATATAAACTGCAGCATCCTGGCTGCCTAACATTTAAACTAACTTTATGATGTCTCTTAATTCTGAATTTCAAGCTTTCTGAGCAGTTGCCAATAGCCAAAAGTGGCCATAGCTGTAAATATATTATAAATACTGATTTAGCTACAAATGAGGCCATGTTAGTACCACACATTCACTGGCCATTTCAGCAATTCCCTGCGAGCTCTCACAGACCCTCCCGTGGTACCCTGCTCTGCCTCTCCACTGAGGTCCCCACTTGAGGATGGTACCTAGCCATGAACTCTGTCTCCAGCATCCTCCAGGAAAAGGCTGCTTCCTGAACCCAGGAGCCAAGACCAAGTGCTCTACAAGTGGCAAACTCTCAAGGCAGCAGCAGCCGTGGCTGCTTCCGTGCTCCCCGCACTAAAGCCACATTGAGGTATTCCATGGAGAAATGCAGATAATGCCCTTTGGGACAAGGACAATGCTGTCACCCTCTATCACCAGGCCTAATAAAGGTTTTCTCACACCCCAAGGAAACATCTCCGATTAGGCCCTTTCTCTTTCCCCTCATCTCTAATCCATAGAAAAGACCTTTGCCCTACAAAATATCTCTTAAGCCCCCCCTTTTTTCTCCATCTCAGAAGACATTCTGAATATTAACCACATTTCCACAGCCTTCTAATATCCTGCTTCCATCCTTGTTCTTTTAATCCATTCTGAACACAGGGGCAAGAGAGGCTTTCTAAATCAATTAAATGGACTATATCTTCCTGGGCTTAAAACCCTTCAGTGCTTTCCTGTTACACTCACGATCAAATCTAAGCTCTCCACCCTGGCCAACAAGGCCTTGTGGGACCCGGTCCTCTCTCTTCCTGAAGCTCAGACCAACTCTCTGGTGCTAGGCTACAGAACAGACACCATCACTGGTCTCTTCATGGCCCAGCCTACCCCACTACCCTTAATATACAGAGAAATTTCTTCAAGGCCTCCCTTTCCCTCAGGCAGATGCTTGGCAAACCCAACTCTAAATGCTCCTTTTGGCTCAACCCAATTCATCTTCTCTCTCCATCTCTGTATATATACATAGGTGTGTGTCTGTGTGTATGGCTACTTGTATATACAGTATACACACTGTTGTGTATATTTAGATGTCACATTATCCCAAATTCCACAGAAAAGCACTGCCTGAGCCAAATGCTATGTGCGCCTAATTTATTAGAGCGTGCCATCCCGTGGAAGCAAGAGGGGAAAGAGGAAAAGCAGATCCAAGGGTACCTTCCTGAGTCTTATTCTCAAGCACAACTGATTGTGGGATCTTCTCAGGACAGCTGATCAGGCAGAAGAAGGGAGACAAATGTTTTCCACCCCATGGCCATAGGAGGTGGGTGAGCCAGTCTAGTGCATCTCAGCCTCGGCAATAGTGGCGTGGGTGGGGGGCTGTAGGTGAGGGGGGGTGAGTGCTGATGGGAGGGGCTGGGAGAAGTCACTGCAATAGCCTTCAGCCACTAGAGGCAGCAGTAGTGACCCGGCTCAATAACCATGAGAGTATCACATAGCAAGCGTACAGATCTGGAGTAGGGTCTAACCTAAGGCTAGCACAGATGGATTAGAAGGTGATGCCATCTAAATGTATTGCTCAAGAATGGCAAGCATGTGACCCATAGGCTCACCACTCCCAAAGCTTGCACTCACTGCAAACATCTCCAAACGTTCAACAGTACTTTTTCTAGTTGAGCCCAGCCAGCCTCAGAATCTTTCTCAACACAGGGCTGTCAACAGCGACTCTATCCAGTAAGACTTGACACATCTCCAAGACAGAACATTGCAGTAAAAAAGTTCTTTCCTATACATTAACTGATTTGATCTCTACAAATTTGCAACATTCAGTGGGTAAGGCAAAATTCACCTCTGTTCTGCAGCTGGGCAACAGAGACTTAAAGAAAGTACCTGGGGCTTCCCTGGTGGCGCAGTGGTTGAGAGTCCGCCTGCCGGGACACGGGTTCGTGCCCTGGTCAGGGAAGATCCCACATGCTGCAGAGCGGCTAGGCCCGTGAGCCATGGCCACTGAGCCTGCGTGTCCGGAGCCTGTGCTCCGCAACAGGAGAGGCCACAACAGTGAGAGGCCCGCGTACCGCAAAAAAAAAAAAAAAAAAAAAAAAAAAGAAAGTACCTGGTATGGAGGATACAGTCACACACCATCACAGCAGGGATGAGAACCTAGATTTTCTGACTCCTGGCTATGTATAAAAACCTAATATACATATACTGTAACCCAATGACTGAGAATCAAAGAACTATTTTATTAATTTAACCATAAGAGGATAAATACTGTGGTTCTTAAGGACTATTCTCTATTTTATTTTTTTAACATAAATTGGCAGATAGAAAGCAGACACTAAAAAGAACATGACAGTAATGCAAATAAGGATAATACAATATATTTTTTTAAATTCAGACCTGGACAAAAAATACTATCAACCTAATGAAAGTGATAAATTTCAGTAAGTGGAAAATGCCATAAAAGGGAAGATTTTCCACAGCATCTTCCATCTCACCCAACCTTATAGCTCAGAAGTCAGTGTATGTGGCTCTCCTTGATATTTTGGGAAAAGAAAATACCATTCTAGAAATCAAACTCGGTGTACACCCTTGCATAGTAGCTCTCATCATTCTGCATCGGACACCAGTTTTACAGATTTGGCATCACATGGTGATCCATACCTTATTCATGGAGTGGAGTTCATTTCATATAAAGCAGTTCTGATCTTCATTGTGGTGTAATTACAAGTCAATCTGTCAATGCTGTTGTTCTTAAGCTTTGACATTTATTACAGTAAAGATGTGTCATTATTTCTACTGACCCTTCACTCCTCTCCCATCCACCAAATACACCTACCCAAATGTTCAGAGCTTTGTATATACACCTTAATAATCTGTTGTCCAATACTTGGCAAGGAAAATATATTATCATATGGCATCAAGAATGTCCGAAGCCCTAGAGCTAAAACTTCATGGATCTGACATTTAAGCCTTACTGGGGCTGTATTCTATGCAGAGAAGTGTGCTAAGAACTAATAGTTACCAAATGCATTTCTGGTCCCCTTTTCTCCCTCCCAAACCCATTGTTATCCAGGCCCTTTAAAGCTTTAGCTCCCCACTTTTCTTCAGCAAAGTTCCTCCCTCAACCCCGTGTTGTCCTTCCCACACTAAAACCAACCACGCTGTCCTTCTCTTCAGTACCTGTTTCCGCTTTGAGGAGCCCAGCTGGACCCCTGGCCTGCACAGCACTGCTCTGAAGACTGGTATTGGTCTGGTATTCAGGCCCTGCTCCCCAACATGGTCCCTGCCTGATCCCCAATAAAGCTTTAATCACACAAAAATAAATAAATAAATATCAAAAAGAATAAGATACTGCCTCTTTCCTTTAAAGTAGTATGCTCCAAACTGCATGATATATAATCCAATAGTGGTCAAGAAATCAATTTAGGGAATTGTGACCAGAATTTTTTAAAAAACTAAAATAGAATTGAATAGAAAATAGAAAATATCTCACAGAGTGGGTATACTTTCATGAAGCTGTGTGTACCTGTGTGTGTGTGTGTGTGTGTGTGTGTGTGTGTGTAAATGTATTCCTTACTGTGGTGATCTAAGAGTTTGAAAGACAAAGTTTCCCACAGTGGGAAAACCGTCTCTGAACAAAATCTATGCGTGGAGAATCCCTAGAGTGACACATAATCAGCATTCAACATGCACATATGATGGTAAAAACTAGTACTACTGAGAAGTAGACCTGATGTTCAAGCAATGGTGAGAACCCAAACTTTGCTTTCTAAAGCCCATATTCATCATTTTACCCCCTGCTCAGAAAACACCGTATGTGGCCCCCATCACCACAGAATATAATCCAAGCTCACTAGTATGGCAGGTGAGGGCTTCCAAACTCATCTCCCACCACGTGTCCCCCCCACCCCCACCCTCTCGTGCCACACTGGGGCTATAATCCTTTTCTGCCATTTCCTGAATATATTCTGTATTTTGCTATCGCTGGGCCCTGGCACAAATTCCTCCTTCATATAAGAATGCCTTTCCTTCTCTAAGTGACCAGTAAAGTCATAAACTCATAGCAGATAGTTTTGTTTTGTCCCTCCAGCAAACGGTATCATCTTCCTTCTGGTAATATTATTCTCTTTGCATTGAGGAACTCCCCAGAGTTTCCTGTGTTCCTGGTGGTGTTGTCAATCATAATGCCCCACTGCCTGTGGTCACAAGGGAAACCATGTGACAAATATAACCGGTAAGACAACTGTAATCCTTAATCACACCTGAAAGTCACTCCAGGAATTAGGATGTGCATATGTTGGGCCATTACTTTGCCTACCCCACCAGGTGATACTGATCCTGATAGTCCATGGCCTATATTTTAAGAACCACTGAATGACCATCACGATAAAAGCCAGCCTTGTATTTTAGTTCTTCTTTAGTCTGTCTGCCCCTGCTCTATCCCGCTAGATTCAGGGTGTTCTGAAGGCCGTTTTGAATCGTGGCCTTTTTAAAAAAAATTAATTTAAGTTTATTTACATCCTCCTTTCTGAATAGTGGCATATACATCTTTCAGTTAAATTTGAGGAATAGGCAAGCAGACTGAAATATTAACAGAAAAAAATTGTGTACCTAATGCCCTGAAATGGAAAGAGACTGGCTGATAAAATCGTCTGGATTCCTTACTATTCAACATAGATCTTTCTACCTAATTATGCTCCTGAATCTCACACTCCTCAATTGCTGACTGCTGGATATTGCCAGTCTGATGTCCCAAATATTTTGAATTTTTCTCTAACCAAAACTGTGTGTCCAGACCCATCCTGAGCTCCACCCCATAGGCTCTGGTTCTCAAAGATGGCTTTACCACACACTCAAATATTAAAGCCAGATATCTCATCAGCATCACAGGAACAGCAGTTGACATTTATTCCACAAGTGCTATGAACCTGGAAATGTTCGATATTCCCTATAGACACTTACTCATTAGTTCTTAGAGGTCTTGTTCATTTTTATATCTCTGATAGTGCTTTGCATATAGCATATATTCAATAAGCCTACATTGCCTGGTTCACTCAGCAAACCATAAGCTCCTTGAGAGTAGGGACTGGGTCTTCTCATTTTGTTTCCAGCATGAAACTAAGTGACATACCTCACATTGCATTTATAGTACAATGACAGAGAGGCCAGACCATATGTGAGTAGTAGGAAATAAGTTAGCCAAGTTGGGATAGGGCCTGAGGTCAAATTGCCTTGAGAAGTAGGCAGAACTTAAACATGATATAGCAGGCAGCTCATAGCTACTACACAATCCTAAACAAGGATATAAAGTTAAAATCATTTTATAGAGCCATAGCAATATGTCCACAGTTTAGCTTAGAAACAATTAGACAAGGACCAAAGATTTTCCAGGAGGTCTGATTCTTCAATGAGACAAGAGGATTGAAATGGGGTCCTTCAAGTTCTCTTTCAGCCTCCTGATTCTAGGTATTGAGTTATCTGTCCTTTGTTCTCGGTGATTTACTATATCTGATTGTAACTCAGATTCAAACATTAGGCTCTGCCTTCTTTTCCATCAGGATTTTAAAATCAATATCTTTACCTTTTATGAAATTGTGTGATGTACTTTGAAGACTTAAGGCATCTTAGAGAGACAGGGAATGTCACCTTGTACTATCGTACCAATGTATTAAATAGTGACTTCTTTAAAAATCAAAAGCTGCTGCTTGAAATGCTATTAAATTGTAACCTATAAAAGCAGCACACAATCATCTCAATGGTACAAAAAGCAAACTTTAAATACAGTGGATGAAGTGGATGAGACTCCACACTCCCAATGCAGGGGATCAGAGTTTGATCCCTGGTCGGGGAACTAGACCCCCACGTGCTGCAACTAAGAGTCCACATGCTGAAACTAAGACCCAGCGCAGCCTAAATAAATAAATATTAAAATATTAAAATATATATATTTAAAATTTTTTTAAATAAAAGAGTAGATATATGTATATGTATAACTGAGTCATTTTGCTGTACACCTGAAGCCAACACAACATTGTAAATCAACTATACTCCAATAAAAAATCAAAAAATAAATAAAATAAATAAATATAGTGGATGAGAACTGTTACAATATAAAAGAATGTAATCTAGTTTGTTAGCCATTTATGTGCAACATGAAAGAAAAAATCTCATAAATAGTAAGTTTTACTCACCATACTTGTCAGACAGAGCACCTAACGTGTGCCAAGGACTGTGTAATACAGTGTTAAACAGAAGAATCTCTATCCAGATGGAGCTAACAATCTAGTGGGGAGGACAGACATTAAAGAAATAATCATGTAGCACAGGAGGGAGACAATGACTATCAGTTGTGGTCTTGAGGCCACCTATAGTAACAGAGGCTACAGTTCGACCCACGGACCCTCCTTTCACTAGTAGTTCATCTCACTCACCCTCTCCCCTAAAAACAATCCATGGAAACTATGAAAGAGTTGTTTCCAGAACTTATGCAAAGACTTTGATCCAAGTAAAGGCAACAAAAGCAAAAATAAACAAGTGGGGCTATATCCAACTAAAAAGCACAACAACAACAAAGAAATAATCATGAATAATTAAGTAGGACAAAATAAAATGGAGGCATTCCAGGGCAATTCAAGCATAGACCCAAGCGTGGAACAGATGTGGGAGAACAAGAGGCTCTCCAGGAGAAATGATATTCCATTTGAGATCCTAAGGATGAGCGTTAGCTGACTGGCAACAAAGAAGGGAAAGAATCTTCCAGCAAGTGATCAACATACAAGAAGGAGGAATAGTGGGGATGGGCTGGGAGCATCAAGGGCTGTTCAATAATGTTCAGCCTGGACAAGGTGGTTGGGGAGAGCTGACACATTTGTTTGAGCCCAATCCCTCAGAATTTTGCATTTTAAGTCTCCTGGTTCAAGATGACTTTTTTAAAAGGAGGGGCTCTTTATGAAACTGAGTATACTGAGAACCTCAAGAATCTTAAATCAATGCATTGCTTAGTATATAATCCTGATTCTAAAAGATACCTGATGAAAGTTTTTTTCAAATGCACATGACTTTTTTTAAAGGGATTTATGATAATATGGTGATACGGTAGAGACATGACGTAGGTTTTTCTACTGAAGTCCTTGGTTTATATACCGTCACCCCAAACCCCCACCCAGCAGTGTTGGAAGGCAGCATCTGTATTTTAAGGTGTCTCTACTGGGTTTGTTGCATAGTGCACAGACAGCATGCCACATGTAGATGACAACACAGTTCTTACTAAGAGATCTTATTCTGATGACCTTTAATCAAGCTCTTACTACATATGAGACGAGTGTCTCATATGCTGAGGGTTCTACATATATTTCTCATTTAACCTTTGTGACAACTCTAGAAGGTAGGTACAGTTATTATTCTCAGTTTATAGATGTGTCACCTGAAGCTTAGAGAAGTTAAACAATTCTTCATAGATCACACAGCATGTCAGCAATGGAGACTCAACCCCTCCCCACTGTTATGCAGGGAAGTTCTGCTTTTGTTCAATTCTGGCCCTTTTTGCTGAGGGGGAAAAGGGTGTTTTTCCACCCTTTTTAGTTTCCCTTTGGATTACTATCTAATGGTTATTGCTATAGTGTTTATAATAAGCAATGCATTATTGCTGGGCATTGGAATTAATATCATCACTCAGAGACAGCAAACAGAAGTTTGCACTTGTGCACTGCCTAGAGGTGGAAGCTTCAATAAAAGCCTAAGGCAGAAGAGATGAACGTGCAGACTTGAATCAGAGGTAAGGGATGCAATTTGATGTGAGGTAATAAGACATTCTGCTTAGGCTAGCAGAGACGCCCAATCTTTAACCCCTTCTAGCCCAACCACGTGGGTGCAATTCTCCTAACATGGCTTTTCTTTCCTCCACAGGACATGAAAATCCCAGCCCTGTCCATCACACACACACACACACACAACTCTTGTGCATGCCCTAGGGTGCCCGGCATACGATATTTTAGGAGCAATAGGCTGCAAGTCCCTTTGACAAAGTTTGCTTGGGGCCTAGGAATTTTAATCTATATCCACAAACTGAAGATGTTTAAATTAAAAACTTCCTACCAATTCAGCAATAGCTAGGAGAATGGTGACTGTAATTTACAGGAACTGGCCTGCAGCCTTCCAAATGGCAAAGCAGCAGCAGAAGATAAGGAGCAGCTTGTTCCTAAGGGTCTTCACATTGACCCCATGCATTAAGCAGAACAAAGGATCATTAATGATTCCAAGGTATGTCATATTAGAATGAGGTGGTGGTGATGAGAGGGCATCTACTTTTGCTATTCTTGTAACATTTCTTATTTTTAAACTCCAGTATAAAAGTATGTGTTAATTTGTATGATTTGTTTCACATGCTATGCTATGCTCCAGGCTGGACATATGAGATGGTTTCCTCATTCTAGTATTTCACAAAAAGCAATGAAAAAAAGAAAACAAAACAATAAACAATGACAACAAGAAAAGAACCACTTTCCAGGACCGTCTAGTTAGTTTTGACATTTGGAAAATTGCTTTATTGCCAGAAGTCAATTTCTGCGATTGTGAGCATGTTTGCACACATAAAATTAATAATGTGCATAGCTCCCCTCCTCTCACCATTTTATCTCAGGCAGATTGGACCCCTCAGCCTATAAAGTCACATTTTTCAATTAAGATTTTCTTCCTTTATAAAATACACAAGGAAATATCTCATAGAGCCCCAGGAATATTGGAAATGCACACTTACTCATTCCTTCACTCGTTCAGTCAGTATTTGTGGAAAACAAAGTGTCAGACACTTTTCTAGGACCTGAGGACCAAGGTTAGATAAAACAGACACGTACATAATCCATTAAAATAAGTCTGGGTGTAGTAAGTGTTAGGAAGGAAATCAAGTAAGGCAATGTGACAGAGAGACATGTCCTTCGTAATGGGTGGTCAGGAAAAGACTCCCTAGGAAGGTGACATTTGAGCTGAGAGTTGGCTGACAAGGAGCCAGAAGAGTGTTCTGGGCAGAGAGAATGGCAAAACAGGAGAGCCAATGACAGGAATGAGCCTGGCTGTTCCAGAGCAGATGAAGTTCAGTGGGGCCAGAGGGCACTGAGGGAGGGCTGGGGGAGGGGAGATAAGGTCCAGGTGGGAGGTGGAAGTAGACCCGGGTTGTGGGGTGCCCTGGGGGCCATGGTGCAGACTTCAAGTTCTGCATTAACAACGAGCAGAGCCACTGAAGTCCTAAAGCTGGGGCATGACGGATTCCCACATTTTAAAATCTACAGCTGCTTTTTTTGGTCATGGAGGAAAAAAATGGACAAAATTGTGTTCCACTCAAAGGTGTCAGTTCCTTATAGATCCAAAGGATCCTGTCTTTGTCAGTATGCACAGTGATTAAGAACACAGTGTGGGGCTTCCCTGGTGGCGCAGTGGTTGAGAGTCCGCCTGCCAATGCAGGGGACACGGGTTCATGCCCCGATCTGGGAAGATCCCACCTGCCGCGGGGCGGCTGGGCCCGTGAGCCATGGCCGCTGGGCCTGCGCGTCCGGAGCCTGTGCTCCGCAACGGAAGAGGCCACAACAGTGAGAGGCCCGCGTACCGCAAAAAAAAAAATAGAACACAGTGTGGGTCAGGAAACCTAGGTGTGAATCCTTGCTCTGCCATTAATGTGCCGTGTAGTCTTAGGGAATCCATTTAACTTACTAAAGGCTTCATTTCTCCATGTAAAACCTGTGACAATAATTCCTCCCAGGGTCTTGGTGAGAATTAAATGAGACATTACTCACAACACAGAGTAGCACTAGTGCCTGGCACATGGTACGTGTTCAGGGAATAACAGCTGTTAGTAGTAGTAGTATTACTCTTAGGAAGGAGAGGGAAGGATGAGGTGAAGGACTAAGCAATTACCCAGATCCTTTAGGGTAGAATACAAACCTATTAGAAATAGGATGGAGGTTTCCATCAGCATAGAGCATCTCTGTGCTCCAGGGTCCCTGCGTGAGTACTGAGCATGGTAGAATTTGAACCAAAATAGAATTTTTTAAAAACTGGAAACAATCCAAATGCTCACAAACAGGAACATGGATCAATAAAATGTGGTCTATTAATGCAATGAAATACTCCATGGAAACAAAAAGAATGAACTGGCACTCCCAATAACATGGATGAATCTTACAAATATGTTCATTGAGAGAAGCTAGAAAGGAGAGGCTACATGCTGTATGATTCCATTTACATGAAGTTCAAGAACAGGTGAAACTAATTGCTGTTGATATCAAAATAGTATAGTTACCTCTTGAGGGAGTGTATTTGGAAAACATTTGGAAGGAGAACAAAAGAGCCTGCTGGGGAGCTTTAAAAGGTTCTCTACCTTGATCTAGACGGTGGTTACACAGAGATATATATGTATTTTAAAATAACATCAAACTATAAACATAAGATCAGGGCTTCCCTGGTGGCGCAGTGGTTGAGAGTCCGCCTGCCGATGCAGGGGACATGGGTTCGTGCCCCAGTCCGGCAAGATCCCACATGCCACGGAGCGGCTAGGCCCGTGAGCCATGGCCGCTGAGCCTGCGCGTCCGGAGCCTGTGCTCCGCAATGGGAGAGGCCACAACAGTGAGAGGCCCGCGTACCGGAAAAAAAAAAAAAAAAAAAAAAACCGTAAGATCAGCATACTTTATAAACTTCTACGGTGTGTGTTTTACCTTAATAATTTAAAAATGTATATATAACTTCAGGGGATCAGAGTTAGCTAAATAAACAAATGCTGACTGCTCTATTTTTTAAATAAATTTATTTATTTATTTTTGGCTGCGTTGGGTCTTCGTTGCTGCACGTGGGCTTTCTCTGGTTGCGGATAGGGGGACTACTCTTCGTTGCGGTGCGTGGGCTTCTCATTGTGGTGGCCTCTCATTGCAGTGGCTTCTCTTGTTGCGGAGCACGGGCTCTAGGCACACAGGCTTCAGTACTTGTGGCTCATGGGCTTAGTTGCTCCGTGGCATGTGGGTCTTCCCAGACCAGGGATTGAACCCATGTCCCGTGCATTGGCAGGCGGATTCTTAACCACTGCACCACTAGGGAAGTCCCTGACTGCTCTATTTGAGAGAATTCTAACCTCAGGACCATTTGGGTGCCTGTTAGTTCCCAAAGCTGCTTCCCCATTTCTGTATTAAACAGCTCTCCCCATACTGTCAGCCACAGGGAAGGCGACTAACCACAGGGAACAGATGAAGAAAAGTTCAGCTTAGTCGCAGGACAACCAGAAAGCATGTCAAACTATGGCCATGACCAGCTTCTCAAAACCACTCCAGTGATTGCCAATGCCTTCTTCATGCCTTATCTTTCATTCGTGCTGAATTAGTCTACATGACATGAAAGCTCAAGGGGGCAGGGTCCCTTCTTTTCTATATGAGAAATATACCTCAGGTACCTGGGTGCTCTATAAAGAATAAAAATAATAACAGGAGACTATGGAACAATTGAAGTGCAGACCGTATGTTTAAACAGCACTTTCTGGCATTTTAATAAGGGAAACTCAGAGGGCTTCCAGCATAGAAAAAGAATCCAAATGGAATTATTTCATTTTCCTGACAGAGCACCCCAACCTGCAATACAAGAGTCATTAGATCTCATCATGTGGCGTTAAAAAATGCTTTTCAGCTAAGATCAGCCAAAAATGTGCCCAGGGCAAATTTTTATGACCATATCATCACAACCTGAAATTCAGATCGGTAGACTAGCTAGAAATATATGCTCACTAGAACAGTTCTGAGTTTTTCTGCATCTAAGTGAAAAATGGGAGCAAAAGAAAGCTTATTTTTCCTGGAAAAACACTATCAAATAATAAAACAATCCAGGACCAGTTTTCACAAAGTAATAACAGGTCATACATAATTGATTGCCTTTAGTCTGAATCTCTGGGTATTACAAATCATAGTTACTAGAGCTTCAACCAAAGTTACTTTCATTCCACATTCAGGCTGTCCATCCTGGCACTGCCAGAAACTACTTTAGCGACTCTGTTGCACACTTTACTGCGTTGTTCTTTAGTTTCTTCTTCAGTGAAGTTTTCACATTCCCAACGATGTTACATATCCTTCTCTCTGTATGTTCACCTACTTTCTCTGATGGCAGGCAAAAGGTAAATTCCTCTAGAAGTGAACTGATTTGGACTTACGATCTCACCTCGGGCTGGCAAGGGACTCTGAACTACCCCAAGAAATAAAACACTTTCCTGTGAATTCATATCCTAACTCCCTCCATTAAAACCCTAGAATTGCACTGAGAGCAGGAGAGAAATACTAAAATTATCCCAACTCCTTGGTTTCCCAAACACTGAGCAGCTGTATCCATAAAAAAAGAATAAATAATTCATTCCAAAACTCTCTTTCTTTGCACATCCCAGGGCTCACAGCATTAGTTGCAGGAGGTATGAATCGGGGCTTAGAAAGTTTGAGTTGTGCCTTGGCCACCAGAGGAACCATACCCCTCTGCCTGACTTTCCCTCTGTACATAAGGCTAATGACCTAGACCTGGGCTGCCCATTACGGTAGCCATGAGCCACATGTGTCTATTCAGCAACTGAAATGTGACTAGTTTCAACTGAGATATGCTGGGAGTATAAAATATACACAGGATTTTGAAGACTTACTACTAAAAAAAGAATACAAAATATGCCTCAATAATTTAAAAATATTGACTACATGTTGAAATGATAATATTTTGGATATAGTAGGTTAAATAAAATATATATTGAAATTAATTCTACCTCCTTCCTTTTACTTTTTTAACGTGGCCATCAGTTTTTTTTTTTCATTATATATGTGGCTCACATTGTATTTCATTTGTATAGCACTGATCTAGATCATTCTGAATTGCTATCAGGACTAAGAGTCTCGCCTTGTGGAAATGGTGAATTGCAATCCTAACAGTGTATATAGACATGTTTTGTATGTCTTGAAAGATGGAGAATAAAGAAGAGGCAGTAACAATCACCAAGGGTATTACATGTTTCGTTATGCTTACACATTCCTAAGCACATTGCAAAAAGATTTAAAAAACACAGAGAAAAAGCATGGTGTAGTCCCTTATCCTCCTGAAACAGTAATGACACTGAAAATGAACTTTGAAATCAAACCATCTTAAATCTGAATTCTGCCTCTATACCCTCAGTTTCCCCATTTGTGAAAAGAAAAATACATACACCTACTTTTTACAAAATTAAATGAGATAATATAGATTAATGCTTAAAATATCATTGAGCACTGAGGGAATGGGAAAGATTTTGTCATTGGGCATGTCGAGCCAGGAGGTGGAGGGACACTGAGATAGAAATGCTCATTAAGCAACTGGGAATCTGAGCCTGGAGATCAATAGACAAATGAATAGATAAAATCACTTCAACCAGTCTGCACAACAGGAATTGCAAACTCAGGAGTACTCCGGAGCCAGACAGGTGAGAAAATAAGTGAAACCAGTTGTGTGGGTAAGTGTATGTGTATGGTCATGCGGGGAGCACATACCCCATCTAAACCATACAGCTCCAGCTCAGATCCAGCCAATTTAGACCATGAGGGTATAATAATGGTACAGTGTGGTCAGATTTTCCAATTTTTAAAGAGATTCTAGAAATTCAGATTTTCTAATGTTTAGAAAAAATTTTAAAGGCACTCATTCCAGACAGATTTCATGGGAAAATAGTTTAATACATCTGCTGCCTAGAAGGTCAAAGAGATAACTTGTTAGACTCCTACCATATGAAAGTTAGTGGGAATTCCCCCTAGCCCCAATACATTTGAGCTGCCAGTGCTGGAGAGGGAGATTTACCTCTCTCTCCTCTTAGCTCCTCATGCAGCAAGAACCCAGTTGCTGCGGCTACAGCTGTCCCAGGGGTCTCTCTCTCTCTCTCTCCCAGACCCTGACCTGGATGTTATGTAGAGTGTTTCAAAGAGAGCTGCAAAATCACTTGGACTCTGCAGGAAACACGTGACATAATCCAAGGTGCTACTCTGGCTATTATTCACTGCCTACTTTAGATCTCTCTGGAATATTGTCTGTTTCAGTTTCAGACTCTCTCTGTTACCCATTTGGGTAAATAAATTACCACACTGTATAAATGTGTACAATCTGTAAACCTGGAAGAACTGCCTCACAGAATAATTTTTTAAATATCATACTTAAAATACTAGTGGCCTCTCTATATCTATTGTTAGAAAGTAAAAGGACTTATACCCGAAAAATTAAAATTACAGTAGCTACTCTCTCCTCAAGTAAGTGATTCTTAGGAAATGCATTTGAAAGAGGATGACTTCCCAGTGAACACTTTAATTTTAATTTAACCTTCCCAGAAAATGAAGTGCTTTGTGTAGATTCTTTTGGTTTTATTTAAGGCATAAAAATTAGCTCTGAGCTGTGATAACTGTGAGCTTAGGAATGTAATCATGCTAAGCACCACTTCTGACTTGCTTATAAACCCTACAGATCCTGAGTTGCTGTTTATTGCTAATTTGAAGTTGGCAAGTTATTTAACTGTGAAGCTGAACTTCAAGTCGGAGTGTGGTGGGATGGTTGGAGGTAGATTGTTTGGTTTTGCTTTCAACAGGTTACCCAAAGGCTGGATGCATGGCGTGGTGCAAGCAGGTTTCTGGGTATGTGCTTCTCTAACTATTAATCTTCTTAATTAAAATGGGCACAATGACATGTTCTGAGGGTGGAATAAAATATTACATTAAACTATATCTCTGGGCTTCCCTGGTGGCGCAGTGGTTGAGAGTCCGCCTGCCGATGCAGGGGACACAGGTTCGTGCCCCGGTCCGGGAAGATCCCACATGCCACGGAGCAGCTGGGCCCGTGAGCCATGGCCGCTGAGCCTGCGCGTCCAGAGCCTGTGCTCCGCAACGGGAGAGGCCACAACAGTGAGAGGCCCACGTACCGCAAAACAAAACAAAACAAAACAAAAAAAACCTGTATCTCTACCTTTTGAAACCAATCACAGATAGGACAAACAATCACAGTTCCTATCATTCACGTTTCTGATTTTGGTCTTAATTGTGGCTTTTGGTTGTTGCTATGAGGACCCAACCTAAATATCATTGCTTATATTTTACCGTTTAAAGAAAAATAAGGGAGCCAAGGTTTTGCCCATGAAAAATCTTGATGTCCATAATATAGTAGGTAAAGTATTTCTAAACTCTTTAGAATTATGTGTTTGAATCCATGACAACACACCTACATATATATATATAATCAACATCAACCAAAGTGACATATGGCATTTTTTTCTTCCTTTATAATAAATAGAGGTCCCTGGAAATGTTTTAAGAAAAATGAATTCATATCTATACTTAAGTATGGGCACATTTGAATTGAGATTCCTTTGAAGAAAGTTATAATTTTCAAACACCACCATGCCTAAAAGATATGAGTATTCAGAAACTGAAATCACTGAAAATTAAGTTACTAAAACGTTTGGCATATACCTGTACTTCGTGTAATTAATATTTTTCAGTAATTCAAGAAACAGATAAAAATATTTCACCCTAATTTTAACTTTCTATAATTCCCATTTGAGAAGCAATCTAGAAATTATCACCTGCCTGAATATTTTTGGAGTAGAAAAGATGACACAGTGCTGACCTGTGGGCTGACTCAGGTCCCAAGACGCATGTTGTAGGAACCCTTTGGCTGTTGTTGTGGTTCTTTATTCCAGGGTCCCCAACCCCCAGGCCAAGGACCGTTACATGTCTGCAGCCTCTTAGGAACCAGGCCACACAGCAGGAGGTGAGTGGCGGGCTAGCGAGGGATGCTTCATCTGCCGCTCCCCATCGCTCACATTACCTCCTGAACCATCCCTCCCCCACCCCACGTCCGTGGAAAAATTGTCTTCCAGAAAACAGGTCCCTGGTGCCAAAAAGGTTGGGGACCACTGCTTTATTCATCCATTCAAGAGCCTGTACTAGCACGTTGTGTAATAGCAGGCACCTTGCTAGATTTTGGGACACAACAATAATCCCTGCTCTCAGACACGTTACAATCTTCTTCACTCAGCATCTAATGGATCCAAAGCCAGGGAAGAGAAGCACCTCACAGCCACAGACTACAACAAGGAAAAATAAAATGCTACTACCACCTGGTGTTTGTGTGTCTGTCTCTTTGCTTCTTTTAGGAGGTGGTGATATTTTTACATAAAAATCTGAATTTCTAGCTTCTCTCTTTAAAAAAAAAAAAAATCAGATCTTAGCATACTATACCAGAAATCCCCCTTGGCAACAGCTAACTGGAGCCAGGTGGCAGCGTTGTACTTCCCAGATCATTGCACGTGCTTTCTCTAGTTCACCAATGTTACCATCACTCCCATTAGGTTCACACATCACTCAATTCTATTATCGACTTGGTCCTCATATTACAGTATTGAGTGTTGCCCTTCCTAGAAATGACTAGCAGTCAGAGAGCCTGGCTATAGCCTTGGGTCTGCTGTTTATTAAATATGTGACCTAGGATGAATGACTTAACCCAATGACCCTCAGCTTTCAGTTTTCTCTTCTGAAAAAAAAATAGACAAAAATTAAAGATAATAAGACAAAACAAACCAACTTTGCTTTCTGGGCATGGCAATCGTGAATCTCCAAAGAGAAATCTATAGAAGGGTTTCAAAATCTGGGAAGCACTGACCAAAGAGTTAGCCTTGTTGTAATTATATTTTCAGAAAAAAAAATCTAGAAAGTCAGAAATAACAGCCTGTGTCTGATTATTACTGTAAAGACCACAGAGTACTCTCAACTGAATCGAATCTCACATGACCTCTATGTGACAAATATTACTTTACCCATTTTGTAGATGAAGAAAACCCAGGCTGAAGGGCTTCCCTGGTGGCGCACTGGTTGAGAGTCCACTTGCTGATGCAGGGGATAGGGGTTCGTGCCCCAGTCCGGGAGGATCCCACATGCTGCAGAGTGGCTGGGCCCGTGAGCCATGGCCGCTGAGCCTGCGTGTCCGGAGCCTGTGCTCCGCAGTGGGAGAGGCCACAACAGTGAGAGGCCCGCGTACCGCAAAAAAAATAAAAATAAAAAAGAAAGCCAGGCTGAAAAGGATCAAGGGACATGCTCCATCATAAAATGTTTACATTTTTATCAAGTCCACTTTCAAGATTGTTACCATAATTTTAATACCCATGAAGAGACCATGAACAACTGATACCACAGAATGGAAGACTAACCAGTAAGCTGAGCCATGTTTTTCCAAGGACAAACTCCAGAGAAGGAGTACAGACAGTTTTTGAAGAGGAACATTTTTTTTAGTTTGTTTGCTTTGTGGTACGTGGGTCTCTCACTGCTGTGGCCTCTCCCATTGCGGAGCACAGGCTCCGGACGCGCAGGCTCAGCGGCCATGGCTCACGGGCTCAGCTGCTCCGCGGCATGTGGGATCTTCCCAGACCGGGGCACGAACCCATGTCCCCTGCATTGGCAGGCGGACTCTCAACCACTGCGCCACCAGGGAAGCCCTGAAGAGGAACACTTTTTAGAGGGTATTATATGTTGTAATATCAGGGAAATATCTTGAATAAATATTTGTAATAGACCCTCATATGGACTTTTAATAAACTGGAAGGGTTAACGATTTTGAGGATGTACTCTCTTATTAAATGTTTCTCAACATTATATCATTTTCTTGGAGACTGTTATCAGTAAGTAGGTATTCAGTAACCTCTATGAGAAACAAATGCCCTTAATTTTATTAAAATCTACTTTTATTAACCCCCTCCTTACCTTCCATTTTAGCCCATTTGAACCATACTGCAGTTCAGAAAGAAATATGAGAATGGACCTGGCTTACTTTCACCTTTTCAAGAAGACCTTGATATAGTAAAAAGTCTGATTTAAACATGAAGTAAAGATTTATCACTTACCTTTCAGAAAAGACTCACCACAGGAACAGTAGGCTTTTCTAATGCATTTACATTTTTATTAGGCTTACAAAAATTCAATTTAATGGTGTCTTTAGGTACACGTTTACTGAATAAAATCAAATATATATTATCTTCATAATAACTTTTTTTAAAAATGCAATGGACTTATTTAAGTTTCTTCCATGGTTCACCGTAATTTAGGTAGAGAAAATTCTAAATGAAGAAGCACAGGAGTGACTTTAAAGTACGTAGGAGATCTCCACACAGTTAATTTAGAAGCACTGTGGGAAATAAATCAGGAGATATATGAAAGAGTAACCAGTTCTTGGTGGGAGGTAAACATGAGTGAGTAATGTGCAACCTACTGTTTACACACTGCAATCACCTGGTTGCTAAGGAAAAAGCTTATAGATAATGGCACTGCCACTACCATGGTTTTGTTCTAAACTTCTGAATTAAGCAGAGAAACTCAGACTAGAATGCCACATGGAGAACACAGTGCCAGGGACCATACACTTAGCATGCTGGAACTAAATGTTAACAGCAACTGCAGAAGATGTGACTGCAGACTCAAACTTTCTGAAACAGTCATCTACAAAACTGGCTGTTTGGTGATCGCGCTTCATGAAAAGAGACAGTCCCAAGAAATCTATAAGAATTGTAAGCCACAGTTTACAAATTTCAAAAACGGGGGAGAAATGTTTAGCATCCCAGCTTTTTATTCTTCCAAGTGAAGATTTTGAAAACAAATAGCATTTCCATCTAGTGTGGCCATTGCTTCATTATAAGAATAAATAAGTAAAAACATCCTAGTTCTAGGAGAACTAGATTTCTTTCCATGGACAATTTCATTTAGGAAAAGATAGCAGAAAACCTACAGAAAAGAAGACTTCTAAGGCAGGTTGGATTCCCCAAGCAACAGACTCTTCACACATTTATCTTGAAGGAGGTTTTTATAGGAGTGCTTTGGGGATCAACATCTATAGAAAAAAAGGGAGGGAGAGAAAGGAAGCAGAATTGGCAGAAGTTCCAATGGTAACTTGTGGGGAATAATGAACAAGGGCTGTCTTGTTTTGGGGTGAGAGGGCAGGGTCCTTTATACCCTCCAGTGTTGAGTTACTGAAAATAGACCACCTCATGAAAGAGATGTGCCTTTGAAAGAGGGTTGTCTGTGGGCAGCATCCCCAGCAGGCGGGGTAATGAGTCCTTAGCTCCTGAAGGAGGATCGGGGCAATGCATAAGAGTCCATACAACACTTTTGTCCCAAACTAGTGAAAATATTTTCAAGCACTGGCATTAAAGACAGTCACCTTTAAGCCTTTAATCTTAAGAGGTCACCATAATGCAAAGGCCACTTAAGATACAATCGTAAAAAGTAAAAGCTTACAATGCTCTCATATTGTCAGATAACATCTGCAGGAAAATCATTCCTGTTGCTGTTTGATACAAAATGACTTCTTAAGTATCATATCTACAAGGTGGTTCTAGAAAAAAGATGGTGTGAATTCATTTTTCTCTGCTCTACTCATTTTTCCCTCTAAATACAACTAAATACCCTGGAAATTATTCATCAGAAAATGATAAAAGAACTCTGAAACCTGGAAAAAAAGGTCACTGGCTAGGGACCTCAGAACTTGGAGGACAACAATGTGGTGAGTCCCCTGGTTTTCTGTGTATTTCCCATATACGCTGGACTGGGCACCAGAGCAGGAAGAGCCTGCTCCCTCTAGCCAAAGGACCAGAAAAGGGGAAGCCTAATAGAGACCCAGTGAGGAGCCCCAGTCTCTGAGGCACCAATGGGCAGTCTGATCTGGAAGCAGCAGCAGTGAAGTCCTAGGCTGACCTCATTACATATCTGACAAAAGACTAGTATCTAGAATATATAAAGAATTCTCCAAACTCAATAGCAAAAAACTAAAACAGCAACAACAAAAATCCAATTAGAAAATGGGGAAAAGACAAGAAGAGATATTTCACCAAAGAGCATAGGCAGGTGGCAAGCACATGAAAAGACGTATAACATCATTAGCCATTAGAGAAATGCAATTTAAAACCATGATGAGATACCACTATATACCTTTCAGAATGGCAAAAATTAAAACAGTGATAACATCAAATGCTGGTGAGGATGCAGAGAAACTGAATGACTCATACGTAGCTGGTGGGAATGTAAAATGGTACAGTGATTCCGGAAAAAAAGTTTGGTGGTTCCATTTAAAATTAAAAATGGACTTATCATATGACCCAGCAATTGTACTCTTAGGCGTTTATCCCAGAGCAATGAAAACTTATTCTCATGCAGAAGTCTGTACATGAATGTTTACAGCACCTTATTTGTAATAGCCAAAAAGTAGAAAGTATCCAAACATACTTCAATAGGTGAATGTTTAAACAAACTGCAGTACATCCGTAACATGGAACAATATTTAGCAATTTTTAAAAAGCCAATCTCAAAAGGATACATACTGCACAGTTAGTTTTATATAACATTCATGAAATATGAAAATTATCAAGATCAAGAACAGATTAGCAGTTGTTAGTGGTTGGGGATGATGTGAGGGGATGGGTGTGGCTATAAAAAAGTAGAAGGGGGCTTCCCTGGTGGCGCAGTGGTTGAGAGTCCGCCTGCCGATGCAGGGGACACGGGTTCGTGCCCCTATCCCGGAAGATCCCACATGCCGCGCAGCGGCTGGGCCCGCGAGCCATGGCCGTGGAGCCTGTGTGTCCGGAGCCTGTGCTCCGCAACAGGAGAGGCCACAGCAGTGAGAGGCCCGCGTACAGCAAAAAAAAAAAAAAAAAAAAAAAAAAAAGTAGAAGGAAGGAGTCTTGTGATGATGGTACAGGTAAGTATCTTGATTGTGTTGGTGATTGCATGAAACTACACGTGATAAAATTGCATAGAGCTACACTTACACACGTAATATACATACACACACACAAAATGCCTGTATAACTGGTAAAATCTGAATAAGCTCTACAGATTATACCAGTGTCAATTTCCTGGTTTTTCTATTGTACTATAGTTAAGCAAGATATTATCATTGGGGGAAGCTGGGTAAAGGGTCCACAGGACCTCCTTGTGTATTTCTTTACTACTTCCTATGAATCTGTAATTATTTCCAAATTTAATTTTTTTAAAATCAGACCTACTGATTACTGATTACTCAGAGTAAAAATTCCAAATCTAGGTATTGTTTCCTCTGCAGTTTACCCAGCATCTGCATCTATCATTGGAAGCAGATCATAAGCACATCTCAGATGCCCATACTTCCAATAATTTCTCCAATCCCCAGGCTCAATTCCCTCCTCTAGGCCCCTTCTTATAGTTTAAAGAAGGGAACTAGCAGGGTGGGAACCTCCTCCATGGCTTAGCAAAACTTTATGCCAGTTCTCAGGTTGTCCTTCAACTCTATTATGGCTCTATGCCACTTCTGTTGTCATCATTTTCTCCATTTCTGATGCATCAGGGTTGCTGCTGAAAAAGGTTTCGTTGCAGCCTTTCCTTATCAAAAATAGACCAGTTTTGGGCTTCCCTGGTGGTACAGTGGTTAAGAATCCGCCTGCCAATGCAGGGGACACAGGTTTGAGCCCTGGTCCGGGAAGATCTCACATGCCGCAGAGCAGCTAAGCCCATGCGCCACAACTACTGAGCCTGCACTCTAGAGCCACGAGCCACAACTACTGAAGCCCAAATGCCTAGAGTCCATGCTCCGCAACAAGAGAAGCCACCACAATGAGAAGCCCACGCACAGCAACAAAGACCCAATGCAGCCAAAAAATTAATTAATTAATTAATTAATTTTTAAAAATAGACCAATTGTGATTGCTTGTGGCATTTTATAGTGATATGTACAAAACAAACAAACCCTAAAGCATGGCAGAAGGTCCTTAGGCTTTTATATAAATAATTTACTCTATATAAATTCCCCTAAGAGAAATTCGTGTCAGTCTACAGAAAGTGTCTCTCTCAGGGGACTCATACCAGTTGTCTGTATTTCAGTACACTGATAGCCATTTGCAATTTGCAAAGAAAAAAATATATCTTTTATATCTGAAGGGGAACACCACACTGTTATTCCTTTGTAAGATTAAGAAATTTATTCTAGTTTAAAAGTTAGCTGAATTCTTACTCTTTTTACAAACTAGACTTTAAAACACAGCCAGTAAATTGACCAAGCACTACTGCTTTTATCCTTCTGATATGTAAGCCTATCAAAACATTAGTGATAAAAAAAAACATTAGTGATGAAAACCTTCATTTAAAAAATCCTGTTATTCAATTATAATATGCATTTCACTACCACACTGTATTTATGACCCTTAAAAGCCAAAGCTGGAACTGCTCTAATACTGATTTCTTCAGTGCTTATCATTAATTAAAAAGTAAAAATCTATTACCATGGTATCTGCAATCAGGCTTTCAAAGTAAGAAACATCAATATCTGGTAATTGAGAACATTTGGGAACAAATTTTAATGAGCAAAAACTCAGGAGAGAAAAGAAAAATGTTCCGTATTATTTCAAATTGTAACCAGATCAGTATATGCTACTGAAATATTACAACTGCCCATGCCTTCAAGGCATCTAACCAATTTTTCTCCTTAGCAGATGCCAAAAAGAAAATACAGTCAGACTCGCCCATTTATATAATGTTTACATATATAACACATCAACAATATATTGTTTGAGGTTTTATGGAAGCCAACGTCAAGAAGCAAAACATGTTCTGCCAATGTACTTCAGTTCCTGCTCATCCTTAGACGTAGGCAGATGGATCATTAAATTATGGCTGTGCTAAGTACCTACTAAAGCATAGTGATGTACTTGTGTCAAGGGCACATAGATGAATAAAACAGTTCCCACCCTAAAGGAGTGCAAAATCTAGTATTGGAGCCACATGGAGAGTCTGCAAATGAAAAAACTCAAGCACAGAGTGTGTCCATGGTGAAAGGGAAGTCCTTAACATCAGCTGAGACTGAGAAAAATAGAAAAGAATAGTGGTAATAGCAAGAATGGTTTGAGCGTCTTTGGCTCCCTAATCTACTCTATCAGCATCCACCAAGTCACCTCAAATAAACAAATCTATTTGTTATGTACCTGTTAGGTACCTGCAGTTTAAAAAAATATCCCCTAGCTTCCCCTTATGTATCAGTCAGGGTCTCAGCAGGACACAGATGGCCCACTCTAATTAAAATAGATTGAGGAGGGTTTAATAAAAGAGACCATTTACAAAACTTTGGGTAGTATACAGGGAAACCATAAGGAATAGCCAACACTCTGGAGTTATTATCATCCTTAGCTGTAACAGGAGAAGGGAAAGGAGCAGTGCCCAGAACCTGGAAGGAGAAGGTCTGGTTGGGAGTTAATATTAAGAAGAGATTTAGATAGAGGGACACAGCTAGACCAAGTAACAGCTATTGGGAGGGATCCAAGGCAACTAATACCCTGACCTCACTCTCCTCTGTTCCTCTGATCTCTTGTTTGGGTTTCCAACTGGCCAGAAGGCAAAAAATCCACTGATGAAGTCCATATAGATGGGCAGATAGAAGAGAATAGAGTTCCTGATTCCCACTGTAGAAAATCAGGAGCTACCAACTGCCTAGGGCAGAGAGTTGCTCTGAAAATTAAATGATATAAGGCATATTATGCAAACAAACACAACCTCAAACATAGCACATGAATGAGAAATGGAAGTTATTAAATATATAATAAGGATTTTCTTCATTATACAATTCAATTTAGCAATTATCTATGCCTCCTATCATTTTCTCTCCACACGAAAGGTACATAGGAAGGGGAGAGAAACCAACATTTCAGGAGTGACTACTACATTTGCAGCACAGTGCTAAGCATCTGGGATATGCCATCTCATCTAATTTTCCCTAGGAACTACAAGATAGGAATTATTTAGCCTATGGGATAGGTGAAGAAACTGAAGCTCAGAAACATTACCCATCTTGCTTACAATCATAATTAGGAACTCAGATCTGTCAAACTCCTAAGCCCATGATTTCTCCATTATTATATGTGATGAGTTGTAGATGGGCTACCTGCCCACATGAGAAATATTCTTCATCAAACTGAGGGAAATCAGAGGACAAGCTTGGTAAAGGTAAAACATCCATCTTAGAGTTGCCATTAAGAAATAGTCAATAACTGATAGATATGAGGAAGAAGAGAAGAATGGTGATGATGATGATGATGGTGATGACGGTGATGGTGATGGTGACGACTGATGGTGGTGCTGGTAATGATGATAAACACCTCATCTTAACAAAGGGCTAAAGAGCTTCTATAACTGACACCAAGAATTCCTTAAATAGGGTATCAGTATGTAGTTGAAGACTACATTTGACTATTGTTAATATGATGACTATTTGTTAATACTGGTCCCTCAGTCATAAGAAGAAGCTTTTTCCAGAGCAGGCTGTGTGGTATAGCAGCTTGAACCCTTTGAACTTCAGTTTCCCAGTCTGTGAAATGCAGTAATAATGTATGTGGTGCCTAGAGCTGATGTGAGGTATGAATGACAGACTGTGTTTAGAACACCTTGGAACAGGGCCTAGAACACAAAGTCAAGTTAGCCTTTTAATACTGTTGGAAGGTTACTTCAAACACGTGTGGGTTCTTGGCAAGTCCTTCTTTGAGTAAAGGACCTAGAAGTAGAAGTCAACCCCAAGCAACATTTTTAGGGAAATTGTTTTTCTTTTGTCATTTCAACAAACAACTGAACCAGAGTGTTTTAAGGATTATTCTACCATGAAAACAGCACTGTCAATGACCACAATAAATGCTAAACAAAATTCTTCATGAAATTAAACAATTTTCATGAACCCAAGGCTATAAATATTTTAGGGGTAACTCGTGACACTTTGTATTTATGCTATGTGCCATTACCAATTTCTTGTGTATAAAATATCCTTTCTGATGTAAAAAAATTGTATGAAAAATCAAAAGAAGCCACCGAAGAAACACCAACTTATTGGAGAAAAAAAATTCCTAATTTCCTAATTATTTTCTACAAGTGATTGCATTCAAAGAAACACATGCATTTTTAAACAAAATATATACCACAAATTTCCTCTTTAGATTGAATCTTTCAGGAGTAACTTAGCAAAAGTTGAAGCTTTAGTAAAAAATACATGAAATACAGAGTGAATAAAGTCTTTATTTCACCCTCCAGAAAATATCTACTTATAAAATATACACATGGCTAAATTCAGAAACCTACATAGTGGAAAGTTTCATAATTTGATTTGTTATAGTAAGCTACTGATATTTTTGATAGGAAGGAAGAGAGGAAGGGAGATATGAACCTCGGAATATATCCTCTGCAGTTTAAGATATAAAAGTTTTATTATTTCCATTAAGGTACTTAATATTTAACATCAAATGTTGCTTCTTTCATCTTGCTATCTTATTAAAAAAGCCTATCATCGGGCTTCCCTGGTGGCGCAGTGGTTGAGAGTCCGCTTGCCGATGCAGGGGATACGGGTTCGTGCCCTGGTCCGGGGAGGATCCCACATGCCGCAGAGTGGCTGGGCCCGTAAGCCATGGCCGCTGAGCCTGCGCGTCCGGAGCCTGTGCTCCGCAACGGGAGAGGACACAACAGTGCAAGGCCCGCATACCACACACACACACACAAAAAAGCCTATCATCAAAAAATTAAGTCTCTATATGAAATGGTTCATCCATAGTGATAACAAGTTTGAATTATAACTTAGTCAATGAAAGGTTGTTTGTCTATATTTTATTGCTTTTGCTATTTCTTTAGTAATAATCATCTTTGCAGTCTGTGCACTGACATTTGCAATAATGAGTGTACATCAGAAAGTTAGGCCCTGTCGTTTGATGTAACAAGAGGCTGTATTTTGTAGCACACAGGCACTTAGCATACCCCACTTCCTCTTTGGCATGAGAGTATAATGGTTTTTTCATCTGTCATATTTAATTACCTTTATAGGCATTAACAACATATTAGTAAAAATCTGTGGAGGGATATGAGATTAATTAGGTTCAGTGGGGTTAAGAGGAGTCATATTTTTTTTTCTGAGGTGAAAGTCTACTTGATAACTACAGCTTCATTTCCCATAAAGCTAAAAAGAAAGTACTATGTGATTTTCATCTGTCTATCAGTTCTTGGTCTCTTATTAAAGACTGAATCAGAGAATAAAATTACAATGCACTCTGACTCCACCACATAATTTTGTAACTTGAAGGGAACTGCATTCCCGTGTGCAGGCAAATATCCTATCCCACTACAGAATGTGTTCTCTACACTTAACAGAAGTCGCTGATGCTTCACCCAGATCCTGTTTGGGTTTTGGGATCTGTTTTACCAGTTTGGTAGCCCATTCCTTCTTACAGGTGTTGCTGCCAATCTTCTCCAAAGGACTGCCCTTGAGCGAAAGAGTCCCTTCACCCAGAGGTGCCTGGGAGACATATCACCATAGCCACCCCCTACCCAGGGCCTATAGCTAATGACTGACTAGTGGAAAGGGGAGCACTCTGTCTCAAGGCAGGACTGCCCCTGTGGTACGATTCATGCTCCAGAGCTCCTCATGCAATCAGGCTAATTTTATTGGAAACCACATCCTTGGTAACTTCTTCCCCTGCCCTATCCTAATACTCTCACTCCCTTCCTGGTTTCTCCCAAGAGCCCTCCCTTAATAAATCACCTGCACACCAAACCCTGTCTGAAGACCAAGAACCCAACCTAAGACTCCAGAGAAGCAAACACTGATGAAAAGATAGGCACATAATTGGTCTCCCAGTTTGGGCAGGTAAGCAACAACATCTCAGCCATTTTTAAAGTCCTTGTCTATGGAGCTTTACAAGCCCAGGTTGGTGGTGGGGGGAAAATGTCACATGCCATTATGTAACTGTGTGAAGGGAAGTTCCTAAGATCTACAAACTCACCTCACTGACAGGAGTCACTAACTGATTCCTACTCTGGGGAATGTGGCAGTTGGCAAGGGCTGCCCTTCTTGGCAGATGTCAGGTGGTGTCCTGCACTGCAATTCCCCACTCACTGGGAGAACAAAACGAGTCTGGGGCTAGTGGAGGGAAAAAATAGGACAAGCCGAGCATCAAACTACAAACAGCTCTTTGAAACCTCCCTGATAGAGATGATGGTGTTTGTGCCATACCTATTGAGTTGAATCCAATAATAGAATGGACGGATCACCACTTACTCTGTGCTGTCAGTAATGAAAGCTATCAAAACTAAGCCTGAATGCACCTCACTGTTGCCATGTAAATCTAACATGGACAGCTTAATGAGGGAGGGACATTACCTTTCTCACACTCCAATTTTACTCATTAAAGAAATGTGGCCCATATTGGCAATTAACTTGAGAGATTAATTAAATCCAACAGCAAGTTCAGTTCCTTCCACAGTGCATTCTGATATCATAGGAAGGGACCAACATGCTGTGGGCACTTAGCACATGTTAAATAATAATTACTAAAATAATCTAATTTGGACTATTTTTTGCAGAAAACTGGCAGCTAACCTCACCAGTAGACAAATGCCACAGTCTGATACATCTACTCAATATTTCACATGGTCTTACTCTAAACTCTATTATTCCTGAAACTCACAACAAATACTGCACAATAAGTGTGTTTCCTCCCTCAGCAATTTCACTCACCAATAGTATTCACTATAACTTATTGGGCCCCCTGAAGAGTGAGGAGGCAGCCAATCAGACAAAACACAAACTCTGACCCAGCTTAAGAAGTAACAGACAGGATCCCATTGTGTCTTCTTCAAAACAAAGACTGACACTGACATGGGAAGGAAAGAGCAACAGGGGTAGAGGCATGACCTTTATTCCGTGTCAGAAAGCCACATGGTGTGCTCTGGTTCGCTTTCTTATGTGTTCTCAGAGTCAACTGAGTTCTATTTTTGTGCTTTCTTCTCTGAAATGCTGAAGTGCTTTCCTCGTCTATCTACAGAAAATCAGGTTTTAAGAGGAGTCTTACAAATTTGACCAATTGGCAGAATGGTAATTAAATTCTGGCTTTGGTGAAAGTCAATAAAATTGTTTTAAAATGTTTGCTATAGAATCATGTACCTATAATATAGATCAAATTAATACAATAGAGTTATTATATAGATACCACCTATGAATTACAGTAGTGTCTATACCCCCTCATCCCCACACAGCTCTCAAATCCACCTACCCAAAAGGTGATTCCCAACAGTTTCATTAGCAAGGACTCCTCTTATTATCATTTGAGAATGGAGGATAAATTTTTAAATATTCTATATATCCAAGATTAATAATCAACTAATTTCCCTTTTGGTGTTATTAAGAAAGGTACATATTCTGTTGAAACTTCTGATCAACAAATCAACATTAGGACACAGAATTAACATAATCCTTGGGAAAAATAGGAAAAGGTAACATTTGGGTACCTTCTTCACAGTCAGTGTGGTTACTGATACACTTTAGGAAATAATGAAATGAGTGTGAAGATCTCCTTTCTAGACAGGGAACTCTATGAAAAGGTGATGTCCTAGACCTACCCTAATAGGCATAAGTGAAGAAAATTTATATTAACAATCTTTTAAACTGCAAAAAGCTTTATCTACCCAAGTGGCACCTTGGAACTAGAAAGAGATGGTAATTAACATCAAGTCCCAATGTTCTAATGTAATCATATCACCTGAAACACAGTATCTCCAGGCATATCTTCAACTATTACAAAAAATGTCTATGCTATTAATATACTTCTTGACCATCACAGACTGAATGTTTGTGTCCCTCCCTAAATTCGTATGTTGAAATCCTAACTCCATTGTGATGGTATTAGAAGGTGGGGCCTCTGGTAGGTGATTAGGTCACATAATGGGATTAGTGCTCTTATAAAAAGCTCTCTTGCCCTTTCCATCATGCAAGGACACAGTGACAAGATGGGCTATGAACCAGGAGAAAGGCTCTCACCAGACAGTGAATCTGCCAGCGTCTTGATCTTGGAGTTCTCAGCCTCTAGAACTAAAAGAAATAAATTTCTGCTATTCAAGCCACCCATGGTATTTTTGTTATAACAGCACAAACAGACTAAGACAATGACAGAGTGTTCCTACAATTGATGACAAAAAAAAGTATATGGAAAACAAATGACTGAATTTATCAGATTTGGAGTGGTCTTAAATTTGCATCAAAATGAAAATATTTAATTCAACTAATCCAATATTGGTCCATATTTTTCATTCAGGCTATTATTTTAGACCTACTACTAATAATAATGTCTAACATTACTAAGCTCTTACAAAGTGTTTTATGTGCATTCAATCATTTATTTGACTCAATAACACTATGTAAGAAGTACTATTATCATCCCACTTTACAGATGAAGAAACTAAAGTTTACTTAAGTATCATACACAGCTATACGGCATCTGTGTTTACCTGCTCCTTGGTCAATCCGGACCAAATGACCGGGGTGGAGGAGGGGGTAGGGAGAGGTAGTGGGGGTGTGAGGTTTGATATTTTGTTCTAATGGTCAAGGAGAACACTGTGAAATGTCTGAACAATAACTTGTCCCAAGACCACAAGCTTACCTTCAGTACTTCGAATACTGTAAGAAATATGTCTAAAGTTCTTTCTGATATTTCTTACATCACCAGTTTTACTGCATATAATACATATTAATTGGATGTAAGATCTATTTGAATATTTCTCATTGTAGCAGAATTGTATAAGGAGAGTTAAATAATATAGGGAGCTGATACTTCTGTTTAACAGAAAGTAGAAGCTGGGAAAAATATAATCTCAATAATTCCACTGAAGTGGGGGTGGAGTCAAGATGGTGTACTAGGACGCAGAATTCGCGACTCCACACAAGTAGGGCACCTACCAGGCACCGGTGGGGGTCCATGGACACCTAAGGGGATGGGAGGAACCCCCAGCAACCAGGCAGGACATGGGGCATGGGGGGGGGGAGTGAAGGGGGAGGAAAAGTGGAGGCGGGTCAGGACTGGCACCCCTGAGGGACGGCTGAGGGAGGGGAAGGGATCCCATGCCTGAAGGGGGATATTGGGGAACTACTGGGAGGGCAGAGGATCAAAACGGAGAGTCGCCAGGTTTGCCCTGCCCACTTGGGCCCCCAGGAACCTGCTGAGATCCCAGCCCTGATCCTCTGCCCACCGAGGCCCCTCCAGCCATGCAGGTCCTGAGACAGTGGGAGGGAGGGAAGGGGGAGCAAAAGTAACAGCCGGACATCTGGGTTGGCACCCCTGAGGGGTGACTGGCGGAGGGAAGGAGTTCCTACACCCAGCGGGATCCACTCACGGTTAGGGGTCCAGCGGACACAGGGGAATCCCTGGGGGAGATGGTGGGGAGGGGTGCAAACGAACAGAAGGGAACATGGTCAGTGCTCTCCCTGTCCACTTAGGCACTGGGGAGCCTGCTGGACTCCCAGGCTTAATCCTCTGCCCTCGGAGCCTCCTTGCTGCTGGGCATAACCCAAGACCCACCCCTACACCCCCACCCAGGGCCCTATCTCTACACTCAGAGACCCCCTCCAACGCACTGGGCCTAAAACCCACCCAGACACCCTTCCTCAGGGCCCTAATTCCAAACTCCAGGACCGCACACTCCAGAGGCCCTCCTTTCCTAGTGCTGCCTCTCTCCTTCCGCACAGGTCCTAAGCAGAGGCCCCGCCCCATGCTTGAAGGTAGCCCTGCCAAGGCCCCACCCCCAGGGCCTTTTCTGGCTAGTGGGTCCTGAGCCTAGGTCCCGGCCTATGCTCAAACATAACCCCCCCACCCACCTAGGTCACCCCACTCTAAACCCCGCCCCTGCCTCAGTTCCACCCCCGCCTAAACTCCACCCCCATAGCCAAGACTTTTATTTTCTTTTTTCCTCTATTAGATTGGAGTTCTGTTTTACCTTGTTGATTCATTGTTGTTGAGTCTTTTATATTTTTATTTTTCCTAGTAAATCTTTTATTTTTTGAATTGTACTTTATTCTTTATACTTTCTTATTGTTCTCTCCTTTTGGCTTGTTCCCCCACTCCTTTTTTTTCTCTGTTGTGGTTTTATTTTACCTTGTTAAAGTTGTTTCAATTATAGTTTTATTTTTCCTAATGTATTTTTTATCTTTCTAATTTTATTTTGTTTTTCATTCTTTAATATTACACTGCTCCCTTTTTTATTTCTTTTTTTTTTTTTTTAACCGCGCCATGAAGCTTGCAGGATCTTGGTTCCCAGGCCAGAAATTGGGACTGAGCTCCTGTGGTGGGAGCTCCAAGTCCAAACTGCTGGACTAACAGAGAACCTCAGACCCCAGGGAATATTAATTGGAGTGAGGCCTCCCAGAGGTCCTCATCTCAGCACCAAGACCCATTTCTATCCAACTGCCTGTGAACTCCAGTACTGAATGTCTCAGTTCAAAAAACCAGTAAGACAGGAATACAGAACCACACATCAAAAAAAAAAAGAAAAAGAAACAACAATACAATATGTTACAGACGAGGAAGCAAGGTAAAAACCTACAAGACCAAATAAATGAAGATGAAATAGGCAACCTACATGAAAAAGCATTCAAAGTAATGATAGTAAAGAGGATCCAAAATCTCAGAAACAGAATGGAGAAAATGCAAGAAACATTTAACAAGGATCTAGAAGAACTAAAGAGCAAACAAACAGTGATGAACAACACAATTACTGAAATTAAAAATACCCTAGAAGGAATCAATATCAGAATAACTGAGGCAGAAGAACCGATAAGTGAGCTGGAAGATAAAATGGTGGAAATAACTGTCAGGGAGCAGAATAAAGAAAAAAGAATGAAAAGAATTGAGAACAGTCTCAGAGACCTCTGGGGCAACATTAAATGCACCAACATTCGAATTTTAGGGGTCTCAGAAGAAGAAGAGAAAAAGAAAGGGTGTGAGAAAATATTTGAAGAGAAGAGTCAAAAACTTCCCTAACATGGAAAAGGAAATAGTCAATCAAGTCCAGGAAGCACAGAGAGTACCATACAGGATAAACCCAAAGAGAAACATACCAAGACACATATCAATCAAACTATCAAAAATTAAATACAAAGAAAAAATATTAAAAGCAGCAAGGGAAATGCAACAAATAACATACAAGGGAATCCACATAATGATAAACAGCTGACCTTTCAGCAGAAACACTGCAATCCAGAAGGGAGTGGCAGGACATATTTAAAGTGATGAAGGAGAAAAACCTGCAACCAAGATTACTCTACCCAGCAAGGATCTCATTCAGATTCGAGGGAGAAATTAAAACCTTTAAAGATAAGCAAAAATTAAGAGAATTCAGCACCACGAAATCAGCTTTACAACAAATGCTAAAGGAACTTCTCTAGGCAGGAAACACAAGAGAAGAACAAGACCTACAAAATCAAACCAAAAACAATTAAGAAAATGGTAATAGGAACATACATATCGATAATTACCGTAAATGTTAATGGATTAAATGCTCTGACCGAAAGACACAGACTGGCTGAATGGATACAAAAACAAGACCCATATATATGCTGTCTACAAGAGACCCACTTCAGATCGAGGGACACATACAGACTGAAAGTGAGGGGATGGAAAAACATATTCCATGCAAATGGAAATTTAAAAAAAGCTAGAGTAGCAATTCTCGTATCAGACAAAATAGACTTTAAAATAAAGACTATTACAAGACACAAAGAAGGACGCTACATAATGATCAAGGGATCAAACAAAGAAGAAGATATAATAATTGTAAATATTTATTCACCCAGCATCTGAGCACCTGAATACATAAGGCAAATGCTAACCGTCATAAAAAGGGAAATCAACAATAACACAATCATAGTAGGGGACTTTAACACCCCACTTTCACCACAAAACAGATCATCCAAAATGAAAATAAATAAGGAAACACAAGCTTTAAATGACACATCAAACAAGATGGACTTAATTGATATTTATAGGACATTCCATTCAAAAACATCAGAATACACTTTCTTCTCAAGTGCTCATGGAACATTCTCCAGGACAGACCATATCTTAGGTCACAAATCAAGCCCTGGTAAATTTAAGAAAATTGAAATTGTAACATATCTTTTCCAACCACAACGCTATGAGACTAGATATCAATTACAGGAAAAACAACTAAAAAATACAAACACATGGAGGCTAAACAGTCCACTACTAAATAACCAAGAGATCACTGAAGAAATGAAAGAGGAAATCAAAAAATACCTAGAAACAAATGACAATGAAAACCCGATGACGCAAAACCTATGGGATACAGCAAAAGCAGTTCTAACAGGGAAGTTTATAGAAATACAATCCTACCTCAAGAAACAAGAAACAACTCAAATACAGGACCTAACCTTAAACCTACAGAAAGATGAACAACAACAACAAAAAAAAAACAAAGTTAGCAAAAGGAAAAAAATCATAAAGATCAGACCAGAAATAATTTTTTTAAAAAATGAATGAAACAACAGCAAAGATCAATAAAACGAAAAGCTGGTTTTTTGAGAAGATACACAAAATTGATAAACCATTAGCCAGACTCATCAACAAAACAAGGGAGAAGACTCAAGTCAGCAGAATTAGAAGTGCAAAAGAAGTAACTGACACTGCAGAAATACAAAGGATCATAAGAGATTCCTATAAGCAACTATATGCCAATAAAATGGACAAGCTGGAAGAAATGGACAAATTCTTAGAAAAGCACTACCTTCCGAGACTGAACCAGGAAGAAATAGAAAATATAAACAGACCAATCACAAGCACTGAAATTGAGACTGTGATTAAATGTCTTGCAACAAACAAAATGCAGGACCAGATGGCTCCACAGGAGAATTCTATCAAAGACTTAGAGAAGAGCTAATACCTATCCTTCTCAAACTCTTCCAAAGTATAGCAGACGGAGGAGCACTCCCAAACTCATTCTACGAGGCCACCATCGCCCTGATACCAAAACCAGACAAATATGTCACAAAAAAAGAAAACTACAGGCCAATATATCTGATAAACATAGATGCAAAACTCCTCAACAAAATACCAGCAAACAGAACCCAACAGCACATTAAAAGGATCATACACAATGATCAAGGGGATCATTACCTCTTAACCATTACCCCAGGAATGCAAGGATTCTTCAATATACGCAAATCAATCAATGTGATATACCATATTAACAAACTGAAGGATAAAAACCATATGATAATCTCAATGGACGCAGAAAAAGCTTTTGACAAAATTCAACACCCATTTATGATAAAAACTGTCCAGAAAGTAGACATAGAGGAAACCGACCTCAACATAATAAAGGCCATACATATATGACAAACCCACAGCCAACATCGTTCTCAATGGGGAAAAAATGAAACGCTTTCCTCTAAGATCAGGAAAAAGACAAAGTTGCTCACTCTCACCACTCTTATTCAACATAGTTTTGGAAGTTTCAGCCACAGCAATCAAAGAAGAAAAAGAAATAAAAGCAATCCAAATCGGAAAAGAAGAAGTAAAATTGTCACAGTTTGCAGATGACGTGATACTATACATAGAGAATCCTAATGATGCTACCAGAAAACTATTAAGGCTAATCAATGAATTTGGCAGAGTAGCAAGATCCACATTAATGCACAGCAATCTCTTGCATTCCTATACACTAATGATGAAAAATCTTAAAGAGAAAATAAGGAAACACTCCCATTTACCACTGCAACAAAAAGAATAAAATACCTAGGAATAAACCTATCTAAGGAGACAAAAGGCCTGTATGCAGAAAATTATAAGACACTGATGAAAGAAATTAAAGATGATACAGGTTGAGAGATACACCATGTCCTTGGATTGTAATAATCAACATTGTGAAAATGACTGTACTACCCAAAGCAATCTACAGATTCAATGCAATCCCTATCAAAATATCAATGGCATTTTTCACAGAACTAGGACAAAAAATTTCATAATTCGTATGCAAACACAAAGGACCCTGAATAGCCAAAGCAATCTTGAGAAAGAAAAATGGAGCTGGAGGAATCAGGCTCCCAGACTTCAGACTGTACTACAAAGCTATAGTAATCAAGGCAGTATGGTACTGGCACAAAAACAGAAATATAGATCAATGGAACAGGACAGAAAGCCCAGGGATAAACCCATGCACTTATGGTCACCTTATCTTTGATAAAGAAGGCAAGAGTATACAATGGAGAAAAGAGAGGCTCTTCAATAAGTGGTGCTGGGTAAACTGGACAGCAACATGTAAAAGAACGAAATTAGAACACTTCCTAACACCATACACAAAAATAAACTGAAAATGGATTAAAGACCTAAATGTAAGGCCAGACACTATTAAACTCTTAGAGGAAAACATAGGCAGAACACTCTGTGACATAAATCACAGCAATATACTTTTTGACCCACCTCTTAGAGTAATGGAAATAAAAACAAAAATAAACAAATGGGACCTAATGAAACTTTAAAGGTTTTGCACAGCAAAGGAAACCATAAACAAGACGAAAAGATAACCCTCAGAATGGGAGAAAATATTTGCAAATGAATCATCGGACAAAGGATTAATCTCCAAAGTATACAAGCAGCTCATGCAGCTCAATATCAAAAAAACAAACAACCCAATCCAAAAATGCGCAGAAGACCTAAAGAGACATTTCTCCAAAGAAGATACACAGATTGCCAACAAACACATGAAAAGATGCTCAACATCACTAATCATTAGAGAAATGCAAATCAAAACCACAATGAGGTATCACCTCACACCAGTCAGACTGGTCAACACCAAAAAATCTACAAACAATAAATGCTGGAGAGGGTGTGGAGAAAAGGGAACCCTCTTGCACTGTTGGTGGGAATGTAAATTGATAGAGCCACTATGGAGAACAGCATGGAGGTTCCTTAAAAAACTAAAAATAGAATTACCATATGACCCAGCAATCCCACTACTGGGCATATACCCTGAGAAAACCATCATTCAAAAAGAGTCATGTACCACAATATTCATTGCAGCACTATTTACAATAGTCAGGACATGGAAGCAACCTATGTGTCCATCGACAGATGAATGGATAAAGAAGATGTGGCACATATATATACAATAGAATATTACTCAGCCATAAAAAGAAATGAAATTGAGTTATTTGTAGCGAGGTGGATGGACCTAGAGTCTGTCATACAGAGTGAAGTAAGTCAGAAAGCGAAAAACAAATACCGTATGCTAACACATATATATGGAATCTAAAAAACAAAAATGGTTCTGATGAACCTAGGGGCAGGACAGAAATAAAGGCACAAAAGCAGAGAATGGACTTGAGGACACAGGGAGGGGGAAGGGTAAGCTGGGACGAAGTGAGAGAGTAACACTGACATATATACACTATCAAATGTAAAACAGATAGCTAGTGGGAATCAGCTGCATAGCACAGGGAGATCAGCTCGGTGCTTTGTGACCACCTAGAGGGGTGGGATAGGGAGGGTGGGAGGGAGACACAGAGGGGATATGGGGATATGAGTATGCAAATAGCTGATTCACTTTGTTATACAGCAGAAACTAACACAACATTGTAAAGCAATTATAGTCCAATAAAGATGTTAAAAAAATAATAATAATTCCACTGAACTCTTAGTACATGTAGGAGTAATGGTATAATAATACATTACTGGAAAAATAAAATAATTTAAATTCACATTCTCCAATATGAAGAGTTTCTGTTTTATTTAGGTAAGCTTCTGAAACTTCCTTTCTCTCCGCAAGGTAGAAATTTTGAAGTTAAAGGCTATGAGCAATTACATACACTGGCTTATTTATCAGTTCTTAAATTTAGATTATAGAAGGTTTCTTGTGTTAGCTAAAGAATCGTCTAAATTCTTCACAAACATGGTTATAGAATCCCAGAAAACTGATCCTGAAGAAATTCCTGTTTGTGACAATTCAAAAAATATTTCACCATGAGATCTAGGTGCAAAAGACATGAATTCCAAGGATTTACCACTTTTGATATTAAAGCATTTCCCATTTACTTTTAGCTTACTCATGTTGCATGGAAATTGATCTGAAATGCCATTTTAGGCAGAAATTTGTTCTCATCATTAAACTTTTCTTGATGAATCCAGATCATCAATATGAATTATTTAATTATTGAAATCCTCAGAACATATGAAGGGAGTTAAAACTAATCGTCAATATACCAAATAGCCCTAGGCTGTTAGGTATCTTCATTCCTCTGATTTTTTACAGACTCTGTAATAGTGGTCTTCTAGCTAAAGTTCACAGAATCAGTTATTTTTACGAGACTCAATCACCAGAAGCTCAACTTCTTTCCTAAAATTGATCTGTCTGAGAATGCACTTCTCAGACAAGGAATCATGGGGATGACAATTTCTGTTTAAAGACCTTGTCTTTTCATCTGCAAGCCACTGTCAAAGAACACATTGCTCCTGAGAAAAATTCCCATAAGAGGTCATCAAAAAGGGACTCAATAAGAAATACAACAGAGGAGGGGTGCCTTATTTCACCAGCGGCAGAATCATTTCAAGCCTCCTCCTTACTGTGTCTAGAAATTCATTCTGGACTGAGAATTCAGAACTGAAAAGATAAGTCATTCAGAGGTTCATGAGAAAATTTATGTGAATACAAAATTCAACCTTAAAGAAAGAAAACCTGGGGCTTCCCTGGTGGCGCAGTGGTTTAGAGTCCGCCTGCCGATGCAGGGGACACTGGTTCATGCCCCGGTCTGGGAAGATCCCACATGCCGCGGAGCGGCTGGGCCCGTGAGCCATGGCCGCTGAGCCTGCGCGTCCGGAGCCTGTGGTCCGCAATGGGAGAGGCCACAACAGTGAGAGGCCCACGTACCGCAAAAAAAAAAAAAAGAAAAAAAAGAAAGAAAACCTGACCTAGCTGATTGAGTCAACAAGTAAGTTTCTCAAAATAGTTTAGATAGGTAGACATTTTTCATAAGCTTAATGAGCTAAATCAGCAGCTTCAAGGTTTTGATAAAATATATTTAAAGCATGTGATTATTTTGTCAAAAAAATCATTTCTGCAAAGCTGTATTGAATTTTAGAATATTTTTATTTTCCCCAAAGCTGAGTGTATCAAGCTGAACGTGGTGCCTCTAAGAGAAAGAGCAACAAGTATAATCAATGGGTATTTGAGAGGCTTTGATCAGTCTTTGGTGTACTTCCCAGAAACACAGAAAGTGAACGTCTCAAATGACTGATTAACAAATACTTTTGAAAGTCAGTGTTTCCTTTCAACAAAATTGAAGGACAACTAATTGAGGTGTCAGGATGAATCACGAACAATAATTTGATGAGAAATCATTGTGTGATTTGGGGCATAAAACTGGTAAGGAGTTTTTTAAAAAATTCAATGATAAAAAAAATCTCTCCAATCTCATCTACTTATTTGTGTGAGAAAGATTTCTCAATGTTTACATCTAGAAAAATGAAAAACTGGCATTGTGTTAAATCCTATCTTGTTCCAGAAATAAATAATATTTGACTTCATACAAAACTAGTTTTAAAAAAAAGTGTCCATCTCATTAACAGATGAACTTCCAATAAATTTAACTTTTATATTTAGTGATTATTTATCAATATTTAATATTATTTGTGGTTTTGGTCAATCTGTGCTAATAACAACAGTAATAAAAACTCAATCCAAATGTCATTTTTGAAATTTAGAGGATTATGGACTCAGGAAGTTATATTTATTTTAAGGTTCTGAGACTATACAATGATCAATAAAACGTTTAAGCATATTTCACTGATAAAATTCTGTAAGGTAAGTAAATAAAAACATGAATTAAAAGAGAAAAAGGATCGGTGTTGTTTTCAGAAAGAACTTGCTTTTATATTTTTAAATAGATGATGGTGGGAATCAAATTATAATAGTATTATAGTATTATAGGATCTAAATGGGTATACTTTAAAATGATTTAGACTTTTAATTTTAAAATTCCAACATTTACAATACACCAGAAATTATGTTCTTGGTAATTCTTTAAACTTATGATGAAAAAGTTGAGGTCTATAATTATTCCAAAAATCTTTCAAGGTGTAGGAAACAAAGAAATTGGAGCTTTCTGCTTTATTTCTTCTGCCTTCTTATTTCTGGAATTAGAAAGTGTGCTTTCCTGGCCCTACTTTACCATTTGCTCTTTGGTCCACTGTTCCCTTAGAAATTGAGGTCTCCAAATCACAGAACTGTGGACATGATGAACTACCCAAACAAATATGATACTAATTATCTGCTTTACCATACGACTCATTACAAGCTTCTTTTAAATAACAATCTCCTCTAGCGCTTCTGAAATATGGCTCCATGATTATAAAAATCCATCATTGAATTCTATTTACAGGCTCTTCACTTTTTAAGTCCAAAATACAAATGTGATCCTTTGATCCTGTAGCAGATTTTCAAGAATAATCCCTTTTTAAGTGTCTTCACAAATATGTTATTGAGTTCAGCATGGCAACAAAAAGAAAACAGAAGAGAAGGGAGAAAGAAAAAAGAGGAGATGAAAATGGTACGATGATATCACAGAAGAAGGTGGGCAACTTTAAGCAATCAGGCCTTTTCAAACATGGCATCACCAAATTTTATCACTAATTCATAATAGGATTAAAACACAAATCATTTTTTTTTTTTCTTTTTGCGGTATGCGGGCCTCTCACTGTCGTGGCCCCTCCCGTTGCGGAGCACAGGCTCCGGACGCGCAGGCCCAGCGGCCACGGCTCACGGGCCCAGCCGCTCCGCGGCATATGGGATCCTCCCAGACCGGGGCACGAACCCGTATCCCCTGCATCGGCAGGCGGACTCTCAACCACTGCGCCACCAGGGAGGCCCACAAATCATTTTTTATATGAGAACAAAGCTAAGTATTGGTTTCATACAGTTCTTGTCCCTATAACCAGATTTCTTTCCTGGTTTTCTCTCTGAGACAAGAAACTCCTACTGAAACAGGGGATAAGTATTTCTTGAGGTCTGATGATCCTTACAAGCCCCTTGACCTCTCTATGGAACTCCATTTTCTTATCTATAAAATGAGAAGGTAGCTCTCAACCAATAATTTGAGGAGGAGAAGGAAAGGGGTCAAGGAGGGCAGACGAGAAGGTCCATGTTTCAAGGGACGAATTTTTTCGACAGAATACCCACACCTAGCCTGACCAGATTCTGACTCAAGCTGCATCACTACCCTACACCCCTGTCAACATCGAGAACTCCTGCTATGGGGATTTGTGTTCTTTCCTTCAAAATGAACAAAAGGTTGCCATCACACTGTATAATTTTAAGGTCCCTGCAGTAATGAGATTCCATATTCTTCAGCTATGACTAGAAAACAGTGATATTCATTTGTTTCTCTTCTCCTATGTCCTTTGTTTCTGGCAAGGATCACTATTTACTCCTTGTAGTGTGTGCCTAGGAGGAGGAGGGGGATAAAAGATGTAGGTGGGGACATGTTTTCAGCCGCCATGAGGCTCAAGAGCTACATTAATCTGTATTTCTATGCTTTCATAACATCACAACTCTCCCAGCTTAAAAAAAAAAAATATTAGGAATTTTAGAAGATCCCCTTTTCTCTCATCTTGAAGCCTGTTAAAAGATATTTGTAAAAAGGAGGTACAAAAGAAGAGGTTGCCAGATAAGGTACTTTTTCTAAATCAAAGGAGCTTCCAGGCAGAATGGGGCCTGACTTGGTGGTCAGCTGTCAGAGTGAAATTTAATTTAGCAGTAACAATAGACAAAGTATGTCAGACTAAGTGCTTGATCAAGAAACTGAAAATTGTTCAATAAAACAGCCTTGATGTCAGTTAAAGCAGAAACCCCAGGAAAAGAATGACTATGCTGAAAATAAATTAAGAAAACATCCCACAGACTTGAGAAAAAAAATTCTTTTTTATCCTCCCAACTCACCTTACTCTATGTAAAGTTCAGAGGTTCTTGATTTCAGGAGGTTTTCCAGCCATTATGATGGGCTGGTGAAGACATTTGTGTCCCTGGATCTAGTGATTATTGTCATGGCTCTGAAGCCCAGAGTCACTCCTATTTAGAAAATCTCTTATATCCTTTTAGATTATGCTTGATTTCTTTTTCTTTTAAATAAATTTAGTTATTTATTTGTTTACTTTTGGCTGTGTTGGGTCTTCTCATTACAGTGGTTTCTCTTGTTGTAAGCACAGGCTCTAGGCACACGGGCTTCAGTAGTTGTGGCACACGGGCTTAGTTGCTCCACAGCATGTGGGATCTTCCTGGACCAGGGCTCGAACCCATGTCCCCTGCATTGGCAGGCGGACTCTTAACCACTGCACCACCAGGGAAGACTTACGCTTGATCTCTTTTCATCTAATTAATTACATCTCAGGAACCAAGAAGTAATTACATTAAGAACTTGGAGGCACGCCTTCAGAAATGTCACTATGGCTTTCTGTTTGTTTGCTTTAAAGCAAACCAGCACTCTGGAACTTAGCTCAGATTAGCAATTTTGTGCTTTCAGTTAGATACAGTGCAATGGTTCTACTCCTGGTTGCTAGAATAAGAAAGCAGGTGAAAGACATACAGTAATGTGGTTCAATCTCCCCTTCTCTCTCTCCTTTGTATTCTACTTCAGTATAGTGATTTGAGGCCTCTGGGTTTGAGTTGGGAGCATAGAAACTATTGGCAAAGGTTTACTTGTTTACCTGAGGGTCAAGTGGGATGAAAAGCAGAACAAGAAGACAGAACTTTCCAAGGACTGGCACTGGTCAAAGCACAGAGAAACAATACGGATCTTCAAAGGGACATTTTTTTCTTTTTCTTTCTTTTTAAAAACTGTTGTCAGTCTAATAAGTGTTGAAGACTATTTGCTAAGCTGTCCAAAGACGTAACTATGCTGAGACTGCTCCTTCACTTGTCTACTCTCAAAGGCCTCTGTGAACATCTGCAACATGCATGCTGGCCTCTTCCAAACAAAAGGAAGGAGGTCCAAAGAGAATGTGCTCTCAAAAAAGTTGTAAACGCATTTAAAAAATTCTGTGAAAGCTCATCAGCTACCTGATTTCCTAGGCAGAGCCTCTTATTACCTTAACCATGATTTAAGACAGGAGTATGTAGGTAGAATAAAGACATAGGGATGAGAAGTGGAGGAAAAGGAAAGGTGATGAATGATTAATGAAAATCTAGTGATTAATGGAACAAAGATTTTAAAAAGTAATAAAGCATTCATCTCTAGGGTGGAAAACACGACAAAACAAAAATGAGTACTAAATTGCCAAAACAGTAAAATAAGAGAGTAGAACAAACAAACAGAGTAGGACAAAGAAATGTCCATTTCAGTATAAGCATTGTTGAAAAGACACAGGGGATTTGGGAACTTACCATTTACAAGTTATTTGCTTAAACAAAAATAAATTTATGTTGCCTGATTGCCTAAAAGTTACTTACTGATAATGGGTCATTTATGGATAACAGCCTACAGCCACCCAGGTATATATGGAAGCCAGACTTTGTGTCTGTTCAACTTTTCTTTCTCTGCGAAATCTGATTCACAGCATTAGAGTGCAGGAGAACCCTCAGTTGCATGGCTCCATCACTAATGAAATGAGCTCCTGGCTTTTCAGAGCAACCATAGAGTATGTACTGGGCTCCCGGAGAAGCACTCTGTGTATGAATTACCTATGTGTGTGCACAACCTAAGGGAAAACTCATATGAGGCACAGAGGAAATTTATAAACACAAGCTGCACATTGGTAGGAATACAGAAACATACCACAAAGGGGTGTAGACACCCAGGTTTTTCCCAAAAGCTGACCTGTACACATGCAAGGGCAAGATACCACAGAACAAGCCCTATGGCAAGACAAGCAATGAGAACAACTGAAAATAATAATGTGTGTGTGATTTACTTATTTTGAATGTTAGTTGAAGGAAAACAAGTTTAACTGGAAGATGAGCTGAGCTCATAAAAACAGTTATGGAGATTATTCAGGGAACTTCTGGACACATACAAGAACCATAAAGGATGGCAACACATGTTTTGAAAAAATTAGGCCTTATTTCGCATGACAGTTTTGTTTTCTACTTTTCTCTGAATCAGGTGTAACACTCGTACAACTTGCACTCCCATCTCCCATGATTAGGGACACATCTGGGCTCACATAAGATTCCCTGAAGACACGGTTAGAAGATTCATTTGTCACTTTGGTATCCAATATGCTCCACAGTTTTCTATGAACTGATCAAATGAATGAGTAAATGAACAAATGAATGATTTGCTGAAATAATATTGTGAAGAATTTTGTAACAGAGGGGCATCATCTTCTACAAAGACATTGATTTATTCTATAATATCTCTCAGAATCACAAGACTAATCAGCAGATATTGAAAAGGAACACCTGCCTCAGGCAGAAGTGACTTAAAAAAAAAAAGTCCTGCCACAAAACATTGAAAACGATGGTAACAAACCATATTTCAAAGTTGGGCAGTCTACCAAAAAGGGAAAAAGAAGATACGGGAGCAAGTAAAGACTTAGCCCTGGCGGAAACAAGATAGCGTATTAGGAGGTCGTGGAATTCACGTCTCCTCACAATTTGAGCATCAACCACGCACCCGTGAAGGACCACAGACACCTAAGGGGACGGGAGGAAAACCCAGTGACCGGTTTGCGGGATCTTGGTTCCCAGGCTGGAGGTCAGGCCCGAGCTCCTATGGTGGGAGCTCCCAAGTCCAAACCGCTGGAAAACAGAGAACCTCAGACCCCAGGGAATATCAATCGGAGTGAGGCCTCCCGGAGGTCCTCATCTCAGCACCAAGACCCAGTTGTATCCAACTGCCTGCAAACTCCAGTGCTGGACGTCTCAGGCTAAACAACCAGTAAGACAGGAATCCAGCACCACCCATCAAAAATAATAATAATAATAAATGAAACGACAAAAAAAAAATGTTAGAGACAAAGGAGCAAGGTAAAATCCTACAAGATCAAATAAATGCAGATGAAATAGGCAACCTACCTGAAAAATAATTCAGAGTAATGATAGTAAAGATGATCCAAAATCTCGGAAACAGAATGGAGAAAATGCAAGAAACATTTAACAAGGATCTAGAAGAACTAAACAGCAAATGAACAGTGATGAACAACACAATTACTGAAATTAAAAACACTCTAGAAGGAATCAATACCTGAATAACTGAGGCAGAAGAAAGGATAAGTGAGCTGGAAGATAAAATGGTGGAAATAACTGTCAGGGAGCAGAATAAAGAAAAAAGAATGAAAAGAATATAGGAAAGTCTCAGAGACCTCTGGGACAACACTAAACACACCAACATTAGAATTACAGGGGTCCCAGAAGAAGAAGAGAAAAAGAAAGGGTCTGAGAAAATATTTGAAGAGATTATAATTGAAAACTTCCCTAATATGGGAAAGGAAATAGTCAATCTAGCCCAGGAAGCACAGAGAGTACCATACAGGATAAACCCAAAGAGAAGCACGCCGAGGCACATATTATTCAAACTATGAAAAATGAAATACAAAGAAAAAATATTAAAATCAGCAAGGGAAAAGCAACAAATAACATATGAGAGAATCCCCATAAGGCTACCAGCTGATCTTTCAGCAGAAACTCTGCAAGCCAGAAGGGAGTGGCAGGACGTATTTAAAGTGATAAAAGGGAAAAAGCTACAACCAATATTACTCTACCCAGCAAGGATCTCATTCAGATTCGAGGGAGAAATTAAAACCTTTAAAGACAAGCAGAAGTTAAGAGAATTCAGCACCACCAAACCAGCTTTACAAAAATACTAAAGGAATGTCTCTACGCAGGAAACATGAGAGAAGTTAAAGACCTACAAAAACAAAACCAAAACAATTAAGAAAATGGTAATAGAAACATACATATCGATAATTGCCTTAAATGTAAATGGATTAAATGTTCCAACCAAAAGACACAGACTGGCTGAATGGATACAAAAACAAGACCCATATATATGCGGTATACAAGAGACCCACTTCAGACCTAGGGACACATACAGACTGAAAGTGAGGGGATGGAAAAACATATTCCATGCAAATGGAAATCAAAAGAAAGCTGGAATAGCAATGCTCATATCAGACAAAATACACTTTAAATTAAGGACTATTACAAGACACAAAGAAGGACACTACATAATGATCAAGGGAGCAATCCAAGAAGAAGATATAACAATTGTAAATATTTATGCACCCAACATAGGAGCACCTCAATACATAAGGCAAATGCTAACAGCCATAAAAGGGGAAATCGACGTAACACAATCATAGTAGGGGACTTTAACACCCCACTTTCACCAATGGACAGATCATCCAAAGCAAAAATAAATAAGGAAACACAAGCTTTAAATGACACATTAGACAAGATGGACTTAATTGATGTTTATAGGACACTCCATCCAAAAACAATAGAAAACACTTTCTTCTCAAGTGCTCATGTAACATTCTCCAGGACAGACCATATCATGGGTCACAAAACAAGCCTTGGTAAATTTAAGAAAATTGAAATTTTATCAAGTATCTTTTCCAACCACAACGCTATGAGACTAGATATCAATTACAGGAAAAACAACTAAAAAATACAAACACATGGAGGCTAAACAGTCCACTACTAAATAACCAAGAGATCACTGAAGAAATCAAAGAGGAAATCAAAAAATACCTAGAAACAAATGACAATGAAAACCCAATGATGCAAAACCTATGGGATACAGCAAAAGCAGTTCTAACAGGGAAGTTTATAGCAATACAATCCTACCTCAAGAAACAAGAGACATCTCAAATACAGAACCTAACCTTAAACCTAAAGCAATTGGATAAAGATGAACAACAAAAAAAACCAAAGTTAGCAGAGGGAAAGAAATCATATAGATCAGATAAGAAATGAATGAAAAAGAAATGAAGGAAACAATAGCAAAGATCAATAAAAATAAAAGCTGGTTCGTTGAGAAGATAAACAAAATTGTTAAACCATTAGCCAAGTCATCAAGGAAACAAGGGAGAAGACTCAAATCAACAGAATTAGAAATGAAAAAAGAGAAGTAACAACGGACACTGCAGAAATACAAAGGACATGAGAGATTCCTACAAGCAACTCTATGCCAATAAAATGGACAACCTGGAAGAAATGGACAAATTCTTAGAAAAGCACAACCTTCCGAGACTGAACCAGGAAGAAATAGAAAATATGAACAGACCAATCACAAGCACTGAAATTGAAACTGTGATTAAAAATCTTCCAACAAACAAAAGCCCAGGACCAGATGGCTTCACAGGCAAATTCTATGAAACATTTAGAGAAGAGCTAACACCTATCCTTCTCAAACTCTTCCAAAATGGAGCAGAGGGAGGAACGCTCCCAACCTCATTCTCCGAGGCCACCATCACCCTGATACCAAAACCAGACAAAGATGTCACAAACAAATGAAACTACAGGCCAATATCTCTGATGAACAGAGACACAAAAATCCTCAACAAAATACTATAAACAGAATCCAACAGCACATTAAAAGGATTATACACCATGATCAACTGGGGTTTATCCCAGGAATACACAGATTCTTCAATATATGCAAATCAATCATTGTGATACAACATATTAACAAACTGAAGGATAAAAACCATATGCTAAACTCAATAGATGCAGAAAAAGCTTTGAACAAAATTCAACACCCATTTATGATAAAAACTCCCCAGAAAGTAGGCATAGAGGGAACCTACCTCAACATAATAAAGGCCACATATGATAAAGCCACAGCCAACATCGTTCTCTATGGTGAAAAACTGAAACCATTTCCTCTAAGATCAGGAACAAGACAAGGTTGCCCACTGCCACCACTATTATTCAACATAGTTTTGCAAGTTTTAGCCACAGCAGTAAGAGAAGAAAAACAAATAAAAGGAATCCAAATCAGAAAAGAAGTAAAGCTGTCACTGTTTGCAGATGACATGAGAGTAAACACAGAGGATCCTAAAGATGCTACCAGAAAACTACTAGAGCTAACCAATGAACTTGGTAAAGTAGCAGGATACAAAATTAATGCACAGAATGCACAGAAAACTCTTGCATTCCTATACACTAATGAAGAAAAATCTGAAAGAGAAATTAAGGAAACACTCCCATTTACCACTGCAACAAAAAGAATAAAATGCCTAGGAATAAACCTACCTAAGGAGACAAAAGACCTGTATGCAGAAAACTATAAGACACTGATGAAAGAAATTAAAGATGATACAAACAGATGGAGAGATATACCATGTTCTTGGATTGGAAGAATCAACGTTGTGAAAATGACTGTACTACCCAAAGCAATCTACAGATTCAGTGCAATCAACCTACCAATGTCATTTTTCACAGAACTAGAACAAAAAATTTCACAATTTATATGGAAACACAAAAAACCCCGAATAGCCAAAGCAACCTTGAGAAAGAAAAACGGAGGTGGAGGAAGCAGGCTTCCGGACTTCAGACTATACTACACAGGTACAGTAATCCAGACTTCAGACTATACTACACAGGTACAGTAATCCAGACACTATGGTACTGGCACAAAAATAGAAATATGGATCAATGGAACAGGATAGAAAGCCCAAAGATAAACCCAAGCACATATGGTCACTTTATCTTTGATAAGGGAGGCAAGAGTATACAATGGAGAAAGAGAGCCTCTTCAGTAAGTGGTGCTGGGAAAACTGGACAGCTACATGTAAAAGAATGAAATTAGAATACTTCCTAACACCATACACAAAAATAAACTCAAAATGGATTAAACAACTAAATGTAAGGCCAGGCACTATGAAACTCTTAGAGGAAAACACAGGCAGAACACTCTGTGACATAAATCACAGCAAGATCCTTTTTGACCCACCTCCTAGAGAAATGGAAATAAAAACACAAATAAACAAATGGGACCTAATGAAACTTCAAAGCTTTTACACAGCAAAGGAAACCATAAACAAGACAAAAAGACAACCCTCAGAATGGGAGAAAATATTTGCAAATGAAGCAACTGACAAAGGATTAATCTCCAAAATATACAAGCCTTTCATACAGCTCAATTTCAAAAAAACAAACAACCCAATCCAAAAATGGGCAGAAGACCTAAAGAGACATTCCTCCAAAGAAGATACACAGATTGCCAACAAATACATGAAAGGATGCTCAACCTCAGTAATCATTAGAGAAATGAAAAACCACAATGAGGTATCACCTCACACCGGTCAGAATGGCCATCAACAAAAAATCTACAAACAATAAATGCTGGAGAGGGTGTGGAGAAAAGGGAACACTCTTGCACTGTTGGTGGGAATGTAAATTGATACAGCCACTATGGAGAACGGTATGGAGGTTCCTTAAAAAACTAAAAATAGAACTGCCATATGACCCAGCAATCCCACTACTGGGCATATACCCTGAGAAAACCATCATTCAAAAAGAGTCATGTACCAAAATGTTCACTGCAGCACTATTTACAATAGCCAGGACATGGTAGCAACCTATGTGTCCATCAACAGATTAATGGATAAAGAAGATGTGGCACATATATACAATAGAATATTACTCAGCTATAAAAAGAAATGAAATTGAGTTATTTGTAGTGAGGTGGATGGACCCAGAGTGTGTCATACAGAGTGAAGTAAGTCAGAAAGAGAAAAATAAATACCGTATGCTGACACATATATATGGAATCTAAAAAAAAAAAAGAAAACGGTTCTGATGAACCTAGGGGCCCGACAGGAATAAAGACACCGATGTAGAGAATGGACTTGAGGACACGGGGAGGGGGAAGGGTAAGCTGGGACAAAGTGAGAGAGTAGCATGGACATATATACACTACCAAATGTAAAACAGAGAGCTAGTGGGAAGCAGCCACAGAGCACAGGGAGATCAGCTCGATGCTTTGTGATCACCTGAAGGGGTGGGATATGGAGGGTGGGAGGAAGATGCAAGAGGGAGGGTATATGGGGATATATGTATATGTATAGATGATTCACTTTGTTATAAAGCAGAAACTAACACAACATTGTAAAGCCATTATATTCCAATAAAGATGTTAAGAAAAAAGAAAAAGAAAAGGAGGAGACAATAACAACAGCTCTACTGGAATTCAAGGAGAGGACTAGAGCACTAAGACAAATCAATAACAATAATAAAAACAACAGCAATTACTTATTAGTCACTATGTGTCAGGCAGTATATAGGCATAACCTAAATTAATTTTCATAAAAATTCTTTAGGTAAGTACTTTTATCACCTTCATTTTACATACTGAACCTGAGGCTGAGAAAGGGTAAGGAATTTTCCCGAAGTCCCCCCAGCTAGTAAGTGATAGAACCAGAACTTAAATACACATTTGTCTGTCTGACTCCAAAAGAGGCCCTCATCAATACAGCACTAGTATACAAGTGACTAATCATGGAAAGAAAGGCTTGGGTTTTGTTTTTCCAATTTAGAAATGATGCAGGGCAATTCTAGAATCTTTACTTGTGATCAAGTGGTAAACCAACTAGCTCTTAAATAATTTAAACGCCATGTACGTTTATCACCTACCTTAGTTTAAAGAAGTAAGTGTCCAATTTTCAGTTTCTCTAAAGAGTTATTTAATTCTGGGCTTCCTAAGTTTAACCACAAAGGGGATTTGACTGTGAAACCTTTCCTAAGGCCCATGAGATTGTTGGTCAGTCAGATATCCATAAGAGACAGTCTATCAACCTGATATATCATTCCAGCAATGGAAGTTCAAAGCAAAGATTTTTAAGGCTACTGAGATAAGGTAAAATGAATCTTTCCAATATTCTTTCCTTTGCTACAGAACCAAGTTAGCAAAAACTAAATTATAAATCACAGTGTGTCTAATTTAATCACATATTTACCTTTTTTTTTTTTTTTTTGGTCCTTCTCTCATGCAGGGAACAAATATGTATTCTCATTTAAACCTCTGTTGTAACTATTTCCATTGTCCCCAGGCTCCTCATTCTCTTTCAATGTGTCTATCTTCAGTAAAACACAAACAGTTCAGCTTGATTGCACAGCTGATAAACCTTAAAGATAATAAACTGGACAGAGTAGCAGTGAGATTGTAAGTTAGACAGACCAGCAGCCATCCTCACAGTAATGGAATAAATAAAGCATGAACAATTAAATTAAATGACAATTTCTGATTTGAAGTCTGGTTTTCCTGTTTTTACTCAGTAGAAAAATTAGGCTGTACTGGCCTTCCTTAGGAGGAACTTTCCTTAGAAGGGATCTGTGTGCTTATTTTTTACATATAAAATATCTGATATATCAGCTACAGTGCACCCTCATCTACCTCATAATTAACTTAAATATGTATTGCCTTTATATTATATCCAACACAATATATTTTAGATCAGTTTAAACAGTTAAGATTGGTTATAAAGATTTTTTCTTCATTAGTTGGACTTAAAACTATTTTGGCAAGTCCCCAACATAAAACGGTTCAGTCATGTTATTTTCTTTTTTATTCCTTCAAATGTTATAAGGTACTATTCTATGTCTGGTAGGGGCATGCAGGAGGCGGGAGGGAGGAAGGAATGAATAGACCAATAGTATATTTTGAAAATAAGACCAATCAATAAGTATATTTTGAGTCTCTTCAACATATTGCCTAGGAGGTCTAATAGATTACCACGTATGGGAACAGAAACAGAATCTCATCTAATGACATTCCAAAAATTTAGTGACTTGTAGGTTCTTTCACACTTATACTCTGCATAGTGTGATACTATGTAGCACATTTAACGCTCTTCATGCCTTGGTGTTTTAATGTAAAAGGAAATTCTTTGCTCTATAGCTTTAAGCATTATCCGGGAGCTGGCTCCCATGGATGCCTTTCACATTCCTACTCAGAACTCTCAGAGAAAAGCTGTCATTTCTTGTTCTATTCAAGTCAGACTACCTCGTCTCCAGACACCAGAGTAAAAGGAATGTCTAAGATAACACCTTCATTTATTCATATGATTTTCATCTTGGACAGTATTATAAAAGCCAATCATAAATTGGGAAAATAATGGGATAATGTGACATATATTATAAAATGAAATTTATGATCCAAACAGAATAGAAGAGATACAGCTGCACATGAGGGTTATATTCCTGTCATCGACAAGTGTCTTTGCATATGACCTACACATAAATCTCTTTCTAAGGAAGAAAAAGGAGGGAGAAGGCTAAACTCTAAAGGGCTCACTTTTACAAAAATATATAATACTTATTAGCATTTTCATATGAAATTCAACCCTGTTCTGCCTAAAAGAAAACCTAATCAAACAACAGAGAAGCAAACTCTAAATACTAATTTTATTCCACTTAGCACTTGAAAATGAATACACTAGGTCTTGAAAGAGGCCCAGCTAAGACTTCTACTAAGCTTTAAATTATCTGGTAAAACTGAGTTTTATTTCTGGAGGGAAGAGCTTCTGTCTGGTTTTTCTTTTTAAGGAAAAGAAATCTGTATAATTATACATCTATGTTTACATGTGTGGAACAACATATGGATAAAGAAAGAAAAATGGACCATCAAGAAGCTAGTTATCATTAAGTACGTAAAGGTGTAATAGTCTAACAATGCCAATGAAATACATACTGTAACAAAACTGTAATTTAAACCAAACTATCAAAATATTTCAAAAGAAAACAAATTTTATGATTTTTAAAATGAAATACGATCACTGCTATTAACAATATGCTATAAAATAAATATACTAGACATAGCTTCTGTTAATAACTACTACAGTTTCTCAGGAAACAATCTTTACAGAGCAAGTCTGATTAATATACAAGAGACAGCTTTTCTTCTTTGAGCCCTAACCATATGCCATTGTTTCCAAGACAGTGTTTATAAAAGCTATAAAGATGATAATGTTTTAAACGTTACCTTGCCTATATTTAGCAATTGTCAATACAAAATATCTCTTATTTTACTTTCTCTCCACCCTCTATTGCCTAGTTAGACATTATTTTTCCATCTCTATATAGGTTGGTCTTCCTGTAGGAAAATAACCAACATAATCTTATACACAAAATTTGACAACATTTCTTTCAGAGTAATATGACCTGTTTGACATCTGAAGATCAAGACAGGGATAATGATTTATTAGGTCAAACCACACAGGACTTATATATAATAAGCTGCAAGACAAAGCTTATTAAATGATTCCACTAGTCACATAACTGAATATAAAAGGGGAAACGTTTCACTGACTTTGGTCAAACGTGATTGTTGCTGCAGTAGATTAAAGGTCCCAGAAGTACTCTTAGTTAGGTTGGTGACCAAATGTCACTCCATATGATTTTGTTCTTCATGGGCAATGTCTCCAAAGGGCTAGATTTGTAAAAACCTAGCCTGAACCCAGGTATGAATTTTGGTTTGCTTTTCCCTTTTGAGTGGATAAGCACTTTGTGCATGAAAATATCACCTTTCTTTCTTATCATCAAAAGCACTAACAAACAGAATTCAAAAGAATTCAGATTTACAGATCAAGAAATATGGCAAATGTTCTCAGTGTCAGATCAAATAAGAAATTATCCAGGAAGTAAATAATAAGTTTCTGGAACATCCAAATGTTGGCTCTCCTACTTGCCATCTACCAAAGCATGGAGAAAAGTAAGAAACAGAAATTACAGAAGCTCAAATTATTCATGTGGTGCTTCTTAATATATCTGTTGACTATCTTCTGTGGGAAAAGATTGCAATAAATAGGAAAAGATGTGGTGATTATATGTAGCTTCTGTTTCTGCAGTTCCAGTCCCTAAGTTTTATTTTCCAAATAGCCAAGGACTGCAGTTATCAAAAAGATAACCCTTTCCCAGTTCAGGAAATAATAATGGAAAGAAATAATTGTTAAATAAATAAAAGTAAACATATATTTTGCCCTATTATATATTATTTACATTTTATATGCTATGTGCATAAAATTTTATTGATATATACTCCTAAAAGTTAAAATCTTGGTTGCCACTGGGTAATAAAATCAGAAGTCATTTTTACTTTTACCTCTATACTTTTATGCATTTTCTGTTGCACTACAACGAAGATGGAATGATTTTATACTCAGGGGAAGAAGGGGACATTCTTCTCCTACCACCACACACTCGTCAAGAAGAAAAAGAATGAGTAAGAAGAGGGAACAGAAATATGATAAAAGAGCCTGCTTTATCCTCTTCACCTGCCATTTTTCCTCTTCCTCTCTTCTCTGCTTTCCTCGGCAGAAGCCATGAGTTTTTCTGGGGTATGGGCTGACTCCCTCCTCCAGCACTGACCACTGTGCCTCTGATTCTCACCAAGCCTTGGTTTTCCCTTCTACAGAATGAAGATAATAATAGTACTTATCTCCTAAGAAGTCCAGGCAAGATAATGCAAGTACAGTTCTTAGCACAGGGCCCGGCTCAAAGAGAGGACTCAACAATGTTAAATGCACATTTCTTCACCAGTCTTGCCGGATCTGGGAGATCTTAAGACTTACAAAATACTTTATGACATACAATATGCTTAAACAAACAGTAAGTAAATTAATCTATAAACTGAAAGTAAAATTCAGAGCTGAAATTCAAGCCTTATCCTCCCCATACCTGAGTCTGATAACCGAACAGCACTTTTGAGCTGGACTGACCCAGTGGTATGCTGAAGCCACCTCTAGACTTATAAGAGCCCATTGTTAAATTTCAAGAATTTTGCAAGCCAGTTGTTAAACACAGCCATTATTTTATTTTATTTTTTTAAATGTCTGACCAGTAGCTTCTTTTTTTTTTTAACATCTTTATTGGAGTCTAATTGCTTTACAATGTTGTGTTAGTTTCTACATTATAACGAAGTGAATCAGCTATACATATACATATATCCCCATATCTCCTCCCTCCTGCGTCTCCCTGCTACCCTCCCTATCCCACCCCTCTAGGTGGTCACAGAGCACTGAGCTGATCTCCATGTGCTATGCGGCTGCTTCCCACTAGCTCTCTGTTTTACATCTGGTAGTGTATATATGTCCATGCTACCCTCTCACTTCATCCAGCTTACCCTTCACCCTCCCCGTGTCCTCAAGTCCATTCTCTATGTCTGCATCTTTATTCCTGTCCTGCCCCTACGTTCTTCAGAACCATTTTTTTTTAGATTCCATATATATAACAAAGCCATTATTAAAAGTTGTTATATAATTTTATAAACTATAATATGTAATTTACAATTAAGTAAAAATATTTTAAAAGGGTAATAAATATACAAAACTCATCACTTTCCAATTCTTTTACTATCATCTTTACTCTTAAGGTTACTTGCATCTATTATAGCTGTATGGTGGAAATGCTGTATAACGGAGTGCTACTCTGCATCTCTGCCCAAGTCCACTTTCAGTCAAGTCACATCGGTAGTTTAAAAATGGCCAAATTGGCAAATGCCACAAATCAAGACTTGATATTGTTTTGTTCATTTGAGAGAGATGGAGAACATGCATATCAGACTTAAAGTGTGCCACATCTAGCTGTTACACTCTGAGTAGAACAAAAAACAATTATTGACGTATTCTTCTAGCATTTAAAACTATTATACAATATTTTTCACAGAACTACACTTGTTCATCAATTGCGAACACAGAGTGGCTATGGATTCAAGAGCTTGACAAAAGCAACAATAGTGTTATATGAGAATCTATTGGCTTCTGGAACTTACAATAAAGAGTAGTGATTATTTCATTATTATTTATAAATTATAGCTACATATCCTTTACATCAGTAAAATTTATAATAAATGCACACGTGCACACACACACATTCGTTTCCTGGAGAGCCAGTGGTTAAAAACTTACCAGCACACCACTACGCTAACCATTGTTTTAACCTACAAGGAACCTATAAGCTCTCAGCAGAGCCCCAGGCCCATCTTCAAAGCACTAAAGGTGGGGTTTAAAAGGTTTTAGCTTCAGTTGGGTCTACCCAACTGGATTATTGTATTTAAATATGGTACACTGAGTATTCCCCTCCTGCATGATGATAAAGCAAGCATATAGCTTCAAGTTCTGCCATAATTATGGAAAATTTACTATCTAGAAACCCAAATTTGGTAAAGTCAGGATAGCTTTCTACAACTCGTGAAAGCACTAAAAGGTAAGTAAAATATGCCCCTCTCTGCCTCCAAGACAGTTGAGCAGGGAGAAAAACCACATTATCCTATAACACAGGAGAAGTGGTATGGGTAGGTACAAAATGCTAGAAGAAGACTGGGGAGAGAGCCATGAGTTTGGACCCCAGGTCCTGGTCAATGGCAACTATGCTGTCTGCCTCTAAGCAAATGAGAGAAAGGAGGAATGTCCCAGGGAGAAGGAAAAATCTGAGCAGTATAGTCGAACAGTTAGGAGGAAGGATTCTAGAATCAGACAGGCTGGGTTCAAACCCAGGCTCCCCTACTCACTATGTAAACTTGGGCAAGTTACACGGCCTCTCTAAGCCTCTGTTTCTATCTGCAAAAGGAGGATGGTAACTTCTTGCTCAGACCACTGTAGTGAGAATCAAACAAGATAACATATGTAAAGTGCTTAGAACAGTGCCTGGTACACACAATTGGCCAATAAATGTAACTACTACAGTGATTACTGTTGTCAGACTCAAGTGTTGAAAAGGTTATCTTTAGGTGTTGGGGGGAGACTGGGGGAATTGGGTAGAATATTGCAAGCAGAGGAAAGAGAAAAAGCAAAAAACACAGAAGACATGTTGGGGACCAGTTAGTTAGCCCGGAGGTACGAGAACATTCATGTGGGCCAAGGCCATGCACCGCCACAGCAGATAAGGCTGGAAGACTAGACCAGCACTCAGCCAGAAGATGTCAGATACGCAGCCATTCCTCCCCCTCTTCCGAGAAAAAACAAAGCTGAGTTTTTAAGATGGTCTTATCATTTTTCTCTTGACAGGTACTGTAAATTGTGCCTCTGATATATTTCTGAAGAGCCTATAGGGGGATGATAAATCAGGTGATGTTACATATATTCATCAGTACATTAACTGTTGTTAAATACTAACAACACCTAAAATTGATCTGCACCAAGATTTACTGCTCTGATGGAAATCCACCTGGAAAAGAATACATGATAATTAAGAAGAATGACCACAGATTTGCAGCAATGTAAGGACTATGAACAAGATTTAAACTCCTCCCTGAGGAAATAACTAGGTGATGTTTATTCGGTAGATGAACAATGTGATTGTAACAATGGAAAAGATTGATGAGATTTTTTTCCCCCCTGTGGGAGTTTGATTTAGCCAGCTATCCAAGGTAATAGAAGGATGTAGGACTGAGTAGTCCAGCACCACTTGAAAATTCTTTGTAAAGGGTAAATAGCACATATCCTCAGTGACCTGGAAAAGTAGATTATAAGTGGGCACAAACTGCCATAAAAGCTACAAACTGGCATAAAAGCAACCTGAATTGAAGAAAAAAAAAAATTTTCTAAATTAACCGCAACTGAATTCAACCAAATTAGAGAGAAAAGGGACAAGGAAAATCATCTTATCATGGAGAAGGGAATAAATCATTCTCTTTTTGTAGGCTTTCGGCCTGTAAGCTGCTATATGGGTCTAACAGGTAAGTTTTAGTAATCTCTCCTGTCCAGGAAATGAAGAATCACCTGGCCTCAGTAAACACACAAACTAAAAGCAAGGCAACATTAGCCTTACAGATTCTAGCTACTTAAAGTATAAGAAGATATCAGCTGGGACCTTGTTAGAAACACAAAATCTTGGGCCCACCCTAGATCTCCTGAATCAGAATCTACATTTTTAACAATAATCCCCAGGAATCTAGGTGATCTCTGCACACTGAAGTTTAAGAAGCACTGATCTAGGACTTCCCTGGTGGTGCAGTGGTTAAGAAGCCACCTGCCAATGCAGGCGACACAGGTTCGATCCCAGGTCCGGGAAGATCCCACATGCCGTGGAGCAACTAAGCCCGTGCGCCACAACTACTGAGCCTGTGCTCTACAGCCCATGAGCCACAACTACTGGGGCCCATGAACCACAACTACTGAAGCCCGCACGCCTAGAGCCCATGCTCTGCAACGAGAAGACACCGCAATGAGAAGCCCACGCACCACAACGAAGAGTAGCCCCTGCTCGTCACAACTAGAGAAAGCCTGTGCACAGCAACAAAGACCCAATGCAGCCAAAAATAAATTTAAAAATTAAAAGAAAAAAGCATGGATCTAGAGAGCTAGACGTTTATTCATTAAATAAACTTTCAAGATCTGTACTGTCTAATATGATAGGTAGCCACTAGCCACACGTGGATTAAAATTAAAATTTAATTAAAATCAAATGAAGCTTAGATTCTAGAGGCAGGGAAGCAGATAATAAACAGTAAACAACTTAAGTGACTAAATTAAAGGTATGTTGGATGGTTAAATGTTAAAGACAAATATTAAAAATAGAGCAGCCTTGGGAGTTCCCTGGTGGCCTAGGGGTTAGGATTCCAGGCTTTCACTGCCGTGGCCCGGGATCAATCCCTGGTCAGGGAACTGAGATCCCACAAGTATACAGTGCGGCAAAAAAAAAAAAAAAAAAAAAACCTAGAGCAGCCTTAAAAGGATCAGGAAGATGGAGGGACAGTTAGAATTTTAAATATGGCAGGTCTAGTGGGTTTCAACACAGAGGTCACATTAAAGGAGAGGCAGGTTGCTAGCCAGCAGGGGGAGTGTTCCAGACAAAGGGAAAATCTGTCCAAAGGCCCTATGGCAGGTGTTTGAGGAACAGCAAGGGAGCCCACATGGGTTGGAGGAGAGTGAGAAGGAAGGCTGAGTAAAAGGGTAGGAGATCAGAGGGATAAGGATCCCCGGTAGGGAGAAGGGCCTCCTTGTCCATTGTAAAGGACTTGGCTTTTACTTGGAGTGAAATGAGGAGACTTGCAAGGTTCTGAGCCAAGGAGTGACATGCTTCAACACCATCTCAAAGTTATTCTAGTTCAGCAGAAAAGGACTATAAACAAAAGTTACTTGTTTGTTTTAATTCAAGGTCATATTCAAGGGTAAAAAGACACTATCTGCACTGGCAAAATGACTTTGTTTACAAGTTTTGGTAACCACCAGAAGCTTGTTAATGATACACAAACAGAAGTCATTAAAATTTATCACTGTGAAATTCAGACACTTTTTCAGAGGCTCAGTTAATATGCAGTCACAAGGTCTTACAGGTTCCCACCCAGAATCTGGAGCCATACTTGTTATAAACAGTTTGAGCAAATCCTAAGGAATGCAAATCGACTCACCCAACTGCCTAAAAGGTGGAACTCTGCCTAAGTGTATCATCCTCAAAATTTCTTGGTTACTTTATTACTAATTTACATATATTTCTTGAAGATAGAGAAATCCATTCAATGATTCCAATCTTTTTTTTTCCCCCACCCTGACCCCATCCCAGTTAAATGCCAAAGCTCTGGAAATCAAGGTATGGGGTTTTCTTTAAGTTGTCTCTTCCAGAGTTCCCAGAAACAACGGCACATTCTACCCACAGTTGAGAATGCTGTTGTCTTGCAGGTAAATCCAACGACAGTTCTAAGAACTAGAGGTCACTGTAGCCTGTCTATAAAATGCCATCATCAGCCTCAAAGCCTAGGTTCACTACATGGAAGTTATACTGGAGAGGCAGGCCTAATATGACTAAAAGTCATCACTTATGATTTATTCCCTGGGGATCACCAACAACCGTGATCCAGCCTGAGTACTGGCAGAAAAATAGAGTAAGGGCACCTTCAGTAAATTAAATCAAATGAACAATAGATTAAAGCATGTCAGGTCATTGGGAACTAACTGTTCAGATGCTCATGACAAGTGAGTGGATCAAGGAGCATCATTTTTATGCATCTGGGCATAACATTTTTGAGCAACAGAACATAAGAGGAGATTTTGGCAACTAAATTATTACCAGTTTGAGTTATGGGAGTCCAGAAGTGGAGCTGTTTTATTATTTCATTCATTAAATAACTACCTGTTAGGACCCACTGTGGGCAAGGACTATTCCAACTGTTGGAAATGCAGCAGTTCACATGCTACAGCACCTTGTCCACATTAAGTTACAGTTTCAATTTTGACCTCCTTATGGCTCCCTTTTGGAGCCAGGAACCTTTCAACCTGAAGAGAAAACCTGAAGAGGTCTTCTGTGGATGAGAAGGATTCAGAGATCATTTTGGAGAAAAAAGGAAAGGGAGACATACTAGCAGAAGGTGGCTCTTCACAGGCAAATGTACACGGTAACTTTTATATACTCCACCCTGAAGCCAGAGCACCTGAGCCTCTTTTGCTTCCCTCATCCAACCACAGGAGTCACCCCCAAGATGTGAAGCACCACTCCTCACCTCACCCCCTTTCTGGTACAGAAAAACCAGAAAGAGCAGAGAAAAGCTATTTCCAGAGACTGGACACATTAAGACACTAAGGTGAACAAAGGGGCAAATTGGCCCCTCAATACAATTTTTAAAACAATGTATTTTTTGCATTCTATCCATGATAACTGTGATTTTAAAATTTAAAATACAATTTCCTCACTTAACCATTTCTATTCCTCAACTCCTCACCAAAAAAAATTACAGTAAAATTGACATTAGACTTTGTAAGCTACCCCAAATCTACCCTATATAAATTATACTTCTGCTCAAGTTAGTCAGAATCAGTTTCTGTTGTTTGCAATTAAATACTTTAGTTGAAATAGTACCTTAGTGTGTCAGTCAGGAAAGCTGAGGAAACCTCTAATTTTAGGTCTGCAACTAATTATCTGTTAATCTCAGGAGAAATTATTTAAAGTAGCTGGACTTCCTAAAAGTTTATAAAATAACATGAATGACATAAAATAACAAACATGTTTCTATCTTATTTCTCAACATTAACCAAAAAGAGAACACTGTCAGACACTGGTGGTTTGATATTTTCCCAGGAAGAATTAAATTTGCAAGGTAGGTTTTGCGCCTGCTCTAGCGTTTCCTCCACCTCACTCTTTGGCTCCTTGATAATGTTTAACATGTATGTTCCAACAGACAAAATCCCTCCAAGGTCTTTAGTGTGACTTTTTTAGTCTCACTGCTTATGAAAAAGCACATCAAAAGAAATGGTCAGAGACAAGGCTCAAAATTTTTGCATTTAAGCTTCACAACTAAATATTTGGATTGTGGTATAGGGACTCCTCAACGGCACTTCAAAAGTTCCTCTTGTGATTCAAAGGTCTGGGCAATAACTTGCCTGAAGAAAACTTAGCCTTCTGCCTTGACTAGACTGGTTTGTGCAACATCCTTTCCTTTCTAAAAAACAATAATCGTGGTTTCCATTTGTTGTCTTACAGAGATATGTTTTAAATTATTAAGAATAATAATGAAAAGACAAAAAAAAATTTTAAGTATTTCATCCAAAAGCTACAAAAGCATTATGTTGGGGAAGTTTGAGAAGTTTATTAGGTCAATCTAGGCTCTAATATACTCAGATAATTGATTTAAACTTGTAGGTGCAATAAATCACACTGGTCATGGAGGCCGCACCAGATGAAAATGAGAACACAGATCAATTAATTATCTGAGAGTTTTGGGCTTTCTCACTGGCTTGCTATTATAAAATCATTTTCTTGGTTCCATCTCAAACATCAGGGTGCCTTTTTTATATACAACACTTTGGCCACCAAGAATAGTGTTATGACAGCAGAGTGGTTATAGCTTGGCTCTAATGTCAGAGCACAGGGGTCCAGCCCAAGATCCACCCAGGGAATGTTGCTTGGCCTCACAATGCCTTGGTTTCCTCATCCGTAAAGCAGTGGAAATAATAGTGTTTTGCAAAATCTAACACATGTACCACTGGGAGTATAACAGACAATATTAGATGGTATATGAGTGACTTCTTATTTTATTAATTATGCATTTGATTCTAAGCATATTAAAATATATATATAACTAGTACATCAAGCTAACTAACATAACTGCTTAGGACAAAACTAAGTTAAGGAAAAGAAAAACTGGGCTCCAAATAGTCCTAGTTTATGAGGGAAAGTACTTCACTGAAAAAGTCTAGTTAATAAATATAAAGAAATAACAGAATTAGAAAACCATGATTTTTTGTAATCATGTAATGAAATAATTGCTTCAGATAACATCCATCAATAGAAGTGATCACTGTATGAAAAATTAATGGGGAACTTTACTATGGAATGGTAAGGCTGTCACCTGCCAAACCCATTTATGAATCTTAGCATCACTAAAAGTGGTTGCAAACTATGGATGCCTCCTGATGAAGCAGTAGGAAGCACAATTACCATTGATGAAGCATTCTTGCCAAGAACACTTACATTAAATCAAGTCTAGAGATAACTTCAGTATAAGAAGTAAGAGGGATAGAGGAACAAGTTAGAAAACATCATAAGAAACCAAAATGTGAGACCTTCTGTAGGACAAGGGACCCTGTTTCTGTAACAAGGCTCTGGCAGGAACGGAGGCAGGACTTCTCTACATTTAGGGGAGACTTAAGGGACATATGTCATGTAATATACAGACTTTGGATTTGATAAAAAGAAAAAAGTGAATAGAAAAGCAGTAAATGACATTTTCAAGTCAGTTGAGGATGTTTGTGAAGCGAGATGATGTAATACTGATGGCTGTTTATTTTGCTAGATGTGATAACAGTTAAGTACAAAAATGTCCATATTTTTTAGAGCTGCACTCTGAAGTACATCAGAATAAAGTGAACTGATGTTTGGGATTTGCTTTAAAATACTTCAGAAAAAAAGAGAGCAAGACAGATAAAGAAAGGGGTGGGGGAGGAAAAATGATAGGAGAATAGATGAAGAAAATGGAGCAGAAATCTTGATAATTACTGAATTTAGGTATAGGATGACTGCATAATTAGCAGAGCTCAATGCAAAATAAAAATGCAGGGCCGGGCTTCCCTGGTGGCGCAGTGGTTGAGAGTCCGCCTGCCAATGCAGGGGACACGGGTTCGTGCCCCGGTCTGGGAAGATCCCACATGCCGCGGAGCGGCTGGACCCGTGAGCCATGGCCGCTGGGCCTGCGTGTCCGGAGCCTGTGCTCTGCAATGGGAGAGACCACAACAGAGAGAGGCCCGTGTACTGCAAAAAAAAAAAAAAAAAAAAAAAAATGCAGGGCCCCTTACTCATAAATTATTAAGAATTCAAAACAGTGACAGTAGAGTTTTAAACCAAACATGGGGCCCTAATAAACCATGGGTGCTGAATGACTCCACAGGTTGGATGCCCATGAAACCTGTCTTGTCCATGTGCTGGGTATATGGAAATTCATTGTACTATTCTCTCTACTTCTGTGTACTTTCAAATTGTTCATAATAACTTTAAAGGGGTTCAGTTAAATAAAAAATTAAACAAGTTATAGTAAAGATACAAGAAAATGACAAAAAATCGTAAAGGCTGTAGATATGGGGCTGCAATTCTAAAACACTGAGGTAATCATGAAACGCAGTCAGAGTGGTATCTAGCACAAATCAAATGCCCAGCTTTGCTCTTGCTAGCACTACGACTTTACAAAGTCTATACTTGTAACTGGTAAGAAACACCACAATTTCCAACATTTTAGGGAAAGATTATTTTAGACACTTGAAGTCCTTACTGGGAGACCTACGTAAACATGGAAACCAATCAAGTCTTAAACTTGCCTTACAGTTGTTCTAATTATATTTTACTCCCCTGTACCCTAGCCTCTCTAAAATTTGTTGTGAGGGATTTTTTTTTGTGTGTGTGTGGTACGTGGGCCTCTCACCGCTGTGGCCTCTCCTGTCGCAGAGCACAGGCTCCAGACGCACAGGCTCAGCGGCCACAGCCCACGGACCCAGCCACTTCGCGGAACGTGGGATCTGGGAGGGGGGGATCCTGGACCGGGGCACGAACCCACGTCCCCTGCATTGGCAGGCGGACTCTCAACCACTGCGCCACCAGGGAAGCCCCTGTTGTGAGGGATTTTTGACTGTGGGTTACTACAGCACTTAGAAGAGAATACTGTTACCAAATTGAAGGTTCTTTGGAAAGCCAGGCTCATCTTCACAAGCCAAGTAGCATTACTTACGGCAGAGAGGAAGGAACATCAGAGTGAAATAAGTTCTTGTAGGTTGGAGTCTTTGTGAATAATACTTCAGGTTTTTTTGGATGAGAAAGTCATTTGCAAACTTCAAAGGAGTTTACTGGAACCTCATTTTCCCCTTGAAATGTCCAAATTAAGCCCTTTTTCGATGACAATATTTCATCCAGGTTTATAGTATTAAGAATCAGTGCAAGAAGGTCTATAAAGTGTGATGTTATGGGAAAGGTAGTTTCCTACTTTAGATTAAAATAGCCTCAAAAGAAATAAAATGTAAAAGTTAGATTATTGTGTATGATATTGTGTATGTAAAATGTTTGCTGAATTACAATAAAAATGTTCATCCCCTCACAAAACTGAGAGGCACAGTGATTTTACCAGCGTCTACAGTAATCCATTACCTAACATGTTTCATGGACCCAGAGAATTCCTTAGTCTTATTTGTTTTTTAAATGTTGGACTGGAAGTACTCTGGAGAATCAAAGGATTACTGAAAACCTTATTTTGCACAAAGAGAAATTTAGTTAAAATGTTTAAATTTATGGATCACCAATTTACTTGTCCACCCAAAATGATACTAGTTTTATAGAGTCCCATAGGGAAAGCTATACTCTTAACAAGTTAGACTATCTACTTTGTTAAAAAAAAGTACATCAATGAGAAAATTGTCGCTGCTTTTGTTTTTTAACACCATAATGCTAATACCTTGGCATGTTTGAAATGAAGCAACACAGAGGCAATTTTCTAACTGTTAATCTTGAATTAGATTAAGGGGTGTACCCAGAATTGTGGCCCAGTGGCCAAGGGTGGTATTTGTTCTATCTATTAAATATTTATACATGAAATATGGGTATCTGCTATCTGTTCCATAATAGTCATCCTTATTCAGAAGGAAAAGCTTGGCTTCTCCAGAGAGCCCATAATCAGCTGTGGCATGGCCCAGTCTGGTGACCCAGTGGGAAGGGAGTGAGCACTTAAATCAGTGATATAGTTCAGAGATAGGGCTTCCTCTCCTTGGCAGCCTATCCCTGCCTTCCCTTCTCCCCTTGGGCTTCCTCTCTCTGGCCTGGTGTGCATCCTGGGCAGTGGATGTCACAAATCAGTTTAGAATTTACTAAAATAAGGCTCAATACCTTCATATTAAAATTAGCAGGACTATCCAATATTTTCACCTCCTAAGAGGTGGACATCAAGTCTGTGTAGTCACCATTGCTCTTGGGTCTCTTGACTTATCTGTCGATTATCAATACTGTTGGCCCTTCTTCTACCAGTGTATAAGCATGGATATTAATCAGCCCTTCTTGTTCTTGATATAATTCCTTGTTTTCCAGAAATCAGACAAACTCACAATTGCTGGTATCCACTCTTCCCTCCTAACAAAGATGGAAATACCCATCTGTAATTTATAGAAAGGTATGATCCTATTTAAAAAAAGAAAGAAAACAAAAAGCAACTACTCAATTCAAGAGTTAGTCATCACTGATTTCCTTCATTGCCCTTGTTTGGAAAGCATCAGTTCTTTTAAGCCAGTAAAACACATGTAATGAACTAGAATGATACCTTAAAGACATGATTCAGGTAACTATGAAGATGATGACAAAAGTGAGAATTTCAGGTCTGTGGATTTCTTCAATGTATAGTATAATATGGGAGAAACTAAAAGCTATTCATCAAAAATTCATATATTCTTCTTTCCAGACATTCATTCTCATTAATGAGACCTCCCTGTGAGGTTACGTGACTGAGTTCTAGCCAGTGGAATAGTGCCAATTCTGGATTCAGACTTTTAAGAAACGGGGGGTTACTTCTTTTTCTTTCTTCCCCTTCCACTGGCTGGATGCAGATAGCATCATGGACCTACGGGGTGACAGAAACACAAGATAGGAGAAGCCTAGATTCCTGAATTATCCCAACAGAAAAACTCCTTCACCAGGAACATCAATACCAGACTATGATGTGAGTGAAAAACTTCCATTTTGTTTAAGCCATATTAACATTTTCAAGTTAATCTGCCAAAGCAGCTGGTGTCACCCTAATTAATCAATGCGGTAAGTTAAGTCGTTAAAAGCATATTTCTACCTGGGACATCTTGTGGTAGAAATATGGAAGTTAAAAGCTAATGGATTAAATGGAAATATTTAAGAATGAAGCCATAAGAAATATGGGAGGAGAGAGGTGAGTTGGAGCATACAAGAAATAAAACTGGCCATGAATTGGTTACTTTTGAAACAGGATATGGGTACATGGGGATTAATTCCAGTATTTTGTCTAGTTTTACATACATTTAATATTTCATACAATAAAAATTTAGACAAAAAAAAAAAAAACAATACAAAGGACACTTGAAATCAACAGAAAGGATACTTGAAGGAGTCCCTACAGACCTAAGATGAGTAAATTTGAGCACCGAAAAGATTAATAACTGAGATGAATTGAAACATATGAAATATTTTTTAAAGTTCATAAGATACTTCAAAAACCTAGTTGGTTGGGCCTCCCTGGTGGCGCAGTGGTTGAGAGTCCGCCTGCCGATGCAGGGGATGCGGGTTCGTGCCCCGGTCTGGGAGGATCCCATATGCCGCGGAGCGGCTGGGCCCGTGAGCCATGGCCGCTGGGCCTGCGCATCCGGAGCCTGTGCTCCGCAATGGGAGAGGCCACAACAGTGAGAGGCCCGCATACCGCAAAAAAAAAAAAAAAAAAAAAAAAAACCTAGTTGGTTACTAATTGGAGGTTACTAGGTATTCATCCATTAATCTGAAAATTGAAATATTTTCCTGTCTGTATGAACTGTATTTCAGGGTAGTCAAATGATTGACGATAAAAAGTTCTTTACAGGGCTCCCCTGGTGGCGCAGTGGTTGAGAGTCTGCCTGTCAATGCAGGGGACATGGGTTCGTGCCCCGGTCCGGGAAGATCCCACATGCCGCGGAGCAGCTGGGCCCGTGAGCCATGTCCGCTGAGCCTGCGTGTCCGGAGCCTGTGCTCCGCAACAGGAGAGGCCACAACACTGAGAGGCCTGCGTACCGCAAAAAAAAAAAAAGTTCTTTACAGAATTTCATGTAATAAATGCAGGAAGAATGACAGAATTAGAAAACTGCCATTTTGCAACCCCAATGAAATAAGGTCTAAATCCAGATTCAGTCAACTATCATCAGCGGACATTAAAGCCATTTTAGTAACAGAAGAACAGGGTGACAACCTGAACCTACTGGTTAATCTTGGCTTCACTAAGAGAAGGATAATCCATCACTATGTGCTTCATGCTGTAATGCAACAGGACATAACAGAGCACCACCTAGGAAGTATTCTTGCCTAAAAAAGCATACAAAATCTAATAAAAACTCTAGACTAAATGCCAAGCTATTGAGAGATAAGTTAAACACAACCACAAGGACACAAACAACCAAGTTCATACTACAGAGCAAACAGTCCAGTTTTTCCCACAAATCAAGGACATCAAGAGGAGAGGGTAAAAGAACTGTTGTGGAGTAAAGAAGACCTAAAAAAAATAACAACTCAATACAGTGTGGGGGCCTCATTTGGATTCTCCCCTAAGAAATCCAACTACAAAAGGACATATTAAAGAATTACTGTTAATTTCATTAAGTGTGATGATGGCATGGTATTTAAGTAAAGGAAGAACGTCCTTATCAATTAGAGATACACACTGAAGAATTTTCAGGTGAAATGATGTGCTATCCAGAATGTGTTTTAAAATACTCAAGCAATCATACAACTCAATAACAAAAAACAAACACCTCAATCAAACCCCAATAGGCACATGAAAAGACGCTCAACATCGCTAATTATCAGAGAAATGCAAATCAAAACTACAGTGAGGTATCACCTCACACCAATCAGAATGGCCATCATTAAAAAGTCTATGAATAATAAATGCTGGAGACGGTCTGGAGAAAAGGGAACCCTTCTACATGGGAATGTAAATTGGTGCAGCCACTATGGAAAACAGTATGGAGGTTCCCTAGAAAACTAAAAATAGAGTTACCATATGATCCAGCAATCCCACTCCTGGGCATATATCTGGAGAAAACTCTAATTCGAAAAGATACATGAACCCAGTGTTCACTGCAGCACTATTTACAATAGCCAAGAGATGGAAGCAACCTAAATGTCCATCAACAGATGAATGGATAAAGAAGATGTGGTGTATATATACAATGGAATATTACTCAGCCATCAAAAGGAATAAAATAACGCCACTTGCAGCAACATGGGTGGCCCTAGAGATTATCATACTAACTGAAGACAGACAGACAAAGACAAAGATCATATGATAACCCTTATATGTGGAATCTAAAATATGATACAAATGGACTTATTTACAAAACAGAAACAGACTCACAGACACAGAAAATAAACTTATGGTTACCAAAGGGGAAAAGGCGGGGAAGAGATAAATTAGGAGTTTGGGACCAGCAGATACACACTACTATATATAAAGCAGATAAAAAACAAGGTCCTACTGTATAGCACAGGAACCTATATTCAGTATCTTGTAATAACCTATAATGAAAAAGAATACAAAAAAGAATATATACATATATGTATAACTGAATCACTTTGCTGTACACCAGAAACAATACAACATTGTAAAACAGCTACACTTCAATAAAAAAATAAAATAACATACTCAAGCAAAAAAAAGAAAGAAAATGGGGATAGATGAAATAATATTGACAAAATGTTAATAAGTATTGAAGCAGGTAATACATACATAGGTGTTTATGCTATTAGTTCTACTTTTGTGTGTATTTGAAATTTTCCATAATAAAATTTTTTTAAAGGCACAAGCTTGTAGTCTGGCTGTGGTTGACTACCAAACTGGAGAGATCATTACAGCCTGCACATTGCCACCCACTGTGTCATGAAGTGAACAGGCATTTCTTCTAAGAGTGTGCCAATATTGTTTCTGGGATTTTCTTCCAAGCCACCAATATCCATTCTGTGGGTTTTGATGCTGACCCTTTCAAAGTTCACACATGTGCAGGCCAAAACAAATGCTACCTACTGAGAGTAAATATAAGTGACCATCAATTATGAGATACATCCCAACTTAAAACAGTTTAAAATTGTGAAAAAATTTACATTTAAGAGTCTATGAAAAAAGGGACAGAGAGAGGCTATGATTAAAATGTAGAAGACAATGAGATCATCTAAATACCTACAAGGCATCTCCTACTTTAGCTCAACAAGTATCTTTATCTCCTATAACTCCTGGGTCATTTTTAGCTTATACATACCATCATTTTTGCCACTGGGTTGGCAAATGACAGGGTATCAAAAGGTTTTTGATGGGACTTCCCTGGTGGTGCAGTGATTGGGAGTCCGCCTACCGATGCAGGGGACACAGGTTCGTGCCCCGGTCCGGGAAGATCCCACATGCCGCGGAGCGGCTGGGCCCGTGAGCCATGGCCGCTGAGCCTGTGTGTCTGGAGCCTGTGCTCCGCAACAGGAGAGGCCACAACAGTGAGAGGCCCGGGTACCGCAAAAAAAAAAAAAAAAAAGGTTTTTGATGGATATTCGTTGCATGAATAACGAACATGCAAATTTTAAGCCAGAAAAGAAATACACACATGCAAAAAGGTAGGGGAGCCTAGCACCCTTCTGTACAAGGTTCTGGAAGCTAATTTGAGAATACCTATCAAGGAGTTCTGTGTGACCATTTTACCCAAGTAGAGTCAAAATTCATGAGGCAGAATCAAAGTTACACTGCCTATAATGATGACTAACAATACACATCTGCTCTTTGAAGATGCTCTCTATATACAAGTTCCAGTAATTTCCATACACATCAGAACACATAAGATTGAGAAAACCAGTAAGAATATAATCTTTGAGAAGAGTCTAGTAGAGGAGATAATAAATGAAGAAAAAATATCAGAGGTAAAACCCAGGAGTAACATACAAGTGGTCTCAACAAAGACTCTGGTGTTCCAATGAGGAGCAGAGGGGATGTAGAAGAGACTAAATATAACGTCTTCCTTCAGGTCCATGTCCTGAGGAACTTTATATATGTGTAACCTAAATGAGGATATTATTATATTCTGTTTCCTAATATCCCTGAGATAGGATATATGGCATATATAAATTCTACTTAGTAACAAATCATAATAAACATATATTGAGTTTTATCACGTACCAAGCATCTCACTGAAGTTCTTTCCAGGGCTGCCAAATTTGGCTGAATAGTGCCCTGTAGCTTTACCTACAACATCATAATTAATCCTAGCAAAAACCCTGCAAGGTAAATATAGTATCATCTTTTCCACATTTTCGAGATAAAGAGTATGAAGCTTAGAGAAACTTGGTAACTGGCTCAGGCAAACAGCCAGTAAATAGCATATCTAGGACTCATACCCAAGGGCAATGAAAGATCAATGCTCAGGCTTGTGTTTTTAACCTAAACACGTCAGTGTTTTTCCAGTAAACTGTAATGAATGATAGAGGGGGCAGAAGGGTGTCCCCATTCACCACAGATAAACACTTTTACAAAACACAATAAAAATTAATTACTACCAAAGTGAAAAAAGATAAAGGCTTTCAAATTAAAATTTGTTGTTATTAGATTCAACAAATTTATGCTTAGTTGCACACGAGTTTCTAAATTCTTACTCAAGTTCTGTGATTATTTTGTCACACACTGTCCCAGTGCAAGGACCACCCTTTGAGTACTGCACTACATTACAGGCATACCTTGCTTTACTGTGCTTCGCAGATACTGTGTTTTTTTACAAATGGAAGGTTTATGGCAACCCTGCATAGAGCTAGTCTGTCGACACCATTTTTCCAACAGCATTTGCTCACTTCGTGTCTCTGTCACATTCTGTTAATTCTCACAATATTCAAACTTCTTCACTATTATTATATTTGTTATGGTGATCTGTGATCAGTGATCTTTGATGTTACTATTGCAAAAAGATTACAACTCAATGAAGCCTCAGATAATGGTTAGAATTTTTTAGCAATAAGGAATTTTCTAATTAAGGCATGTACATTTTTAGGCATAATGCTATTACTGCACACTTAATAGACAATCATTGCACACTTTAAATAGACTATAGTATAGTGTAAACATAACTTTTGTATGCAGTGGGAGACCAAAAAAATTGCGTGACTTGCTTAATTGTGATATTTTTGTTCACTTTATGTGGTGGTCCAGAACTGAGCCTGCAATATCTCTGAGATATGCCGGTATACTATTCTATGCATGCTTAGAATAAACACTGCTTATAATAAAGTACCAAAGTTCCTACATCTACTGATGCTAGTTAATCTATTTTTTTTTTGTTGTTTGTTTGTTTGTTTTTGCACTACGCGGGCCTCTCACTGTTGGGGTCTCTCCCGTTGCGGAGCACAGGCTCCGGACGCGCAGGCTCAGAGGCCATGGCTCACGGGCCTAGCCGCTCCGCGGCATGTGGGATCTTCCTGGACCAGGGCACGAACCTGTGTCCCCTGCATCGGCAGGCGGACTCTCAACCACTGCGCCACCAGGGAAGCCCGATCTATTTTTTTTTTAAGTAAGATGATTGTTAGCTTTTTCTTCTATCATAAAAATATTTTTCCACATACTCGGTATCAGTTGCAGAGTAAACAAAAATAAAGAACTTTCTGAATTTTGTGCTGCTTTATGATATAACTGCTATGGTATTTTGAAAAATGTTAAGAGGAAAATAGGAAAACATGAAATACATTACCTTGCCAACAGAACACTGAGTAAGAGTGAAGGCAGACAGAGAAAAGAGAATCAGGATAGCAAGGGCCCCCTACCCACCCTCGGCAGGGAACAATTCTTTCTGAGAAGTGAGTGGCTGTTGGGAAACTAAAAAACAAGTACTTGGGCTTCCCTGGTGGCGCAGTGGTTGAGAGTCCGCCTGCCGATGCAGGGGACGCGGGTTCGTGCCCCGGTCTGGGAAGATCCCACATGCCGCAGAGCGGCTGGGCCCGTGAGCCATGGCCACTGAGCCTGCGCGTCCGGAGCCTGTGCTCTGCAAGGGGAGAGGCCGCAGCAGTGAGAGGCCCACCCACCGCAAAAAAAAAAAAAAAAAAAAAAAACAAGTACTTAAAAGATCTCAAATACATGGTGACATATGGAATCCGTCAACCTGCCACACCCCTTGAGAAGTTCTCGGTTAAATAACTGTAATCACGTCCACAATACCTTCCCACACAAAAAGATGTTCTGGGAGGGAGAGGGGGGTGGAGGAAGAAGCCAGAACCTCTCGGAATACTTTTTTTTTTTTATGTGCCCTAAAGTTCCAAGGTAATAAGAAAAAAATGTCACCATTTTTCTTGTGGCCCTGATATGAGTTGATGGGTCAAACCCATGACTTCTGAGGCTACTCAAAAAATTAGTGAGGGAGGGTATGGAAGGGGACAATATGGAGGAGAAAAATTACTAGATAGGAGTCAGCAACCTGGAACAAACTCAATGTGAAGGAAACAATTAGAAACTGGCACAGGTCCCAAATCAATAAGAGGAGGTGGCTGTGGGCAGTGAGCATACTGGCTGGGTAAGGAAAACTTAAATGCAGGTAGCTGAGCGCTGGGAACAGAACAGCTCTTCAATGTCTCTCTGGCTAAGGAGAGGGTCATCTATCCAGAGGGTGGAAAAGACACATCAGAACAGGCTTTCACAGCCCAGCTGGTCCCTGATGTCACAGCCCATGTGAACAAACAGTACTGGTGTGATTTTCCCAAATCCTGTAAGAAATAAAGACCTCACAGCTCACCTTGTCAAGCCTGGAGTGCAGTCCCAACAGGAAAAGCACTCTTACAGAATATGCAATAGATTCAAAGAGCTTTGGAACTATATTTCCCATTAGCTCTAGAGGACGCTGTACTAATAAATTCCCCAGCACTGGGCTGAACAGGTGTAATTCAGTAATGTAGCTGTAATTAAGTGGTCAACTCAATAAAATTTGTAATGTTTTTCTAACAAATTATCTCATTTTTTTCTGAAAAGAGGTAATCTGTGATTCCATGTGATAAGTTGCTTTAGAAGACTGACATACAGGGCTAATGATAAAGATCTCTAATTTATGTAAATATTAATAGTAGCTTTGGCTAAGAATGATCTTGGCTGATTCTTTATACACTATTAACCTTTTAAGCATAACAAGCTTTAATTTTCAACCAGCAAATGTTTTGAATTTGTGACTCATGGTCCACAGATATATCTGTATTTCCTCATCCTGATTATTCTACTGGAGAGGTTCTTCAAAAACCCTGCAACAGGGCTTCCCTGGTGGCGCAGTGGTTGAGAGTCCGCCTGCCGATGCAGGGGACACGGGTTCGTGCCCCGGTTCGGGAAGATCCCACATGCTGTGGAGCGGCTGGGCCCGTGAGCCATGGCCGCTGAGCCTGGCGTCCGGAGCCTGTGCTCCACAAGGGGAGAGGCCACAACAGTGAGAGGCCCACATACAGCCAAAAAAAAAAAAAAAACAAAAAAAAACCCTGCAACAGTTCTCAAGACAGTTCTACAAGGTGCCACCTGTGAGCTTATGATAAGGCTGCTCTTCTTGTCTTGACCACCTTCTCTTCCTCTTCCATGTACCTGTTAATGACCTGTGTCTCTTAAGTCCCAGTCAAAACCCTCCTTCTTGATGAAGCTCTCCAGACCTATAGTCAGAATTACTTTCTCTTTCGCCTCATATTCCTATCACCGTGTTACAATTCAGATCCCCATGCACATACTATTCCCCTACTGCTGCCTTTGGTTAAGGCCCATTCATCCTTGGGGTTTCAGTTCAATGTACTGCCTGAAGGAAAACCTTCCCTACCTCAGATTAGGGAATATTACACATGCATTTTCATACCACTGCATTCCTTTACCTTCTTGCACTAACCAAAGTTGTCATTAGTATCATTTTGTCTCTCTCTTCCATTAGGATTAGGTTATAGTCCAGATTTGTTGGGTTTTTCTTAAACTTAATAGCAAGCACACAACACTCCATATCTTATGAAAGAATGAAAAACTGAGTGGATGAATGAACAAATAAATAGTATCTTTCTTTCTCTCTCCCCCACTATTGGTCTTCTCCATCAGATTGTGAACTCAAAAGCAACACACTCCTCATTGTAGCCACCATAACATCTAACTAGAGCTTTGCACATAATGGAGAGGAACAAAACTCAGTTGAATTAAACTGAAGTTCTTCTATTGTAGTAGTAGCAGCAGGTTGGCCATAGAGAATTGAACCCCTACAACTTACAGTGTTTTATACCACCTGCTAACCATTGATTCTCATCAAGCTCCTATCATTGCCAATCACCCTGTAGGACATTGTAGAACAGAAGTGAATGATATTTAGTACTCTACAGTTTCAGATTCCCATTTATGACCTTTCTGCATTCATGCCAGATACTGGGGGAATTTTAGAGGTTAATCAAACACAGACGCTGTCCTTGAGGAGCTCAGAGTCTAGTAGAAGAGAAAAAATGAAGAAAAAAGATCAGGATGTAAACCTCAGGAGTAACATAAAAGGGGTCTCAATAAAGACTCTTGATGTTCCAATGAGGAACAGAGGGGATACAGGCTCAAGTAGGGATGGTTTTTAAAATGAGTCTTACCCAGATGGAGAGTGGGATTGGGGATGCAGCAAAAAGGTACCGAGGTGGAGAGCAAGGCCACTCATTCCTTAGTTCAACAGATCTTTATCACCTCCTATGAGAGGCTTGGGGAATACAGTGGTAAGTAAACCTAACTCCGTTCTCAGTGGGGCTTGCATTCTAATGCGAGAGACAGATAAAAGCAAACAAGCAAAAGTGCCAGGTGGGCACGAGTGCTCTGAAGTAAAACAGGACAGAGTTAAGGGGCCAAAATGATGTTGAGTGCTACCCTAGACAAGGTGGTCAGGGGAGGGTTTCCCACGGCAATGACACTAAACAGTGGCCTAAATGAAGTGAGGGAGTGAGCCACGCAACACTCCATGGGAAGAGCATTCCCAGCAAAGAAAACAGCAGTTTTGTCCACAGATGAAAAAGTGCTGATAACTTCTTTTTCAAACTGGGGTCTTGGGGCATGTTCTTGGGGGTCTAGAAATTCTTGATGAGATTTTTCTAACTTTTGTTTTTGTTTAGATAACACTCATTTAAAATGTTCCAGATGTATTCTGGATCAGCTACATGGCACCTAAAATATGGGAACCAGCACAAAATTTCTGTGCCTGGATTTGCATTTACAATTGCAGTGATGTCAGGTAGTGCTATGTTAATTGTCACAAGCCAAAGACAAAAGAGGCAGAACTACTATTTCAATAATGTGTTTGTGCCCCAAGACCTCAGAGTAGGGCTAGGGTACAAATGAATTGTCCCAGTAGATACAGCTCAAAGTGTTGGGGGAAATAGAGTCACCACACAGTCCAGAATAATACAGGTTTGACAAGCGGTATAGAACCTTTGACATAACAGACATCCCATAGTGATATTTCCAGAGATGATTCTGTTTAAACAACATCATCCATCATGTAAAATTAATGTTGCTAACTTGAATTTGGTTTTGTTGTTCTGACTGCATTCTACACACGTAGAAGCTTATAGCTAGTTTTATATTTTTACATGTTTACTAACCAAATAAAAAAAATTAAGTCAACATTGGGAGTTCGTAAGAATTTTTCCCTTTAAATGGCATCCATATGTTACTCCAGTTTGGCCACAGTGAAAGATAGGGATCAGTCTGTTTTCCAGAACCACCACCAGGTAATAGGGTGGTTTTCAACGAACCACACAGTAAGTACCGAAAAGAAAGGAGGTGAGTATCTTTGGTAGGAAAAATATCACGAATCAGAAACTGTAATCTTTCTTCTCTGTACACGAAGGCCATAATTTATGTAACATATAGGTTAAACCTCCTTCAGAACAACCAGCCCATTGGAACCTTAAACAGTGGAAAAGCACACAGGGGGAAGAGAGAGGGTGAAGAAGCTATAATTAAAGGTTCACTGCACTCCCATGGCAGATTAATCACAGAGCCAGGTGAAGAGTCAAGCGTCACTAAAAATGCAAAATAAATTCCACTAAACATATTTCACCTGCAAGGAAAAGTTTTCCTCACAACACAAGGCTTTCTTTGTCAAGAAAAGTGAACAAGAGCCAAGACAATTGTCTGGAAAGCTCAGGCAGTTGGTGGAGAAGGCTCCTTGGGTCATAGGACCTTAAAACTGTAGTAGGTGAGAACTGGCATCTGGACTCAAATTGACTGGAGTTTAAGAATCACCTCCAACAGAGATCAGCTCTGAGACCTGAGCAAGTTCTTTAATATCACAGAAAAAATAAAGATAAAATAGTACCTTTGTTATAAGGTTGTTGAAAGAGTTCAGTGAGCTAATCTACACAGACCTTTTAGAACACTGCCTGTCATGCAGTAAGGGCTCCATAAATATGCATGATGATTTTTATGATGCTACAGCTTTATCATTATATAAGCACAAATCTCCACAGATGACTCAACAAAATGCTTTAACTCAACTCTAGAGCCCCAGAACAATGTCTCCATATTTTACATACTCCACGATGATTCCAGATGATTAATCATGCATACACAAGTAAAGCACATTTAAGATTATCCTTAAAATAACATCATTCTCATTCACATAACTCAACAACCTTATAGGGTAGTTACCAGTATTATTCCTATTTTACAGATAAGCAAGGTCCAGAGAAGAGGATGGACTTGCTCAAGGACATAAACAATGCAGCCAGGATTTGAATCCAAGTCTGGGTACAGAATCTGTCTTCTGAATCACCACACAACACTGTTCCTCTAGGTATATGTCCTTCCTCTGAGTCCAGTAAAGAGAAACACTGGGAACTGTTGGTCAAACACACATAATTGTTTATTCCTATAGATCCTCCAGCTTCTAGGCACAGAAAACTAGGGAGCATCATTCCCTAACTACACTTTTCACTAAATTACAATTTATTGTTATGCTGTTAGCTAATACAGAGTCAATAACAAAAAAAAATCTACTTGAACTGTGTTAAAGTGACTTTCCTGAATGAAACTTAATTTGAAAACACTGTCCAACATTTTACATAATGTCCCAATGACCACAGCTAACTTAATTAATTCACCCTTGAATTTAGTTCAAAAAAAAAAAAAAAGGCGAGGGGGGTTGCTTTGTTTTTGTCAGATAATGAAAACTATTTAATTCAATGTGGGGGGTTTTTTGGGTTTTATTTTTTTGGCCAGAAAGCACCAAAACAAAGTGAATACCCACAAACTGAAGAAAATCAGTTAATTTGGGGTGCCTCATTACACCTGTTCCTGTGCTTTTTTATGAGACCCTGTATCATAATGTATCCTTTTCTCATCATTACCTTATCCAAATATTTTCATTTGTAAACAGATCCTGTTCGAAGTGAGAGTACAGGCTTTAAATGTTTCAAGGAACCATTGGATCCCACAAACCTGCTTCAAATAAAACAGCTGATGACTGTCCCTTTGAAGCATCAAGACAATGTCCATCAGGGCATTGAAGGCAGGGAGCAACTGTGCAGCTCTGTCCCTTACCGTAGCTGGACAGGCTGCAGCCTAACCCCTTAATGAGCTCCAGCGGAGAGAGTCAATCAGGAGACAAATCTACGGCTCAGGAGAGAAAGCCAGCAGCGGAGGGGGAGCTCCCTTAAGCTGGAGCTGTTTGCTAGCAGTGCCTCACTGCTGCAATCCAACCCCATCATCTCTGTGTCATTACAAGCCACATTATGGAACATCTTATCGTCTCCAGCTGCAAGCAAAGGAATTGCCCTGTGGCCCGGATGTGTGACTAATGACTAGAACTCTGGCTTCTTGCTTGATGCCTGGCCTTCAGAATTACATGAACCTGTTGTGAAAGACACACCAGTGTCACAGACGTTTGGTCACAGATTAAGCTCCAGATGGAAGACTGTCAATGTCAGTCGGTCACTGTTCCTACAGCCCCGCTGGCTTTTCAACTAAGCAACAACAGAGAATGATTTTGACACTCACTTTCTAAGCTCAATTAAGTCAGGACTGGAAGTCAAGTTTTCCCCATTTCCTAAGCATTCTCCACCAAATACTTGCTTTTTGCCTGCTGCTGCCCACTCATTTATAGTAGCTTCTTTAGATAGCATTCATCCTTGAGTGTGTCTTTCTGAGTGACTTTCACTACTCGGCAGAATATTCTAGCTCTAGCTCAATGAACTATACATTACTGTCCTATCAGCTGTCCCATAAAGAGATAAAATCTGGATCAAATACAGGACTTGCTGTCAGAGGAGAAAAGATAAGGTGAAGAATTAGTAAAAGATCGGAAGATGAGAGAGATGATTGAAGCTTATGAAATATTTAGGAGGCTATTGAACACCGTCCCTTCCCCCCCCCCCGCCCCGATTCTCTGGATCTGCCAGTTTCAGCCAGTTTGTTTTATGTTCCCATTGCAATAGATGTTTAGTTCAAAGCTGTTGACTTTGCTCCTCGGTTATAGGGAAGGGCCTCTGCATTTCCAGGCCTAATCCATCCAGTCACTTTTCTCCTCTCTAGCCTCAATTTTTAAAAATACATATATGTGGGCTTCCCTGGTGGCGCAGTGGTTGAGAGTCCGCCTGCCGATGCAGGGGATGCGGGTTTGTGCCCCGGTCTGGGAGGATCCCACATGCCGGGAGCGGCTGGGCCTGTGCGTCCGGAGCCTGTGCTCCGCAATGGGAGAGGCCACAACAGTGAGAGGCCCACGTAAAAAAAATAAAAAATAAATTAAAAAAAAAATACATATATGTGATTTCATATCAAAGGAATTTCTTTGCATTTCATAAATTCATAGGCATTCCTCTAGATGCCTATGGTGACTTTTTAATCCATTTCAGCTATTTCTGCATTTTTGGTATAAACTTGCAATCAGAGTAACAATCACAGCTATGTTTTTCTAAATGCTGTACCTATAGTAACTCATTTAATCTTCATGACAGCCTTATAGGGGAGGTAGCACTACCCTCTTTCACAGATGAACCAAGGCCTACAGAAATCCACAGACTTGCTTGAGGACATTTTAGTTCACCAATGATACAGCCAAGATTCCAGTTCAGGCAGCCTGGGTCTAGAACTCGTGTGCTTAACCTCTATGTGACACTGTTCCTCAGAAGGAGCATTACAACTACCTGGATTTCCACTCTAAACCCTCAAGTGTAAAGTACTAATTATAAATAGAGCACATGACTTTGCAAAACATGTATGAGAATACATAAATTAAGAATTAAACTTGGCCTCCTCTCCTTCCTCTCCTCCCTCTACCTTCACATCCTTATAAATTCATTCCCCGAGGGAGTCAATATTAACAACTTGGCATGTATTTCTGTTTTTGAATACAGACATATACTTTTACACATGTTTATATAATACATACTGTTCTGCCTCATGCTTGGCATCTTTTCATGTCAATTAATAGGGATCTACTACATGCTTTTTAATGGCTGCAGAGTAATTTCAATGTACAGACACGTAATACCTTATTTAGAGAGTCCCCCTTGATGAATATTTTATCCACTTTCAATTTCTCACTACTACCATCAATGCTGCAATGAACTTCTTTGTATACTTGATCAAGAATATCTATAGAATATGTTGTTAGAAATTTCAAATAATTTCTAGGTCAAAACATTTCAAACTATAGTTGATAGTTGCAAACTATCCATTCCAAAGTTTACTATATTGATTTTTACTCAGTGATTATCATCCCAACCAAATAATCTTTTAATTTAATTATGAAAATTGGGTCATAATGAGTTTCCTAAGGTTCCCTTCCTAATTTACTAGGACCTACTCAACCAGCCTTAAGAATGAAATAAAGCAACTACCCAAACTCAAAATATCATGCCTGCCTTTCCTAAATAACAATTCTAATCTGACTTCATTTACGTGGCGACCTCCAACTTTTTCCAGACTGACTTACAGATGGATGAATCTCATGGAACCTAGACCAAAATTTAACAATAAAATAAAAAGACATTTTGGTAAGGGAAGTGACTCTTAAAGGTCATTAGAGGCATCCAGAATTGTCTCCCATGTCCCCAGGCATAAACTAAAATATCCATGGCTTTTTGACAGTATAAACGCAAAATGTGTCCCAGTTTGAATAGAAATGAGCAAATCTTGAGCGCAGAACTAAATATCTGGGAGCTCTGAAGGTTACCTGGAGGCATGAATTAGGTGGATCTGATTCTATCTTGAAAGGAATAGAAAAAATTATTCCAGGTGGTCAGTGCCCCTCAAGCATGGTCACTCAAAGTATTCTCTTCTAGCTCCACAAGATATATAGTTGCACTTCATCAGCTCCACTCACTGAAGATGCTCTGTTTTGCATTCCCAAATGGCACCTCAAAGAACTAACTGATATAATAAAGACAGGCTTAGAGAGACATCATCATCTTCATCACCATCTTCATCAAGATTAGCACTATGTGAATCATGCACTGTGCAAATTCTCTAATCAACCCCATGAGGTAGATATCATTATTGTACAATTTTACAGATGTGAATACGAAGTCACAAGTTAATAAGTGCTATTGCCAGGACTTCAACCACTTCTGTATTATGTCAAAAGCCAATCTCTTGACCATTACACTATACTCCCTTTCACAGTCATAAAATAAAGAAACATACAGCAGAAGAGCAAAAGAATCCCAAATATAGCAAGACTGAAAGAGAATAGTGGCAGTTAGTCTCTTAAGCAAAATGGACCGGTGTGACTGTAAGTCTCTTTCAAAATGTCTGCATGTAAGTAAAAAAGCATGTAGATTAAAGTTCACAGGCACAAATGTCCATAGGGGCCAGAAAAGTAACATGCATGAGTGAAGAGGGCCAACTGTATGACAAAGGGAATGGTAAAGAGCGTGGTGCACATACCCCATCTGAAGACAGCAGTGTTGCCAGATCACCAAATTATTTCAAGAGAAGAGAAAAATCCAATTTTTAATGCAAATTGTTTCTATTTCTAAATTCTAATTTGAACATTTTAAAAACATTTTAAGGGTGAGTTTTCAGCCTATGACCTCCACACATAAGCAATAACATGGAAGGAGTTGTAGCAGCACCATGAGACACTTTCCTAGCAACCATCTGGCCTTCATCCTTGCTAACATAACAAACTCTGATCCTTCTCAAGAATCTGGAAGGTGGTAATGTGCTCAGTGAAGACAGGCCCTGCCCCCAGCCCAAAAGGCTGAATCATGATTAGCCTAAGCCAGTGAAAGTAACTGAATTCTCCTTCACCAATGACTAGTCTAGGAGGGGATACTTATGTGACTCAGTTCTGGGTAAAGAGAAATGAAAAGATACCTGCTAAGAGCCTTTAAGAAAAAATTTCCTCCTCTGAAAATAAATTAATAAATAAGAAACACCCACCACAAGAAGGCCCTTTTTGCCTCTTCCTCTCCTATCCTGATTTGGATACTAATCTGGGACACTGCAGTGTTGAAAGCTCTGGCAGCCTTCTTGTGAGCATGAGGCAACAATCCTGAGGATGAAAGCTAGCACACCAATGATGGTGTAATGGAAGCATGGAAGGGGCTTGGGTCCTTGTTGAGCAGCTAAAACAAGGCTTCTTATTCAAAAAACATTAAACGTCCTTGTATTTTTGGACACTGTTAGTTGGGTTTTCTGTTGTTAGTTGGTACTGAATACATTCTAATGAAGGATGTCTCAATCTCAATTCAGAGTTCTACCCTTCTGTTTACAACATACCTAATGCAGAAAAACTTCAGCAACATCAAGTTTATGCAGTTAGAGTCTGCAACTAGATGTGAGATAAGGCTCTGCTACTTGAGAACACCCACACTCTGCTTCACAATTTAAATTACGCTGTTAGCTTTTCAAGATGGATGAATACATACAGCATCATACAGCAAGAACTTAACTGCTCTCACCGTTGCCAGGCAACTGCATATATGCTGCCTAGAAACAAAATTCATGACCCTTGACTCCCCAGAGGAGGGTCTTTTTCCACAACTAATATGCACGTGCCCAAGGCTGACACTACATCCAACAAAGGTCATGGTGCACATCTGGGCTATCCAACAATCCAAAGCTCATTATACTGCCAACTTATATCATTCTTGATCACATCACAAATTATGGTTTCTGTATGCAAAGCCAAACGACAGAGTGAAGGCTGTCCTGTGACATAATTCTCTGTCCTTTGGCCTGTCTCATTATATAGACTGATTGGGTACCATCCAGGCAAAGGAAAAGAACATGTGAAGGTTCTTATCAGCCTGAAGAATCACTGTCAGGCGAACAGAGTTTTGTAAACATCTTCCAACATTCAAGGAAAAGTTTGAGTTTTCACAGTGACTGATGTGATGAACTTTAATAATGCCTCAAGGGCCTTCTAACTTATGAGCCATTAAAAAAAAAAACCACATGCACGCTCAGGCTAAGATGTACTTATCATTCTATTAGTAAGGAAATTTCAAAATGCAAATACAGATGATGTCCCATATTTACATTTCATAATGATCCAAGTGCTTTGTTTTTGCAAGTGAATTTCTGAATACTTTAAATTCATAGGATCATAGTATATAAAAATCAAGAGAAACCCTGAGATCAAGCAGTCCAATCCAAGAGAATGTAAGATGAACATACATCTTCTTAGGAGTCAACACAGAACCCAAGTTGCCTGACTCCTGGTCTCATGCTCTTTCCCAAAAATAATGTGCTTGTCCCTCATGCAATCAACCCTTAATCATGGTGGTGATAATGGCCAGGGACAGTTCAATTTCAACCTGATGACAAACCAAAGTCTCCATTTATCCATTAGTTGCTATGTTGGTCAGAATGAGGTTAAGTTGTATGTAAGCCACCCCTTTACCCACCCTCCTGCCCCTAAATTAACAGTGGCATAAACACAGAAGCTTTTAACCTCTCATCTAATAAGTTGGGAGGTCAGCAGTCCAGGGCTGGTATGGCAGTTCTACAGATAAATTACAGACCCAGATGCCTTCTAACTTACCACTTCTCCATTCCTGGAGAATGGCCTTCCTTAACGTCGTCAAAGGGAGCAGAGGAGCCATTATTTCTACATCCCAGTCAGCAGCAAAAAGGAAGCTTTGACACTGTCTCTTTAAGGATGCTCCTAGTTTGGGTTCCCCCTGAAAGCAGAGCCTAACACAAGGACCAAGGGCTTATGTTCAGGTAACTTATTTGGAAAGTGATTCTAGGAAACTGAAATGAGAGAGAAGTAAACTGGAAAGGAAGGGGAACAGTAATAAAGCTTGTTATCAAGTTGGTTTTGTCTATGGGCAACTGAAGTTACATCTGTGGGCTTCTGGGGACCACATGAGAAACTGTGTAAAACCTATCTCACAACTGTTCATCTAACCGACAGAGGCTGGGGTGGTTATCTACCAACTTCTCCAGGCCCTCCAGAGGCCAAACTGACACAGCATGACCCAAGGCCTCAGGTGAACAAAAACAGGCATTCACCATAAATCACATTAGTTGTATAAACTATTTGGTGTGACCCAAGATCTAAGGTACACAAAGACACTCTAATCCCGCAGGGTATTTCAAGGGCTCAGAGGTTATCTCCAAGAATCCATTAAAGCTACTTTTTAATTTGGAATGTGCAGAGTTTTAACACTGCAAGGTAAATTAGTTAACCCTTTACTGCACAACTTGTTTGGTGAGAACTTAGTTCAATGACCATACCTACCTGCAATGAAGTAGGATGTGCAGTCTTTATTGTAGGCATCCATGTGTCTACTTAACACTTGGGATTTCTATTACTGTACAACAGTAGTTCTCAAACTTTAGCATGTCAGAATCACATGGAGAACTTGTTAAAACAGACTGCAGCTGCACCCCCTACCTCACCCCCAGCTTCTTTCTAATCCAGAAAGTTCAGTAGGTCAGTGGTGCACATTGAGAATTTGCATTTTAACAAGTTTTCAGACGTACTCGTTTTCTCTTGCTGGCAGAACAAATTAGCACAACCTTAGGGCTTAAAACAACACAAATTCACTATCTTACTGTTCAGATCAGGTCAGAAGTCTGACACAGGTCTCACCAGGCTAAAATCAAGTTGTGGGCAGGCTCTGTTCCTTTCCTCCGTTCCTTTCTGGAGCCTCTAGGGGGGACTCTTGTTTTCTTGTTCACTCAGGTTGTTGACAGAATTCAATTCTGATGCTCCTATCTCTTTATTGGCTGTGAGCTGATGGACATCCTCAACATCAGAGGCCACCCACATTTCTTGGCATGTGGACCTTCACCTCCATCATCAAGTCAGCAATGAGGATTTGGGTTCTTTTCATGCTTTGAATCTTTCCTGCCTTTTCTTCTATCATCAACTCTCTCTGACTGCAACCCGGAAAGGTCCTCCAGCTTTAAGAGCTCATATGATTAGAATGGGCCCAGGATGATCCCCCATCTCATAGTCTATAATCTTAATTATGTATGCAAAGTCTCTTTTGCTGTGTAAGATAACATACTCAAGGGATCTGGAGATTAGGGTGTAGACATCATTGAGGAGGTGATAACTCTGCCTTCTACACTAGTTCATTCTGATACTGCTAATTCTAGGACCACACTTTGAGAACCACCACTGTAAGAAAGGGGAGAACTACCAGTCTCTTCCACAGCACAGCTTATTTTACTTTGTTTGAAAGCATGAATAAAAGCTTGTAACAAATGGATTGACTGCAGTTTTACCTCTTCACTGGGCCTCGTGCCTACTCAAAAAGTAATGAGAAAAAGGGCACAAAGGGGACCCAAGAACAGAGAAACAAGGAGCCAAAATCATCCACAGACTAGATAATCAGCTCTTACGTAATCTAGCCATTTCTCAAAATTCAGTGAAATTTTAATTAAGAGAAAGAGAGAAGGTAAGCAAGCTAATCCTGGATCAAAAACAATAGTCAATTCCACTAAAATTTAATAGGCTTCTTTATGACAAGACTTCTCATGGCCCTTAAAGCGCCAGTATATTCTACAATTCTGTATATTCTGTCCAAGGAGGAGGACAGAGTTTCTCAAAACTATCTGGCATGGACCATTCTCTTCATGGCACATATCATGAAATTGGGCTCTCTAGAAAATGCAGTGGTAAAGGTTCTCTGGGGTGAAAGGTTGGTAACTCAATACACATTCACTTTCTAGGTTGGTGCTTCTCAACTTTGGCTGAATACTGCAATCATCTCAGGACCTTTAAAAAAAAAACCTAGGCGCCTAGGTCACACACCATAAAGATCCTGATATAATTGGTCTGGAGCATGGCATGGACATCATGACTGTCTTCCAGGTGATTCCAGTGGGCAACCATAATTAAGAACCAAGATGGTAGGTGATAACCCTGTTCTCCTGAGTCCCTAAGAGTGCTCAGTTTCTAACCACAGTGAGAAAACCTGCTATTGCTCTGTGTATTTTAATTCCCACCCAACCAAATTAAAGGAGTGATTCTGAGGATTGAAAGAAAAGGCCAGACATAGAGGGGAGTACAACTCCACACTCAACACTATCATCCTTTCCTACCATCATTACCAACCCAGATGACTTTAATCTCACTGTATCCCCAGAATTTAGCACAATGTCCCACACATGGTAGATGTTCAGTAAGTGATGTGGTAAATGTTGAAGAAGTATGAACAAAGTCCTCTTCAAAATGCAGATGCTGGAAGAACCAAGCTTTGGTCAAACCTAAGTGCACACATTACTCTAGACAGATAATCAGTTCAGGTAAGTAAGATGGGGTATCGGCATGGTACCTGCACACAGATCATAATCGATAACTATTTAATGTGTGAATGAATGAAAGTTGACATAAAATGTAGGCTTAAGTATGTCAAAGCATTTGGTAATTGGGTGAAGACTAGAGGATGCAGCCCAGAGCAGGAAGTTAAGTTCAGAGAAGAGGTAGATATTCAACACTGTTTCTCCTCCTCCAGATTTGTGTAGGTCACTGCAAACAGTTGGCATGCCAGTGAAAATCACTCAGAAGATCCCTGCTGAAATGAAAAACTTATTTGGAAATCTGCAAATCTCAGCTGTCTCTAATTCAACTCTGTCTTCCTAACCTATTATGATCCAATGCAATCTCTCCAGCTCTGTCCAGGATGATAAGAGAAGAAATTGAGCACATGAGCCTCCTCTCTCCTCCTGCTCTTTCTCTATGCTGTCAACATGGTGCTGCACAGCAACTGCCAATTGCTTTTTTCCAGGGCACCTTTGAGAGCATCTCCCTTGGACCACCCAGGGTAGAAAGCACCAATTATTTTGGTCATGATACAATTGTTATGGATACATGCATCCCTAACAGGTGCCCAGTCCTATGATGCAGCAAGTCATCCAATGTTGTCATTTAATTAATTCATGGTGTTGTTTATCTTGGCTGCAAGAGAATGAATTATTTGTATATTCAGAAAGTCTCATACCACCCTTCCTCCTCTCCATTATCATAAAAGTTAAAATTATTTATTTATGAACCAAATAATTTATCTGAACATGTTAACAATGCACTGCACTTCTGGAGGTTATTTCAATTTTGTTAGAGAGACAGTGTCAAATATCACTTCAGTACAAGTTGTTCTGGTTTCTCTCAATATCTAATAATATATGGGGTTCCATTTTGGCCTTGTACAATTAATACAAAAAGCAAAATGGACCCTCAGCAATCCTTGAGAAAATGACAGATGGGTATCAGCAATAACTTATCTGTGGAATGCAAGGCCTTGATCAGGACTTCCAAAATTACTCCAAAAGAAAAAGGAAAGAGAAGGAAAAAAGAAACAGAGGCAAGAGTCATCACAAAAGAGACAAAGAGTCTCACAGATTGTTGTTGGGAATATAGAATGTGCAACATTTCTGGATTGCAACCTGGCAATATGCATCAAATGTTCACAGCTCTAAAATGTTCACTTCTTGATCCATTATTTCAAAGACTGTATCCCAAAGAAATAATAAAAGCTGTGCCCAATGATATACCATGTATGAATGTTCATTTACAGTGTTATTTCCCATGAAGAGAAATTGAGAGGAACATACAGG